>NC_134556.1:26713302-27319903 GCF_025594145.1 Primulina tabacum | reverse complement strand
GCCGAGACAGTAAGTCTCGAGCATATGCGCGAGATGAGGCGCGCATATGCGCGAGCAGATGAGTCTACAAGCGTTGAGACAGTAGGTCTCGTGCATATGCGCGAGCATTGGAAGCGCATATGCGCGAGAAGATAAATGACCAAGTGCTGAGACAGAGAGTCTCGCGCATATGCGCCGGTGTTGGACGCGCATATGCGCGAGACAGGCTGAATGGAAAATGAGCCACATGTCTTGCCATGCATGTTAAGATGTAAACAATCCTTCAATTGCCTTCAGAATGATAGAGGAAAGAATCGAGATTCCATAGTTGATGCTGAAGCTTCCTTCATCTCTCTTAAAATTTGATTGTGCAAGATCCAGCCGTCCGATTTTCAATCCGAGTTTAGTTCCGTGCTTCTCTCGCCAAGAGTTTCAAAAGGATGCAAGTTTTATTACTTTTTAGTATGGTTCGAAAGTTTTGTTTTGGAGAAATCCTAATTTGATTGATATTATGTGTTCTTGAGATTATGGTAAGCCTATAATCGAAATCAGATCGAAGAACAGACAGTTTATGCAATAGTTATCAATTTTCATCCTGTGTTGAATGAGATTGTACAGATTTGGTAATTGTGGGTTGTAATTGAATCGATTATTAGTTGTGATTGGTATCTATTTATATTGAGTTGCCGGGATATTTTGAGATTGGTCGTTATGCCGTTGAAAGTTAACTAGATTGAGTGTTGATCAAATCAAGTCTTTCCTTGAGTTGTATGTGATATTGTACTTCTCGAATGTGATTCGAGATTGGTATTGAAGACTTCTAAAGCGATAGAAGAACGAGCCAAAGCCAAACCCCGAGAAAAGAAAAGTATAAATCAATGTTAAACCGGGAGAGATAACTCAAGTAAGAGATAGCTTGAGTTTCCCAAAACCACATACTATATTGTTATTGCTTTGATGTGTTTGCAATTCTTGGGATTAATATGTTTAGTCTATTGAGTTATAGCAAAGCATGCATTATGAGTCTTTGGCATAGGTGCCCAGTCATTGGACGTTTGATTTTTATAGATGTGCTTAGGAGAAGATCGACTCCTATTGTAGAGATTCGATATAGTGTACCAAAGTCTAGGAATAAGAACGTACCACCACCTAGCTAGGAAGAGTAGGTGGGAGACTTGTTACGTTCTTATTCAAACCGGGATCCCTAGATAATAGTCGAGTCAAGATTAAGAGTTTAAGAGTTTAATTTAAAGCTTGATATCGCTTTATGTTTTATTAGATTACGATACATGTTGTTTTACAAATGTTATATGCTTTCGTATATATTTGTATGAAATGCATGTATACATTGTTTATAATGGGAAATATGTTTCTCACCGGAGTTATTCGGCTATTGTTGTGTTTGTATGTGTGCATGACAACAGGTGGGAAAGGATCGGGGTCGAGAAGAGCATGAAAGATCGAGATTAGAGTGGTGATCCGGGCTTAGATATTGAAACTGGTTGTTCAACACTTGATATGTAGTTGATAACACTAGTTTGTTATGACTTTATTATGTACAAGACTTGTACTTTTGATTATGTTGTAGTTATTGCACTTGGTCTTGTAATTAAATAAGAAGGGGCATAACTTGTTGTAGTATTTTATACTCTTGCTTATGAGTTGTGCTACTTAAAAAAAAAATCGAACCTAGTTTATTAAATTGATCCATTTAATCCCATCGAGGAGGTAAGATGGAGTTAGCGTCCAGGTCCCCACAGCAGGTGGTATCAGAGCTGTATGTTCCTTAGACTAGGATACAAGCGAGTGAGCGGAGTAGATTGAGTTTTCTTTCTGCTTTTGTGATGCTAGCATGTTTTACTGCTTTAGAAAATATATGTTTCCCTATTATCTGATTTGATTGGAAACGTGTATTATTGGAAAATGAATCAGAACTGATTCTTGATCAGAGGTATGATGATCATAGGAGGACTGAGACAGATTTGTTAGATTTGATTACTAACCATTTTGATAATCAGAGATGCCTCCTCGAAGAATTCCAGAACAGGGTAGTACCTCGAATAATCTGATGGATGTTACAGCGACACCCATGGAAACACTGTTGAAGAGATTTCAGTCATTCAAACCGCTGACTTTGAAAAGCACTGAGAATTCTATCTAGTGCGAGAGCTGGCTTGATGATATTAACATGTTGTTTGATTCACTTGACTATACATATGAGTGTAGAGTAAGACTGATTGGGCACCAGTTACACGATGTTGCAAAAAGCTGGTGGCTCACAACCAAGAGGGCTTTGGAGCATCGAGGTACAGTTATTACTTGGAAGATCTTTAAAGCAGAATTTTATCAAAGATTTTTCCCAGTATCGTACAGAAAGGACAAGGGTGCAGAGTTTGCCAACCTGAAACAGGGTCATTTGAACATTGAAGAATATGTGGCTAAATTCTATACCTTGTTACGTTTTGATCCTCATGTTGCTGATAATGATGAAGCCGTGGCTGATCAGTGCATCAATGGGCTGAATCCTGAGATCTTTACACTGGTAAATACAGGGCGACCGAATAATCTTGCTGATGCCTTAGAGCAAAAGGAGCTGAAGCAAGCCTGATCAGACAGCGAGGAACTTCGTATGTTGCTCAGGCACAGAAACAGCAACAACCCTCATCTCAGTTCCACAAACCACCTCCCAGAATTGATAATGGTGGTAGAAGCAGTGGGAAGAAAGATAATCTGAAAGGCCGAGGGAAACAGTTTAAGAAGTCTGGAAGTAGTTCATCTAGCTCCAGTGGCTCACGACAGACCGGTTCTGGCAAGAATTATACAGGGATCTATTGCAGAACATGTGGAGGAAGACATCCAACAAAGCAATGCCAAAGAGTATTTGGTAGTTGCAACATCTGTCGGTAGCAGGGACACTTTGCCAGAGTCTGTCCACAGCGAGGTTCTCAACGATCCCAGGGAGCAGAATCATCTGGATCAGTGGCTCAGGCTGATAGACGATCATCAGCTGTTCACTCTTTCCAGCCACAACTAACCCAGTCACAGCCGAGGCCAGGAGGAAGTCGGACTGTTAGCCAGCCTCCGTGACAGCAGGCCAGAGTGTTTGCATTGACTGAGAAACAGGCCCAGGAAGCACATGATGATATGGTTGCAGGTAACTATTCTCTTTGTGATTATCCTTCTTATGTATTGATAGATACGGGTGCATCACATACTTTTATATCTGAGCGATTTGCCTTGATACATGATTTGCCTGTTGAGTCATTATCTGCTGTAGTATCTGTCTCTTCACCGTTGGGGAGAGGTCTTATATCAGTGAAGTCTGTTAGACATTGTATGCTGCAGTATGATGGTAATGAGATAGAGTTAGATTGTATTGTACTTGGTTTGTCTGATTTTGACTGCATTATTCGTATCGATATGCTGACCAAGTACAGAGCTACCGTAGATTGTTTCCAGAAAATTGTAAGATTCAGACCTGAGATGGCTGACGAATGGAAATTTTACGGTAAGGGTTCGAGAGCTCGAATTCCTTTGATAACTGCTTTGTCTATGACTCGATTATTACATAAAGGAGTAGAGGGATTCCTTGTGCATTCAGTAGATGTACTGAAGTCGAGCCCTTCATTGGCAGATTTGCTAGTGGTATGTGAGTTTGCTGACGTCTTTCCAGATGAGATTCTGGGTTTGCCTCCAATCCGAGAAATAGACTTCAGCATTGAACTGATACCAGGTACAGTACTTATTTATAAAACTCCATACCGAATGGCACCAATTGAATTGAAAGAATTGAAAGATCAGCTAGAATATCTACTAGACAAAGGTTACATCAGACCAAGTGTTTCTCCTTGGGGCGCTCCAGCACTGTTTGTCAGAAAGAAAGACGGTTCAATGAGACTCTGCATTGACTATCGGCAATTGAACAAGGCTACGATAAAGAATAAATATCTTTTGCCTCGTATTGACGATCTATTTGATCAGTTGCAGGGTTCTTCTGTTTATTCCAAGATCGATCTGAGATCTGGATATCATCAGTTGAGAGTCAGAGACTCTGATATATCAAAAACAGCTTTCAGAACCAGGTATGGCCACTATGAGTTTATAGTCATGTCGTTTGGTTTAACGAATGCTCCATCTGTATTTATTGGTTTGATGAACCGTATATTTCAAAGATATCTTGATGATTTTGTGTTTATCTTTATTGACGATATTCTGATTTATTCAAAGAATCTGATTGATCATGCTGAGCATCTGAGAATTGTATTTAATATTCTGAGGGCTGAGAAATTGTATCCGAAATTATCGAAATGTGAGTTCTGGCTTAAACAAGTTGTATTTATGGGGCACATTATATTTGGAAATGGTATTTCTGTTGATCCTAGCAAAGTCGAGGCTTGTGATAAGATGGCTTAGACCGACATCAGTACCAGAGATACGCAGTTTTATGGGTTTAGCGGGCTATTATCGCCGATTCATCAGAGATTTCTCCTGTATTTCTAAGCCGATTACTCAGCTGACCCAGAAGAATGCCCCGTTTGTTTGGTCTGAGGCATGTGAATCTAGTTTTCTGGAGTTGAAAAAGAGATTAACCAGTGTTCCGGCGTTGACTATTCCGTCAGGTACTGGAGATTTTGTTGTTTATTGTGATGCTTCTCACAGAGGACTAGGTTGTGTTTTGATGCAGCGATGACATGTTATTTCTTATGCCTCGAGAACAATTGAAACCACATGAGACTCGCTACCCGATTCATGATCTTGAATTGGCTGCCATCATATTTGCATTGAAGATTTGACGACACTATCTATATGGTGAGAAATCTGAAATTTATTCTGATCACAAGAGTTTGAAATATCTATTTTCACAGTCAGAACTGAATATAAGGCAATGTAGATGGCTTGATTTATTGAAAGATTTTGATTATGAAATCAAATATTATCCGGGGAAATCAAATGCTGCAGCTAATGCACTGAGTCGAAAGGTATGTTCTTTATCCCTATCGACGATTGATGTTTCAAATTTGATTGGAGATTGCTGTCTTTCTGGATTAGTATTTGAGACAGATAGTCAACCTCTGAGACTGTATACCATTCAAGTTGAACCAGAGCTGATTTTAAGAATCAAAGAACACAGAAAGTTGATCAGAATGATCAGAATTTGATTGCGATGGTCAGATCAGGGACATCGATCAGAATATCAGGTTCGTGATAATGTGTTATATGTGAATAATCGTCTTGTTGTGCCAGATATTTCAGACTTGAAACAACAGATTTTGACAGAAGCACACTGTAGTCGTTTTAGTATTCATCCTGGTGGTAGAAAGATGTATAATGATCTGAAGAAACAGTTTTGGTGGAAACAGATGAAATTAGATATTGCAGATTTTGTGTTCAGATGTTTGAATTGCCAACAGGTGAAAGCAGAAAGGAAGAAACCAGGAGGTCTGTTGCATAGCTTATCTATTCCAGAATGGAAATGGGATCACATTTTCATGGATTTTGTTACAAAGCTACCACGATCCTCCCAGGGTTGTGATGTGATTTGGGTCGTTATTGACAGATTGACCAAATCAACATGTTTTATTCCTTACAGAATGACGTACAGACACAACCAGATGGCAGAGATTTATGTCAGAGAAGTGGTCAGATTGCATGGCATGCCAAAGTCCATTGTATCAGATCGTGATCCTCGATTTACTTCACACTTTTGGCACAGTTTGCAACAAGATCTAGGTACGAAATTACACTTGAGTACTGCATATCATCCTCAGACAGACGGACAATCAGAGAGGACTATCTAGACATTGGAGGATATGCTTAGAGCTATAGTGCTAGATTTTGGCACTAGTTGGAAAGATTCGTTGCCACTTTGTGAATTTTCGTACAACAACACCTATCAGACGAGTATAGAGATGGCTCCGTTTGAAGCGTTGTACGGCAAAAAATGCAGATCCCCTTTCTATTGGGATGAGATATCTGAGATACCTGAACTTGGGCCTGATATGATTCGAGATATGACTGAGAAAGTAGAGCTGATTCAGCAGAGAATGAAGACATCTCAGGATAGACAGGCCAAATATGCAAATATTCGACGTCGACCGTTAGAGTTTGAGCAAGGAGACAGAGTATTTCTGAAGATTTCTCCTTTCAGAGTCATTGTCAGATTTGGCAAGCGAGGGAAGTTATCTCCACGTTATATTGGTCCTTATGAGATTCTTGAGAAGATAGGTAATCGTGCCTATCGACTCGCTATTCCTCCTTCTCTATCTGGTATACATGACGTCTTTCATGTGTCTATGCTACGGAAATATCTTCCTGCTGCTTCTCATGTTCTTCAGCCCGACGAGGCCGAACTTGATGAAACTCTAAGTTATTTTGCAAAAACGGATCCAGATTCTAGATCGTAAAGAAAAGCAGCTCTGAACAAAGACCATTCCGCTTGTGAAAGTTCAGTGGAGTCGTCATGACATTGAAGAAGCTACCCGGGAAAATGAATCAGACATGAGAAAGAAATTTCCAGATTTATTTCACTGACTTGAGTTTCTTATTTAGCTTCTGTTTTATGTTCTTATTTTATGTTATTTGATTACCTGCGATTTCGAGGACGAAATCATGTCTCAGAGGGGGAGAATTGTAATGCCCGAGATTATATTCTTTTAATCCGAGATTATTAATTTATGAATTGAAGTGATTATAGAAAGAAAAGCCGAGGACGACGTGGGGAAAAGCATGAGTATTGTGTGTGTGAAGTCCAGCAGACCTCGCGCACATGCGCGGAGATGAGGCGCGCATATGCGCGAGCAACCAAGGCCGAAGCAGAAGACCTCGCGCATATGCGTGAGACGGGGCACGAATATGCGCGAGCTGGTGAATTTCAATATTGCCGAGACAGTAAGTCTCGCGCATATGCGCGAGCAGATGAGTCTACAAGCATTGAGACAGTAAGTCTCGCGCATATGCGCGAGCAAGATAAATGGCCAAGTGCCGAGATAGAGAGTCTTGCGCATATGCGCCGGTGTTGGACGCGCATATGCACGAGACGTGCTGAATGGAAAATGAGCCACATGTCTTGCCATGCATGTTAAGATGTAAACAATTCTTCATTTCCTTCAGAATGGCAGAGGAAAGAATCGAGATTCCATAGTTGATGCTCAAGCTTCCTTCATCTCTCTTCAAATTTGATTGTGCAAGATCCAGTCGTCCGATTTTCAATCTGAGTTTAGTTCCGTGCTTCTCTCGCCAAGAGTTTCAAAAGGATGTAAGTTTTATTACTTTTCAGTATGGTTAAAAAGTTTGGTATTGTAGAAATCTTAATTTGATTGATATTATGTGTTCTTGAGATTATGGTAAGCCTATAATCGAAATCAGATCGAAGAACGGACATTTTATGCAATTGTTATCAATTTTCAGCCTGTGAATGAGATTGTACAGATTTGGTAATTGTGGGCTGTAATTGTATTGATTATTAGTTGTGATTGGTGTCTATTGATATTGAGTTGCCGGGGTATTTTTAGATTGCGCCGTTATGCAATTGAAAGTTAACTAGATTGAGTGTTGATCAAATCAAGTCTTGCCTTGAGTTTTATGTGATATTGTACTTCTCGAATGTGATTCCAGATTGGTATTGAAGACTTCAAAAGCGGTAGAAGAACGAGCCAAAGCCAAACCCCGAGAATAGAAAGGTACAAATCAATGTTAAACCGGGAGAGATAACTCGATTAAGAGATAGCTTGAGTTTCCCAAAACCACTTACTATATTGTTATTGCTTTGATGTGTTTGCAATTCTTGAGATTAATATGCTTAGTTTATTGAGTTATAGCAAAGCATGTATTATGAGTCTTTGGCAGAGGTGCCCAGTCAATGGACGTTTGGTTTATATCGATGTGCTTAGGAGAAGATAGACTCCTATTGTAGAGATTCGATATAGTGTACCAAAGTCTGGGAATAAGAATGTACCACCACCTAGCTAGGAAGAGTAGGTGGGAGACTTTGTTACGTTCTTATTCAAACCGGGATCCCTAGATAAGAGTCGAGTCAAGATTAAGAGTTTAATTAAAGCTTGATATCGCTTTATTTTTTATTAGATTACGATACATGTTGTTTTACAAATGTTATATGCTTTCGTATATGTTTGTATGAAATGCATGTATACATTGTTTCTACTGGGAAATATGTTTCTCACCGGAGTTATCCGGCTGTTGTTGTGTTTGTATGTGTGCATGACAACAGGTGGGACAGGATCAGGGTCGAGAAGAGCATGAAAGATCGAGAATAGAGTGGTGATCCGGGCTTAGATATAGAAACTGGTTGTTCAACACTTGATATGTAGTTGATAACACTAGTTTGTTATGATTTATTATGTACAAGACTTGTACTTTTGATCATGTTGTAGTTATTGCACTTGGTCTTGTAATTAAATAAGAAGGGGCATAACTTGTTGTAGTATTTTATAATCTTGCTTATAATTTGTGCAACTTAAAAAAAAAATTCGACCTTGTTTATTTAATTGATCTATTTAATCCCAACGAGGAGTTTAGATGGAGTTAGCGTCCGGGTCCCCACAAGAACTACTTGCATCTGGTAGTGGAAAACATGGAAGAAGAGGAAGAGGCACCAATGGAGGTGGTTGGAGACGACAGCGATAGCGACGATGGAGGAATGATAGATTAGATTAGTATCAGGATTGTAATAAAAGTAGGATTGAAAAAGTATTAAGTGTATCTACTTAATTCTAAATAAAACTTTTATTACCTTTAAATTTTTGCATAATTAAAATTTGATAAGTATTTTCTCAATAAAAATGTTTTTTTTATCTTTATAGGAAACAAACATGGATCCTCAGAGCATTATAACCGAACTCCAAAAACAACTCCATGAAAAAAAACAGAAATTAAAACATTGAAAGATAAAAATGACAAGCTCGAGAGAGATAATTACCAACTAGATGGAAACAATTTATGCATGGATAACGACCTTTACGAGGCACGTGAAGAAGTGACGAAATTACGAAATGACTTTAGACGCTATGCTGCTTATCACCAAGAATCTGAACGTCAACACGATATCACAAAAAGAGAGTTGAACAAAGCACGGGATAGGATTCTTACGCTCCAAATCCAAGATGATAGTCTTCTCAAAACACAACGCCGTCTTGAAGAACATATCGAGGAACAGTAAATCAATGAGAATGTAAACCAGTCCACGATTCAAGAGTTGCAAGCGGAAGTAGAAACTCTGACGAATCAAATCGCTCTATTGGAACAACACATTGATCAGTTACAAGACCATATGATCAATTTAGAAGATCTCGAAGGAGAGATGGAAATAAACCCCGAGGAGAATCTGGAAGAAGAAGAAGCTATTGGAGACATGGGCGACGGAGAAGTCTTAGATGAATAGGATAGGCTACTAAAATAAGATGCTAATGTACAAGAGTTGGATTAACTATTCCTTATGTAACAACTTTGCGATTTTTGAATTATTAATGAAAGATATATTTTGTTGTCCTTTACGTTATCAAAGTTATACAAACAACTTAGAAAACCTTTTTGCTCATAGGAAATGGTAGGAAGACCAACAAGGAACAACCGTAATCCCCGTGGAATCAATCAAAACAAGAACGAAAATCCACAGCCACCACCGAGGGTGAACCTCACCCAAGAGGACATGATGGCTATTGCTACCATAGTAGCCGCCACATTGCAAGGAATGGTGAACCCTCTTGCCAACGCCATTCAGCCGCCACCGGAACCACAACCACGTGGAATCAAATATCATTATGAATCTCTGAGAAGGAATCGAGTACCAACTTTTGATGGAAACCCAGATCCAAAAATCAGTCATAACTGGCTTAAGAATGTTGAATCGCAGCTGCATCTACTGGAAGTGCCTGAAGAGCTTAAATTAGAGGTTGTGACATCGTTTCTAGAGGATCGAGCACGAAAGTGGAGGGAAACTGTGTCACCATCGTTGGCTGAGGCAGAACAGATCACATGGCGGACTTTCAAAAGAGAATTTTTGAAACAATATTACCCAGCAGAGTTTTGTCTGCAAAAGTTGGGAGAGTTTGAAAACTTTCAAACAAACACCAGACATGATAGTGATGGAATACATCTCAAGGTTCAAGAACCTATGTTCCAACGATCATGTCTGATGAAACGTTGAAAATGCATCGTTTTAAGAAGGGACTGAACAGCCGGATTCAATCAGCTTTAGCAGTATTCAAGCCAAACAATTTTGCGGATTTGATGGGAGCGGCAATGAGCGCAGAGACGGATATCAAATGTCGCGAAGAAGAGAACAAGAACAAGAGACCATTGGTCAGTCAATCTGTTCAAAATGGTCCCAAATTCAAAAAGCCAACTTATTCAAGTGGCCCTTCAAGAGGAACCTTTAACAGTGCTGGCAATGCAGAAGGAAAGTGGTGCGATACTTGTCGACAGAAGCACATTGGGGAATGTTATCGGAAAACAGCAAGCTTGTTTCAAATGCGGTAAAGTGGGTCACCGGATTAAGGATTGTCCAGACAACAAAGACAAAGGGACGGGACCCAACAAACAAAATAAAAACAAGACTAATGCTCGGGTGCATGCAATAACCCAGGAGGAAGCTGATAACACCAACAAAGTGGTGGCAGGTACTATTTTACTCAATAAAATACTTGCATATACATTGTTTGATTGTGGTGCTACGCACTCATTTGTGTCTAGAAGATTTGCTAAGAAGATTAAACTTGAGCATGAAAATCTTAGTGAACCGTTAAGAGTGGCAACACCTGCGAGCAAAACAATTGAAACCCACAAGGTGTATCGAAACTGTAAAATTTGTATCAACAAACAAATTTTTGAAGCAGAATTGATTCAACTCAACATTATTGAGTTTGATATCATTCTTGGAATGGATTGGTTAGCTAAAAACCATGCCATAGTAGAATGCCAAGAGAAAAATGTTAAACTCCAGACTTCGACTAAAGAAGAGATCATATATCACGGAAAATCAAAAGAACGAAAATCTCTTATATCTGCCTCACGAGCCTGGAAGGCCATAAAAGGAGGTGAAGAAATTTATCTTGCAGTGATCAATGAGGTCAAAGAAGAAGAGGTCACAAAGTTGGAAGATATTCCAATTGTTCAAGATTTTTCAGATGTTTTTCCCGAGGAGTTACCGGGTGAGATACCCGATAGGGAAGTGGAATTTGAAATCAATTTGATCCCTGGTGCTGCACCAATTTCAAAGGCACCATACCGAATGGCTCCAGCTGAACTAAAGGAGTTAAAGGAGCAACTGCAGGAATTACTTTACAAGAAGTAGATCCGCCCTAGTGCATCTCCGTGGGGAGACCCAATGCTGTTCGAAAAAAAAGGACAGAAGCATGAGGCTATGCATTGACTATAGGGAGTTGAACAAGATCACCATAAAGAATAAGTACCCATTCCCGAGAATAGATGATTTTTTGGATCAGCTAAAAGGAGCCAAAGTTTTCTCAAAGCTCGATCTAAGATCACGTTATCATCAGTTGAATTTCAAAGCAGAGGATATCCCTAAGACTGCTTTTAGGACAAGATATAGACATTACGAATTCACAATAATGCCTTTTGGTCTAACAAATGCTCCTGCAGCATTCATGGACCTTATGAACCGAATATTAAAACCATATCTCGACAAGTTTGTGGTCGTTTTTATAGATGATATCTTGGTATACACACCAAGTGAGTAAGAATATAGAGAACATTTGCGTCTCAATTTATAAACTCTGCGAGAAAAGGAACTCTATGCCAAATTCAAGAAGTGTGAATTCTGGATGAAAAGTGTGGCATTCCTAGGCCATATAATATCTGAATGTGGGGTGTCAGTAGACCCTAAGAAAGTAGAGGCAATTAAGGATTAGCCACAACCAAAAATAGTAAATGAAGTAAGAAGTTTTCTGGGTTTAGCAGGCTACTATAGAAAATTTGTGGAAGGATTTTCTTCGATAGCCATTCCTCTCACCAAACTTACACCGAAAAATTCGAAGTTTATTTCAAACGAAGCATGTGAGAGAAGTTTTGAAACCCTTGAAACCAAGCTCGTATCTACACCAGTACTAATTCTTCCTGAGGATGGTAAGAATTTCATTATATACAGTGACGCTTCAAAGGGAGGATTAGGGTGTGTGCTTATGCAAGAAGGTCAGGTAATTGTTTATGCCTCACGGCAATTTAAACCGTATGAGCAGAATTACCCCACTCATGACCTTGAGTTAGCCGCATTAGTATTTGCGCTCAAAATCTAGAGGCACTACCTTTATGGAGTAAAATGCGAAGTGTTTACTGATCACTAGAGCCTCAAGTACATTTTCACCCAAAAGAAATTAAACATGAGGCAAAGGAGATGGATGGAACTGCTAAAAGATTATGATTTGTCAATCAATTACCATCCGGGTAAGGCAAATAAGGTAGCAGATGCGTTGAGCCGAAGTAACCTTGGCAAAGTGAGCTTATCTTCACTACCAGTGCAACCAGGCCTCCGAGAGACCATCAAATGGAAGCAAAGTCAAGATTCCTCTATCCTCAAAATTAAAGAGCAAATTCAAGAAGGAAAGATTCCAGAATTTCATATTGATGAAAATGGTATACTTTGGATGAAAGACGGTTGTATGTGACAGACATCGATGGGATTCGTGAAGAAGTAATGGCGGAGGCACATAAATCGAGATTTTCAGTACATCCGGGAAGCACCAAAATGTACCGGGATCTGAAAAATAATTACTGGTGGAATTGAATGAAGAAAGACGTGGCTTTCTTTGTTTCCAAGTGCCTAACATGTCAACAAGTCAAGGCAGAACATCAACGGCCTGGAGGACTTCTATAGCCATTGGAAATACCGGAGTGGAAGTGGGATAACATCTCCATAGATTTCGTAGTAGGGCTACCGAAATCAAGGCAAGGGCACGATGGGATCTGGGTAATCATTGATAGATTGACCAAGTCTGCACATTTCTTGCCGGTGCGGATGAATTACAACCTGGATAAACTAGCCACCTTGTATATGGACAACATAGTGAGACTACACGGAGTCCCAGTGAGTATACTGTCTGACAGAGATCCAAGATTCGTATCGAGATTTTGGAAAAGTTTCCAAAAGGCTATGGGAACCAAAGTTACTCTCAGCACGGCCTAGCCTCCTCAGACTGATGGCCAAACTGAAAGAACAATTCAAACCCTCGAGGATATGTTGAGGGCATGTGCACTGGATTTTCATGGAAATTGGAGTGAGCAATTACCGTTGATAGAGTTTGCTTATGATAATAGTTACCACAGCAGCATTGAAATGGCTCTGTATGAGGCTTTGTATGGCCGAAAGTGTAGGTCGCCTCTATACTAGGATGAAGTCGGAGAAAAGGCTGCTACTGGACCAGATATTGTTCAAATAACCATTGACAAAGTCGTCGTTAATCAAAGAAAGACTCAAGACAGCTCAAGATAGACAAAAGAGCTGGGCAGATTTGAAGAGAAGACCGATTGAATTGGAGAAAGTGGGAACCTTAGCCTACCGACTGGCTTTGCCACCTGATATGTTCCGGATACATAACGTTTTCCACATCTCACAACTGAGGAAATATGTCCCGGACCCGAGCCATGTACTCAAAGTTGCACCGCTGATGATTGAAGGACATCTGAATGAAGAACTCAAATATGAAGAGGTCCATATTCGAATAGTGGACACAAAAGATCAAGTGTTGAGACACCGGACAATCCCATATGTCAAAATACAGTGGTCAAATCATACGGAATGGGACGAGAATTGTAATTCTGTCTGGCCCCCATTGGTGGGTATAAAATCATGTTCTATCTAGCCCCTATTGATGGGTATAAAACCATGTTCTGTCTGGCCCCCATCGGTGGGTGTAAAACCGTGTTCTGTCCTCACCCCTTAGAGGACTAACATATTGGGGACAATTTGACCATGGAAATGAGATTAGTAACAGTGTTGTGTCTTGTTTTGAATTGTTCTGAAATGATCTGATTTGCTTCTGAACTACTCTGAATCATCTGATAATCTCTGTCTCATTTTCGATTTGTTTCTGTTATGATAAGTTAAAGTTAATAAGTTTTGAAAGTTTGTTAAAGAAATGCTTTAAAGATTAAGTTCTATATGTATCATTGGAAATCGATCGATCCCCATTTGCTGAGTGTTTCCCAAAACACTCACCCGTTACAAATTTCAGATAAGAATGAAGAGCAACTGAATGAGGAGGAATAGGAAGCGTTCTGGGGATGGTGATCAAACGACAAGCCCAAGAATTGAGATTTTTATTCTTTTCTTCTATTTCGTTTCCGCAAACTCTGATGTAATTTTCATTCTATTGTCAATGTAAAGACAATGTTTTATTTATGAAAAAGACTGATTATTTGTCATTTCGGTACGAGGCTTAATTGTTTTAAAGTAATTGTTAAACAATGCCGGATGTCACCGACGCTTCGGACACGGGGCGTGACACTCTCAGGGAGATGCGTCAATAACCATCGATGCTGCACTTCTGGGATCAAATTTCTTTCTTCCATTCTCAGGTAACTTTGAATGTTCTGTTACTACTAAGGAGGAAACATCTATTGCTCTTATCACCTTCTCAGCTTCTAGAGAGGAGCTTTCCCCCTCCTTTTTTAAGAAGCTTCTGAAAGTGGAGTACCAAGTACTCGCTGATATTGTTGCGAAGGCACTTCTGGTAAAAGCTTGCACCTTTGATAAATTGACCAAGGAAAAGGTCCAAGTGATGATAGCCATCGCTTCTGAAGCAAAAGTTGATTGGAGTCGCTTCTTATTCAAAATCATGAATGACATGATTTTGAGAAAGAGTACTGGTTTTGCTATCCAAATCAGCAAGTTGTTGAAGGATGCTGGTTTTCCGCTTACGTCGGAACAAGATGGTTCGTATGTTACCATGGCTGATGCTGACAACAGTTCTCGCTTTAAGGCCAAAATCAACCGTGGCAGAATTTGTTGCCAACCAAAAAGAAAGCACGAACCACAATCTGTACCAAGAAGACAACAACCCTTACTGATCTTGATATTGTTCCTTTGAGACAAGTTTTTCCAACTATCACCTCATCCAAACCAGTCTCTATCCCCTCCTCAAACCCCGCAGCCATTCCTACTGCAACTACATCAACTTCATTTCAAATCCTCAGACCCTTTACTGGAGTTTTAATTAAAGAATCTCTCGCAGGGTCTTCTCCTTTTCGACCCATGCTACCTGCCTCCTCAGACAAAGGCAAAGGTAAACTCGTTGAAGAACCAAAAGTTCATGGTGCCAAATCATCTATTCAAATAGCTTTTGATCTTCACCTGGATGAAATCGAAAAATCTGCTAGTGAGAACATGATTTTCTTTTATGACTGTCTCAAGGTTCGAGTTTTCCACCCCATCACATATTTAACAACTCCAGGTTCTTATGCCAAAATGGTGAAGAATGAGAGGCAAGCCTTTGCTTCTGCTAAGACTAGAAACGTAATTGAAGCTATAAACAAAAGAAACTACATTCTTGATCAGCTCAAGCTTCAGAAATTTGATTCTATTCTGAAGACTCTTAAGGTCAAAATTTGATTCCACGAATCCTACTGCTGCACAAAATCAAGATGTCATCAAACTGCAGACTGCCCGGTTGAGTTTACTGAATGAGCAATTTCTTGTTCAGGAACATGATTTTGCACAAACTCTACAATATAGAGTAGGTCATGTCCCCGATATTCTCAAGATAAAGCCAGTTGCGGAAAATACTACAGCGCCTTCTGAAGCTAAAGTTTCCAGTACTCCTGCATCTCCAACTATGTAACGCCTCGAAAATTTAAAATTCCACGCGAACCACATGCACGCAAGTTATTAAATTCTCTTGAATTTAATTAAATGTTTTAATTGCATGAATTAATTATGTTGTGCATATTGGCATGTTTAAAATATACTTTTCTACATTGTTGCATTAAAAATATATTTTTTAAAAGGTTATTCGAGTTGCGATCGAGGAACGGAGACCGATGGTTGAAAAATAAAAAATGTTTTTTATTAAATAAAACATTATTGATGCTTTTTCATTTTTTGAAAATAAGGAGTTTTGAGGTGATTTTATACGTCGGAACATAATTTTTATCCGTGTTGGATTTTCAACAAAAGTACGAACAGATTGGCAACCCGGCTAATAAATTTACAAACTTATTCAAGCAAAATTATTTTTAGTATTTTAATTAAACACTACTGGGCCTAATTAATTTTCCTAATGAGCCTAAACCTTTGTTAGTGTTTAATTATTATTTAAACTCAAAATTACACCACAATTTAAATCATAACACACGCCAACCTCTTTTACACAATTCAAGCTCTTCCTTTGCACTCCAAGTACACGGCACACACAAGTTAGATTTGAAAGAAAAATTCAAAATCTTCAAGGGAGTTCAAGCCAAGGTCGTTCGTCGCCGTTCTTCGCAATCGTCAACGAATAATTGTGCATTAAAAATGCAAAGGTACGCATATTTCTTTCCTTCAAAACTTCATCACACCATAATAAATATTTAATCATGTTTTGTATGAAAAAAGTGACGTTTTTAACTTTTTTTTTGAATGAACATGAATTTTTAAGGCATAATTTTTGATCCAAAAGTTGTTGTTTTCATGACAAAAGGGGCTGCCATAATTAGGGGAGGATCAAGGATTGTTTTTACATGATTTCAAGAGTCCTAAGAACACACACACATGCTGCAAACACTAACCAATTACGCGTGAACCGAATTCGAACGTTTGGGTCATAGGTGATCGAGTTTCATGATGTATGGCGCATAGCTTGGCTCGGTTGCATCCAGGGCTGGGCTAGAGTCATTAAGGGTCAGGGATCGAGTTCAAGCCAGGCTAGGACTCAAGTGTCACGGTTGGGGAGGAGTCCTAGCCACCCAAGATCACCCGAGAAGCTGCGCAGGTACAGCAGCTTGTGCAGGGGAGAGATGGCTCGGCCAATGGGCTCTGGGATGGGGTAGGTCAAGTGGTTAGGGTCCTAAGAGAGTGCTTGGGGGGCGGGTTCAAGGGGCGGCTGGATGGTTGGGTGGCTAGCAACAGAAACACAGAGTTCAAGTCAAGGGTGATTCTCGGCCAAACATGAAATCTGGTGCAGTGCTTCGGGCACGACGTTCAAGGGGCTGGGCTGGCCTGGGCTGGGTCTGTGCATGGTCCATGGAAGGTTAGGGTCATGAGGGGTCAAGTGGTTAAGGGCTGGTAGAGTCCTAAGGCAGCTAGGAAACCTAATACAACTAGGACTTCCTACACGCACGCACACACACATGCAAACGGGTCTTCTGTCCAGCAAGTTTTTGTGCGGGCTAGAGCTGGTTCTTTGGGTTGGACTTGGTCAATAGGGTCCCTAGGTGGGTTGGCTTGGGTTTGGATTACGGTGACTCGGGCGTGGCTCGAGTAAATTGGGAGATGGCTCGGGTGGTTCGATAAGGTGTCGAATTCGAAAATTAAAAGGATAAAATTGGAACCATGGGTCCACAGGGATGTTTCATGGCTCACGAGGGTAAGAATAAATAAAAAATGTTATATTTAAATTTTGGGATCAAAATAACGAGTTTTGGATTTATTCGGGATTTAATCGCCGCACGAAACGTTAATTAAAGAATTAATTGAAACGCCTAGATTTAAGCTTATAAAATTATTAAAAAATTATATTTAAGCTCAAATAATTATTTAAAGTCTAAGTTTTAAATTTGGTAATTTTATATTAAGGTTTGGTTTAATTCCGGATTTAAATTGCAGTAATTCGTCTTATTTAAAGATTAAATTAAAAGTTCTCGATTTATGCCAAATAAAAATGTGTATAAAATGCATGTAAGCTTAATTAATTATTTTGTACATGTTAGAGTCATTGAAATTAAGAAAAATGTCAAAAACGTGAAAATTTACGTCTAGGGGTAAAACAGATATTTTATACCTAGAAATTAGTAAACGTCATGACAGTGCTCTGATTGCGGTTTTATATGCTAATATGATTATGTTGAATGTTTAAGAATTTTTATATGTTAAATTATGATTTTTAAATGTTCATGGATTTTTATGGTTTAATTATGGATATTTAAAAGATATGTTGTATGCTTGGTTTAAACGAAAAACGTTATATGCATGTTTAAATTTTATAAAGTGATGAGAATATGAAATGTTGAAGGAAGTGAAGTAATTATGACTAATACGATGATATGTTGGAGATATCGTGAGGATGGTCCCAGTGGGAGCCCGAAGATCGTGTTTCCTTGGATACAGATATGAATATGTATACGATGATATGTTAATACGTAAGGTTAATGCCAAGTTGACTGGTAAGAGTGTTGCTGGTGTCCCCGCAGCCCAGTACTGTGGTTACATGTAGATGGATCCATCACCCAACATGCACGCAAGTTATTAAATTCTTTGAATTTTAATTAAATGTTTTAATTGCATGAATTGATTATGTTGTGCATATTTGCATGTTTAAAATATACTTTTCTACATTGTTGCATTAAAAATGTATTTTTTAAAGGTTATTCGAATTGCGATCGTGGAACGGAGACCGATGATTGAAAAATAAAAAATATTTTTTATTAAATAATTGTTTTTAATTATTTAAAACATTATTGATGCTTTTTCATTTTTTGAAAATAAGGAGTTTTGAGGTGATTTTATACGCCGGGACATAATTTTTATCCGTAGTTGGATTTTCAACAAAAGTACGAACAGTTTGGCAACCCGGCTAATAAATTCACAAACTTATTCAAGCAAAATTATTTTTAGTATTTTAATTAAACACTACTGGGCCTAATTAATTTTCCTAATGGGCCTAAACCTTTGTTAGTGTTTAATTATTATTTAAACTCAAAATTACACCACAATTTAAATCATAACACACGCCAACCTCTTTTACACAATTCAAGCTCTTCCTTTGCACTCCAAGTACACGGCACACAGAAGTTAGATTTGAAAGAAAAATTCAAAACCTTCAAGGGAGTTCAAACCAAGGTCGTTCGTCGCATGTTCTTCGCAATCGTCAACGAACAATTGTGCATTAAAAATGCAAAGGTACGCATATTTCTTTCCTTCAAAACTTCACATCACACCATAATAAATATTTAATCATGTTTTGTATGAAAACAAGTGACATTTTTAACTTTTTTTTTTGCATGAACATGAATTTTTAAGGCATGATTTTTGATCCAAAAGTTGTTGTTTTCATGCCAAAAGAGGCTGCCATAATTAGGGGAGGATCAAGGATTTTTTTACATGATTTCAAGAGTCCTAAGAACACACACACATGCTGCAAACACTAACCAATTACGCGTGAACCGAATTCGAACGTTTGGGTCATAGGTGATCGGGTTTCATGATGTATGGCGCATAGCTTGGCTCGGTTGCATCCAGGGCTGGGCTAGAGTCATTAAGGGTCAGGGATCGAGTTCAAGAAAGGCTAGGACTCAAGTGTCACGGTTCGGGAGGAGTCCTAGCCACCCAAGATCACCCGAGAAGCTGCGCAGGTACAGCAGCTTGTGCAGAGGAGAGATGGCTCGGCCAATGGGCTCTGGGATGGGGTAGGTCAGTGGTTAGGGTCCTAAGAGAGTGCTTGGGGGGCTGGTTCAAGGGGCGGCTGGATGGTTGGGTGGATAGCTACAAAAACCAAGAGTTCAAGTCAAGGGTGATTCTCGGCCAAACATGAAATCTGGTGCAGTGCTTCGGGCACGAGTTCAAGGGGCTGGGTTGGCCTGGGCTGGGTCTGTGCATGGTCCAGGAAAGGTTAGGGTCATGAGGGGTCAAGTGTTTAAGGGCTGGTAGAGTCCTAAGGAAGCTAGGAAACCTAATACAACTAGGACACCCTACACGCACGCACACATGCAAACGGGTCTTCTGTCCAGCAAGTTTTTGTGCAGGCCAGGGCTGGTTCTTTTGGTTGGACTTGGTCAGTAGGGTCCCTAGGTTGGTTGGCTTGGGTTTGGCTTGCGGTGACTCGGGCGTGGCTCGAGTAAATTGGGAGATGGCTCGGGTGGTTCGATAAGGTGTCAAATTTGAAAATTAAAAGGCTAAAATTGGAACCATGGGTCCACGGGGGTGTTTCATGGCTCACGAGGGTAGAATAAATAAAAAATGTTATATTTAAATTTTGGGATCAAAATAACGAGTTTTGGATTTATTCGGGATTTAATCGCCGCACGAAACGTTAATTAAAGAATTAATTGAAACGCCTAGATTTAAGCTTATAAAATTATGAAAAAATAATATTTAAGCTCAAATAATTATTTAAAGTCTAAGTTTTAAATTTGGAAATTTTATATTAAGGTTTGGTTTAATTCGGGATTTAAAACGCAGTAATTCGTCTTATTTGAAAATTAAATTAAAAGTTCTCGATTTATGCCAAATAAAAATGTGGTAAAATGCATGTAAGATTAAATAATTATTTTGGACATGTTAGAGTCATTGAAATTAAGAAAATGTCAAAAACGTGAAAATTTACGTCTAGGGTAAAACTGTCATTTTATACCTAGAAATTAGTAAACGTCATGGCAGTACTCTAATTGCGGTTTTATATGCAAATATGATTATGTTGAATGTTTAAGAATTTTTATATGTTAAATTATGATTTTTAAATGTTCATGGATTTTTATGGTTTAATTATGGATATTTAAAAGATATGTTGTATGCTTGGTTTAAAAGAAAAACGTTATATGCATGTTTAAATTTTATAAAGTGATGAGAATATGAAACGTTGAAGGAAGTTAAGTAATTGTGACTAATACGATGATATGTTGGAGATATCGTGATGATTATGGTCCCAGTGGGAGCCCAAAGATCGTGTTTCCTTGGATACGGATATGAATATGTATACGATGTTATGTTAATACGTAATGCCAATGCCAAGTTGACCGGTAAGAGTGTTGCTAGTGTCCCCGCTGCCCAGGTACTGTGGTTACATGTAGATGGATCCATCACCCAACACGTAGACGTAGATGAACACGAATGTCACAATTAACGATCTGAATTCAACGAAAAGTAAAAAGAATACGTATACGTGGATGATAATATGAATATGAATATGTTGAGGATGATATGAAAAATTTTTATGAAAATGTTTATGTTTTGAAGTTTATGCATGTCATGAAAATGGTATTTTTACGTTAAAGGTATTTTCACTGTTACTTGTGGTTTTATACGTATTATTTGGTATCAAGAATATGATGTATTGAGTCTTTAGACTCACTAAGTGTGATGAATGCAGGTGATTATGATAATAATATTATCGGAGGTCTTGATGGTTGACTTTGCTGGACTGAAGGTGCACATAACCCGAGGACCGACGCTAGTTTCCGCACTAGTTTATGATTTATGATTTTAAGATTATATAAGTTAAAGATATTTTATGACTTTTATTTATTTTTATGAGTGGTTTTTGAGAGGTTATAGTATGGGTTATGCTTTTCAAATAATGTTTTTGAGTTGGTAAAACGTTTGACGATTTTATGCTTTAAACTATTGCTTTGGATTTTGAAATGTCAGTTGGTTGGTTTATTTTAAAATGACATCAAAAATACTTTAATTATTTTATGCAAGTGTTCGGACGATACTAGTAAGGCTTTTTTTTAAAAAAAAATTCTAGTACTTTTTAAGAAAACGAATAGCAGACGTTTTAATTGATATCAGAGCAATGGTTCTATAAAGGGTTGTGCCACCATCAGTGCCACAAAGATCAGTCGTCAAGCCTGCATAATTTTATGATTTTATGATGTTACCTGCATAATTATATGAATCATATGTTTATGTCACATGTTTAGTAGCTTTATGATAATATATGAGTTATATGCTTTAGAATTTTTATACGTGTTACGATATGAAATAAGAAAATATTTGATTTCAACGCATGTTAGCTTTGCGGTGGAATTGGTCTATGTTGATTTTGGGTTTTAGTATTGACATTCTACTTTTTGGGTCATTTGTTAATCATGAATATTATGAATGCTTTTGTGACACATAGATTTTCTAAGAAAATATTTATGATTCGTGATTACTAGTTGAATTAATTTTTGGGAATTAGACATAAGGAATAATGATTTGAAAACTGCGATGATCTTTGAAAGTAAGAAAATGTATAAATTGAGATTTTAAGTTTTGATAAAGGTAAGATTGGTTATAGGAATTGATTTTGGGTAAATAAGTTTAAATTTTTTTGAAATTTTGTTATGGGAAACCTATAGAAGAAAAGTAAGAATGCAAAAACCTTATGGGTTAATCATAGGATTTTTTTGGGCTCGAAAGGATATTTAGAACATTGGGATATATTGATTATAATGTTATAAGGAATGTTAATCAAGGGTTTTTAAGGATAAATCAATATTATGCTTGAAAAATCTAAGCATTAGCGGATACATTTGGATTTTAAGGTTAAAATTTGATAAGTTGATGAACGTTTTGGATATAAAATAAGAAAAATAATATACGATAAGTATGGTCATCCATATTTTTATATTGAGAATTTTAAGAAAAGTTGACATTAGATGTTATAATAATATAGCACTAAGTCATTATGGGTTTTTTTTAGTTGCAATTCGCAAATAAGGATTTAGAAGAAAAATTTAATTGGGATCAAGGAGAAATAAAGACATTCTAGAACTTAAGTTTTATTAGAGTAGCGCAGCGGAAGCGTGGATTTTTGGGATACTAGAACTAAGTATAAACTTTAGATTATCAAGGATAAGTGAATTTCGAGGACGAAATTCAATTTAAGAGGGGAATATTGTAATGGCCCGAAAATTTAAAAATTCACGCAAACCACATGTACGCAAGTTATTAATTTCTCTTGTATTTTAATTAAATATTGTAATTCCATGAACTAATTATGATGTGCATATTTGCATGTTTAAAATATATTTTTCTACATTGTTGCATTAAAAATGTATTTTTTAAAGGTTATTCGAGTTGCGATCGAGGAACGGAGACCGAGGGTTGAAAAATAGAAAATGTTTTTTATTAAATAATTGTTTTTGATTATTTGAAATATGATTGATGCTTTTTCATATTTTTTAAAATAAGGAGTTTTGAGGTTATTTTATACGTCATGACGTAATTTTTATCGGTGTTGGATTTTTAACAAAAATACGAATGTTTTGGCAACCCGGCTAATAAATTCACAAACTTATTCAAGCAAAATTATTTTTAGTATTTAATTAAACACTATTGGGCCTAATTAATTTTCCTAATGGGCCTAAACCCTTTTTAGTGTTTAATTATTATTTAAACTCAAAATTACACCACAATTTAAATCATAACACACGCCCACCTCTTTTACACAATTGAAACTCTTCCTTTGCACTCCAAGTACACGGCACACACAAGTTATATTTGAAAGAAAAATTCAAAAGCTTCAAGGGAGTTCAAGCCAAGGTCGTTCGTCGTCGTTCTTCGCAATCGTCAATGAATAATCGTGCGTTAAAAACGCAAAGACACGCATATTTCTTTCCTTCAAAACATCATCACACCATAATAAATATTTAATCATGTTTTGTATAAAATAAGTGACGTTTTTAACTATTTTCATTTTTGCATGAACATGAATTTTTAAGGCATGATTTGTGATCCAAAAGTTGTTGTTTTCATGTAAAAAATGGCTGCAATGATTAGGGGAGGATCAAGGATTGTTTTTACATGATTTCAAGAGTCCTAAGAACACACACACAGGCTGAAAACACAAACCGATTACGCGGGAACCGAATTCTAACGTTTGGGTAATAGGTGATCGGGTTTCATGATGTATGGTGCATAGCTTGGCTCGATTGCATCCAGGGCTGGGCTAGAGTCATGAAGGGTCAAGGATTGAGTCCTAGCCGTCACGATTGGTGAGGAGTCCTAGCAAGCTAGGACTCCACCCAAGATCACCCGAGAAGCTGGGGAGGTACAGCAGCTTGTGCAGGGGAGAGATGGCTCAGCCTGGGGGCTCTGGGATGGGGTAGGTCAAGTGGTTAGGGTCCTAGGAGAGTTCTTGGGGTGCTGGTTCATGGGGTGGCTCGATGGTTGGGTGGCTAGCAACAGAAACCAAAAGTTCAAGTCACGGGTGATTCTCGGCCAAGCATGAAATCTGGTGCAGTGCTTCGGACGCGAGTTCAAGGGGCTGGGCTGGCCTGCGATGGGTTTGGACGTGGTCCAGGGAAGGTTAGGATCATGAGGGGTCAAGTGGTTAAGGGCTGGTAGAGTCCTAAGGCAGCTAGGAAACCTAATACAACTAGGATACCCTACACGCACACAGACATGCAAACGGGTCTTCTGTCCAACAAGTTTTTAAGCGGGCTAGGGCTGGTTCTTTGGGTTGGACTTGGTCAGTAGGGTCCTTAGGTGGGTTGGATTGGGTTTGGATTGAGGTGACTCGGGCGTGGCTCGAGTAAATTGGGAGATGGCTCGGTTGGTTCGATAAGGTGTCAAATTCGAAAATTAAAAGGTTAAAATTGGAACCATGGGTCCACGGGGGTGTTTCTTGGTTCACAAGGGTATAATAAATAAAAAAATATTATATTTAAATTTTGGGATCAAAATAACGAGTTTTGGATTTATTCGTGATTTAATCGCCGCACGAAACGTTAATTAAAGAATTAATTGAAACGCCTAGATTTAAGCTTATAAAATTATGAAAAAATAATATTTAAGCTCAAATAATTATTTAAAGTCTAAGTTTTAAATTTGGAAATTTTATATTAAGGTTTGGTTTAATTCGGGATTTAAAACACAGTAATTCGTCTTATTTGAAAATTAAATTAAAAGTCCTCGATTTAAGCCAAATAAAAATGTGGTAAAGTGCATGTAAGCTTAAATAATTATTTTGGACATGTTAGAGTCATTGAAATTAAGAAAATGTCAAAAACGTGAAAATTTACGTCTAGGGGTAAAACTGTCATTTTATACCTAGAAATTAGTAAACGTCATGGCAGTGCTCTAATTGCGATTTTATATGCAAATATGATTATGTTGAATTTTTACGAATTTTTATATGTTAGATTATGATTTTTAAATGTTCATGGATTTTTATGGTTTAATTATGGACATTTAAACGATATGTTGCCTGCTTGGTTTAAAAGAAAAACGTTATATGCATGTGTAAATTTTATAAAGTGATGAGAATATGAAACGTTGAAGGAAGTGAAGTAATTGTGAATAATACGATGATATGTTGGAGATATCGTGAGGATTATGGTCCCAGTGGGAGCCCGACGATCGTATTTCCTTGGATACGGATAAGAATATGTATACGATGATATGTTAATACGTAAGGCCAATGCCAAGTTGACCGGTGAGAGTGTTGTTGGTGTCCCCGCCGTCCAGTACTGTGGTTACATGTGGATGGATCCATCACCCTACACGTAGACGTAGATGAACACGAAAGTCACAATTAACTATCTGAATTCAACGAAAAGGAAAAGGATTATGTATACGTTGATGATAATATGAATACGAATATGTTGAGGATGATATGAAAAATGTTTATGAAAATGTTCAAGTTTTGAAGTTTATGCATGTCATGAAAATGCTATTTTTACGTAAAAGGTATTTTCACTGTTGCTTGTGGTTTTATACGTATTATTTGGTAACAAGAATATGATGTGTTGAGTCTTTAGACTCACTAAATGTGATTGATGCAGGTGATTATGATAATAATATTATCGCAGATCTTGACGGTTTACTTTGCTGGACTGAAGGTGCACATAACCAGAGGACCAACGCTAGTTTCCGCACTAGTTTATGATTTATGATTTTAAGATTATATATGTTAAAGATATTTTATGACTTTTATTTATGTTTATGAGTGATTTTTGAGTGGTTATAGTATAGGCTATACTTTTCAAATAATATTTTTGAGTTGATAAAAGTTTGACGATTTTATGCTTTAAACTATTTCTTTGGATTTTGAAATGTCAGTTGGTTGGGTTATTTGAAAATGACATCAAAAATACTTTAAATATTTTATGCAAGTGTTCGGCCGATGCTAGTTAGGGTTTTTTTTTAAAAAAATACTCTAGTACTTTTTAAGAAAATGAATAGCAGACGTTTCAGACTATGCCTACTAAATCTTCATCATTAATTTTTGTTCATGATCTAGCATCTGTTGATGAAGTGATTCAATCGATTGTTCCAACTACTACTGCACCAGAAGCATCTCTGGTTGTCGATTTGGTACTTCCAGAAGGAAACCTAGAAGCAGAACCAGCAGAACAATCCTTGAGAGAATCAGATGCTGCTCCATCCACTTCACTACCAGATTTTTGACAAATTTTCTGCATAACATCAAACAGAAATGGAAGATCTGTTGAATGTTTCATCTGAACCAAATCCAGCTGTTGAGCCCATGAACCACCGAAACAGCTACTGATTCGCACAAACCAGAAGATAGTGCAGCACTTGAACAATCTACTGCTCCTGAAGGAACTTCTGCAGCACCAGCTATAGCACCATCTACTGCTCAACCAGAAGTTGGCCCCTCTACTGCATTGATTGTCCCTCCCTCTAGCTCAACTGCTCACATTGCTCAAGTTGCAGACATCAAGCAGCGTCTTCAAGAGAAATATCCATCCCCAGAAGAAGAATTTGCTCTTGAATTTGAGATAGATGTTCTGCAAAGAAATCTTAACAATCTTTCAGAGATAGTAAAACAGTTGTCTCGTGAACATGCTAGTGAAGTAAGTGCTAATAAATTCTTCCGTGACCGCATCTCTAAGGAAGCCGCTCGCACGGCAGAATCTTTGGTCAAGCTGGATGTTGAAACCATTCAGGACATCTGTGTTCACAAATCAAAGTAACATTTTGCTCGATCAGGCTGAGTTAACCAAAATTGTCTCCGACCATGATTCCTTTATTCTCATTCTCTCAAGATCCAACAACGTTGCAGCTATGGATTCGAAGCTCGAAATTATTGATGCCAAGATTGAGTCCCAATCTCAATCTCTTCATGCTCTTACTTAACGAGTTTCCAACCAAGCATCGTATCTAGAGATGCTAAATGATGGAATTCATACCCTCACTAGCCGGGTGAATGATTTTGTGAAGGCCCTCGAACTACTTGCTTGAAAATTTGCGGAAAATTAAAAATTTTTTTTTTAAAAGAACTTAAATGGCCTCATTCATAAAATCACTGGTGAATCAAGTTCAATATTTCAAAATATTGCAGCGGAAGAAAATCAAAGTTTTGCCAATAACAACGATTTAAAAATATCCAACAACTGATAAAAATTGTTTGCGAAGAAAATAACAACTGCTGCTCTGAGGTCCTCGGGTGCCACTACTGCCGACCCAAGCTGGCTCACTGGTCCCCGCCCTCGGCCCTGGCCTCATCAGTACCTACAACAATCAAGTCTAGTGAGCCTAAAGACTCAGCATGCATAAATCGCAGGTAACGAGTAAAAATCTGAATTTAAAATATGCATGAGTTAACATATCCTGTCCTGAGGCATACTGAAAATAATCTGTACTGAGCAATTATAATACGTGCATAACTGAACTGGAAATCACTGTAAAAATATTTGCTCCTTGGAGCCTGTACTGAAATAACTGATAAAATTTTCTGTTGAGATTATGTTTTACGCCTGTGGCCACTGCACTAAGCTGAACTGATCGGTAACTGGCTACCGGGGAGGCTGAAACTGATCTGAGCTGGCCGGTCACTGGCGACCGGGTGGTACCATACTGAACTGATCGGTCACTGGCGACCGTATAAAATAACACTCCCACATAGTGAATGAACCACAAGCCATATCGCATAAATCTCAAAAATAATCATTTTCTATTTAATGCACGTAAAATAATTAACTGGCATAATGAAAATTCCTGTAATTTTACCAACTGGATTGGATTGGATCGTTCCCAGGCTCGCTGCAACCTAACTGTGCCATGAAAAATATGCAAATGCTTAAACATGACCAACTATGCAATTTACGTTCAAAAGATGCGACTATAACGCCTAATGACTTCGCATTTAATCATGACTCCGAGCCAACCTGAACCGACACCGAACCGACGTATAGTCATGATTAAAATACGCTGAAAAATCATAAAATAATGCTCCTAAAATGATAGGGTCGAAATCTAGGTGAAATGGAGGCCAAAACACGAAACGCTCTTTCGAGAGTCAATTTGGCACATTGCACCGTAAATTCTCGTACGACCTCAAAAATGATCCAAATGACGAACGGTCAAAAACATGACCTTCCCAACTCAATGAGGCACTGTCCAGTCCAAGGCCATGGGCTAAAAGCCAACCAAGAACTCAAACGACGCTTCTGAACAGCAGCATACTTGCTGTCAAAAATACAGCAGCTGCGCACTTGTTTTTCCTTGTGTCGTTTTCGAGGCTACCGGCCATTGGGGCGTGAACCACCGACCAGAGACTCTTACCAACATCCCAAGGAATGATTTGAACCATGGCTAAGGGCCCTAGGCCAGCCACAATCCGCATCACACCAAATCTTAACCGAAGGGTCCAACCGAGAGCAACGTGCATGCGTGTGTAGTGTTTATGCTATGATCGATGTCTTGCGTCGTTCCAGTGGCCATTTGATTGACCATGGCACGATCTAGACATCTAGGAGCATGATATGAACCGTGGCTAAGGGCCATAGGCCAACCAAGATCCACACCAAGCCACAAAAGAAACGAACCATATGCTGAAAAATGGAAGGGCCGAATGGGGAAAGGGGCTGTTCTTGTTGATTATTTAAAAACCGATGAGCCATGGACCAAGCCACCAAAAGGGCGACTTAGTCACGTCTTAGACATGCTAGGGAAGTGATCCAACCATGGCTAAAGGCCCTTGGGGCAGCCAAGATCAGATCCACAACCCTTGACACAAAACTGAAATTTCGAATCACATTTCTGCACTTATGGGGAACTTGCTGTCATTCTGAATTTCCAGCAAGCATGGGGCTGGTTTGAATGGACCAACATGGTCCTAATGCATCCTACTACATGTATACAAGCCGCCTTGGGAGCCTGGAGTCGATCCAATACCTGAAACCATCAAAACTCAGAAAAACGTGAAGCTTGTCAAGGGAAGGGCCGAAATTCTGCATGTGTGTTCCAAAATATTTTGACATGTATCTCGGTTTTTGCTTGCTAAAACATGATCATGTACTGAAAAATAAATGATAATATGACTTGATTGAGGTTTGAAAGAAATCTAGACATGCCTGGTTTCGTTTTGAAAGAAAACGAACGAAACAACGACGACGCGGCACGGAGGAGGTGGAGCGCTTCTCTTGCTCTTTCTAGTTCTCGATTTTTTTCTTGCCTTCCCTCTAGCTAAGACTCACGATTTTTACACTGAAAATGGATCTGAATGGTGAGGTATTTCGGTGGAGAGGGAGAGGGATTGAGTGGTTATGAAGGTGAGGAGAAGGGTGCACAAAAATAGGATCATATCAAGACCAAGTCCACTCCCCTTTTGAATTTGAATTTTGAATTGATATCAAATGAGTTGGTGGATGCTTCTAGGAGGTGGTGGCCGAAATTTTGCTTATTTTCTAGTCTAGGATATGTCCATTAATTAATTAAATTGTGCTCCCAAAAATCCTAGAATTATCCTACAACTTACATGCAAAGAAATGGTCAAAAAGGTTGATGAGTTGGCAATTAAATTGTCTAGCAACTATGGGGCCGAAAATTGCAATAAAATGAAGGGGAAATATTGTTATCTAGTCAACTAATAATCCTTGAAAGCCTTACTAATCCTTTAATTAATTTAGTGAGCTAACCCATTAATTTAATAACTTAAATGAGTTCATTTCTTAATCACCTCAAATAATTAAATTAAAATCCTCAACTAACTTAAATAATTCCTTAAACTTCTTTTTAACTTAAATGAACTTACTTGCTAGCTAAATTAACTTCTGGAAATATTTCTCAAATCTTAAATTCTATCTCAAAACTCCAACTCCAGTCCGGCCTCACTGAAATAACTGAAATGCTAAAAATCAAACTGCTGAACTGAAAAAATAAATAATTAACTTCAAACAAATGCATTTAAAATAATCATGCAATGAAGTCAATTAAATTTAAAAATCTAGAATTATGCATGGCTTATACGTCTACTGATTTACGGGTTCTACAATCCTTCCCCCCTTAAATAAATTTCGTCCTCGAAATAAGAACTCACCGAATAACTCAGGGTATCGACTTCTCATCTCCGGCTCAGACTCCCACGTAGCTTCCTCCTCTGAATGGTTGAGCCATTTGACTTTGACTCGCTTAACCAACTTGTTCCGAAGTTTCTTCTCCTGTCTGTCTAGGATCTGCACGGGTCTCTCCTCATAAGATAAGTTCGGAGTAAGCTGCAACGGCTCGAAATTCAGCACATGGGAAGGATTTGCCATATACTTCCTCAGCATGGAAACGTGAAAGACATTGTGTACTCCGGCCAGATTTGGCGGAAGAGCCACACGATACGCTAGCGTCCCAACTCTGTCGAGGATCTCAAACGGTCCAATGAATCTCGGACTGAGCTTCCCTTTCTTGCCAAATCTCATGACACCCTTCATAGGTGCCACTTTCACGAAGACATGATCGCCCACTGCAAACTCTAACTCTCTCCTCCGCTGATCGGCATAACTCTTCTGTCGGCTCTGGGCAGTCCTCATCCTATCACGGATCTTGACTACTACATCTGCTGCCTGCTGAACAATCTCTGGACCCAACTCTGCTCTCTCTCCTACTTCATCCCAATGAACAGGAGATCTACACTTGCGACCATACAGCGCTTCATACGGAGCCATACCTATAGACGACTGGAAACTGTTGTTATAGGTGAACTCTACCAATGGTAAGTTCGACTCCCAACTCCCAGAGAAATCAATGACGCAAGCACGGAGAAGATCCTCTAAGATCTGAATAACTCGCTCCGACTGCCCATCCGTCTGCGGATGGAAAGCTGTGCTAAACAGCAACTTCGTACCCAAAGTCGAATGCAAACTCTTCCAAAACGAGGAAGTGAATCTGGGATCTCTGTCGGATACGATAGAAACTGGAATACCGTGGAGTCGGACTATCTCTCGGATATACAGCTCTGCATACTGAACCATGGTGAAAGTCGTCTTAATAGGCAAGAAGTGCGCTGATTTGGTAAGACGATCTACAATCACCCAGATAGCATTCGATCCTCTGGCTGACCTCGGCAATCCGGTCACAAAGTCCATGGTAATGTTCTCCCACTTCCACTCGGGAATAGGAAGGGGCTTGAGCAAACCTGCTGGTCTCTGATGCTCGGCCTTCACTAACTGGCAAGTCAGGCACTCGGATACAAAACGCCTGATGTCCTTCTTCATTCCTGGCCACCAATACAATAGCTGCAGATCTTTGTACATCTTCGTACTCCCAGGGTGAATGGAGTACGGGGATGTATGGGCCTCTGATAAGATGTCTGCTCGGATAGAATCACTGCTAGGAACCCATATCCTATCTCGGTATCTCACAATACCGTCGCTGACTGTATACAAAACACTGCCCTTAGCTTCATCTCTCTTCTTCCACTGTGCCAACTGCTCATCTGCTGCCTGACCGCTGCGAATACGGTCAATAAGAGAGGACTGGATAGTCAAGGTAGATAAACGAGGAACTCTACCTCGAGGGTAAGTCTCAAGATCAAACCTCTGCATCTCGATCTGAAGAGGTTTCTGCATCGTCAAATGAGCCATCACTGCGACTTTCCTGCTCAAAGCATCCGCAACTACATTAGCTTTACCCGGGTGGTAGCTAATGTCACAATCGTAGTCTTTCACAAGCTCCAACCAACGTCTCTGACGCATGTTCAGCTCCTTCTGCGTAAAGAAATACTTGAGGCTCTTATGGTCGGTAAAGATCTGGCACTTCTCCCCATACAGATAGTGCCTCCAAATCTTCAAAGCAAAAACTACGGCCGCTAACTCCAGATCATGGGTGGGGTAGTTCTTCTCGTGGATTTTCAGCTGTCGAGAAGCATACGCTATCACTCTCCCATGCTGCATCAAAACTGCACCTAAACCAAGCTTCGAAGCATCGGTATAAAGGACAAACTCGCCGGATCCTGACGGTACAGCCAAAACGGGTGCTGAGATAAGAGCTTGCTTCAAGGTATCGAAGCTCTTCTGACACTCCTCGCTCCACACAAACTTTACATTTTTCTTGGTCAGTGCTGTGAGTGGAACGGCAATGGAGGAGAATCCCTGGATGAATTTCCTGTAATATCCTGCTAGCCCAAGAAAACTGCGGATCTCTGATACATTCTGAGGCACAACCCAATCTCTGACTGCTGCAACTTTCGCCGGGTCTACCTCAATGCCACTGCTAGAAACAATGTGGCCCAAGAACGCCACCTTCTCTAACCAGAATTCGCACTTACTGAACTTTGCGAATAGTTTATGTTTCTGCAATGTCTGCAACACTATGGTCAGATGCCTGCTGTGCTCCTCCCGATTCTTGGAGTAGACGAGAATGTCATCTATGAACACTATCACAAACTGGTCGAGGTACGGCTGAAATACGCGATTCATTAGATCCATGAAGATCGCTGGTGCATTCGTCAGACCGAACGGCATCATTAGGAACTCGTAGTGACCATAACGAGTCCTGAAAGCTGTCTTCGAGACATCAGCATCTCTCACCCTCAACTGGTGATAACCGGAACGCAGATCTATCTTGGAGAAAATCGAAGCTCCCTGCAACTGGTCAAACAGATCCTCAATCCTCGGCAGTGGGTATTTATTCTTCACTGTAACCCTGTTCAACTCCCGGTAGTCAATGCAAAGCCTCATCGAGCCATCCTTCTTTTTCACGAATAAGACCGGCGCGCCCCATGGAGAAAAGCTCGGGCGAATGAACTCCTTGTCAAGAAGTTCCTGAATCTGCTTCTTAAGCTCTGCCATCTCTGTCGGTGCTAGTCGGTATGGCGCTTTGGATATCGGAGCCGTTCCTGGCATAAGCTCAACGGAAAACTCCACCTCTCTCTCTGGTGGCATACCAGAGACGTCTTCGGGAAAAACGTCTAAGAAATCTCTAACAATCGGAACATCTGAGGCTGACTGGCTGGGTTCCTCGGGGACAGATAAAAAGGTTGCTAGAAATGCCCGACACCCTCTATGCATGAGCTTCCTAGCCTGAACATAAGGAATAATGCGCGGTAAGGAAAAGTACCTGTCCGGCTCAAATAAGAACTGCTCCATTCCAGGCGGTCGGACAAGAACGGATCTCCGCTGGAAGTCTATCAACACTCTGTTCCTCAATAGCCAGTCCATCCCTAGGATGATGTCAAATTCCGGCATCGGTAGCACAATCAGATCCGCATAAACAAGATTACCGTGCAACTCAAGGTCTATATCTCGGATAACATTGGTAGCTGCCATCTCCTCTCCTGACGGCAACACTACTGAAAAGGCTGTATCTAGCCCAATGGTCTGGATCTTGAGAAAGTTTGCAAAGACCTCCGAAATAAATGAGTGAGTGGCCCCTGAATCTATCAAGGCCTTGGTAGCGGAACCAGATACAAAAATTCTCCCTGAAAGAGCGGAGCTCTAAGTTGAATCCCACTACAAGATCTAAACTTATAGACATGCAAAGGTCTAGGTTCCTCTAGCTTAATTTCCCCGAAATAAATCTGAGTAGAGCATGCAATCCTATAACAGTTCTAAGTTCAAAATCTAAATCCCGATTCCCAAAACGCGGAAATTCGAAGAATAACTTAAAGTTTAAAGGTACCTGTCAACAACATAGTCTCCGGGTTGGCTTCCGCGGCATGGAGAGCAAAGACTCTGCCTTGGGTAGGCAGATTCCTCTGAGGGCACTGCAGCAACATGTGGTCTGGACTGCCACACTTAAAACACTTTCCTGAGCCAGCCATACATGCTCCAGGATGGCGACGTGAGCACCTGGGACAGACTGGGTGCTCCTGAGTCCTCGGGGCTGGGCGTCCCCGCTGCTGCTGCTGCTGCTGCTGCTGGCCTCTGTTCCTGGGCGGTCCATGAAAAGACCTCTTATTGTGCTGCTGATGCTGAAGAGGAGGAGGGCGGTGCGGTGCCTGGACTGGGCGCTTGCCCTGGCGATCCCTCTCGATATCCCGCAGATCCTGCTCTGCGGCTAAGGCCTTGGAGACGGCAACCTCATAAGTAGCAGGGTCAGATACCCTAACATCCCGGCGCAAGATCGGCCGTAAACCCACCAGGAAGTGCATCAGCTTGGCTTTGGCATCATTCGCTATCAGGGGCACAAAGTGACAGCCCCTCTCGAACTTACGGATAAACTCCGTAACCGACATATCCCCCTGTCTCAGGCTCATGAACTCGGTGGTCAGCCTGGTGCGAACCTCCTCAGCAAAATACTTGGAGTAGAAAACCTCCGTAAAGCGGGTCCAAGAAAGTGTAGCCAATGTCAGGGCTACCGAAGCTCCTTCCCACCATAAGCGGGCGTCTCCATTGAACAGGTAGGTGGCACATCGGACTCGGTCCGCGTCTCCCAGCTCCATAAAATCGAAGATAACCTCGAGGGATTTGATCCATCCCTCGGCAACCATGGGGTCTGATGCCCCAGAGAATTCCTTCGGGCGCATCTTCATGAATCGCTCATACACTGCCTCGGGCCCTGTCGGCCTGGCTGCGGCTGCGGCTACGGCTGCGGCATTGCCCCCCGCAAACTGTGCGAAGAACTGTGCCATCCCAGCTAACATCTGGGCACTCATGTCCTGTAGGGGCGGTGGAGGAGGTGGTAGGTCTCCCTCTGGTCTACGCTCCTCCCTGTCCTCTCGGCGAGGCTCCACCTCTCTGTTGCGCTCTAAAATGCGTCTAGGGGGCATACTGTTCCAACATAACCCATACGTAACTAACATGCATAATTCCATAATTTATTTTAAATGAACTCTGAAATACTGAAAATCTGGAAGCATGCTGACAAAATAATTCATGCTATAACTGAAATGCTGAACAAAATGCTGAACTGAAAAACTTACAGACCAAAGGCGTGGCTTCGTGAGCTTCTCGCGGTCAGTAGTAGTGAAACCCTATACAGAACCACCGCTCTGATACCAACTGTGAAGGCCCTCGAACTACTTGCTTGAAAATTTGCGGAAAATTAAAAATTTTTTTTTTAAAAGAACTTAAATGGCCTCATTCATAAAATCACTGGTGAATCAAGTTCAATATTTCAAAATATTGCAGCGGAAGAAAATCAAAGTTTTGCCAATAACAACGATTTAAAAATATCCAACAACTGATAAAAATTGTTTGCGAAGAAAATAACAACTGCTGCTCTGAGGTCCTCGGGTGCCACTACTGCCGACCCAAGCTGGCTCACTGGTCCCCGCCCTCGGCCCTGGCCTCATCAGTACCTACAACAATCAAGTCTAGTGAGCCTAAAGACTCAGCATGCATAAATCGCAGGTAACGAGTAAAAATCTGAATTTAAAATATGCATGAGTTAACATATCCTGTCCTGAGGCATACTGAAAATAATCTGTACTGAGCAATTATAATACGTGCATAACTGAACTGGAAATCACTGTAAAAATATTTGCTCCTTGGAGCCTGTACTGAAATAACTGATAAAATTTTCTGTTGAGATTATGTTTTACGCCTGTGGCCACTGCACTAAGCTGAACTGATCGGTAACTGGCTACCGGGGAGGCTGAAACTGATCTGAGCTGGCCGGTCACTGGCGACCGGGTGGTACCATACTGAACTGATCGGTCACTGGCGACCGTATAAAATAACACTCCCACATAGTGAATGAACCACAAGCCATATCGCATAAATCTCAAAAATAATCATTTTCTATTTAATGCACGTAAAATAATTAACTGGCATAATGAAAATTCCTGTAATTTTACCAACTGGATTGGATTGGATCGTTCCCAGGCTCGCTGCAACCTAACTGTGCCATGAAAAATATGCAAATGCTTAAACATGACCAACTATGCAATTTACGTTCAAAAGATGCGACTATAACGCCTAATGACTTCGCATTTAATCATGACTCCGAGCCAACCTGAACCGACACCGAACCGACGTATAGTCATGATTAAAATACGCTGAAAAATCATAAAATAATGCTCCTAAAATGATAGGGTCGAAATCTAGGTGAAATGGAGGCCAAAACACGAAACGCTCTTTCGAGAGTCAATTTGGCACATTGCACCGTAAATTCTCGTACGACCTCAAAAATGATCCAAATGACGAACGGTCAAAAACATGACCTTCCCAACTCAATGAGGCACTGTCCAGTCCAAGGCCATGGGCTAAAAGCCAACCAAGAACTCAAACGACGCTTCTGAACAGCAGCATACTTGCTGTCAAAAATACAGCAGCTGCGCACTTGTTTTTCCTTGTGTCGTTTTCGAGGCTACCGGCCATTGGGGCGTGAACCACCGACCAGAGACTCTTACCAACATCCCAAGGAATGATTTGAACCATGGCTAAGGGCCCTAGGCCAGCCACAATCCGCATCACACCAAATCTTAACCGAAGGGTCCAACCGAGAGCAACGTGCATGCGTGTGTAGTGTTTATGCTATGATCGATGTCTTGCGTCGTTCCAGTGGCCATTTGATTGACCATGGCACGATCTAGACATCTAGGAGCATGATATGAACCGTGGCTAAGGGCCATAGGCCAACCAAGATCCACACCAAGCCACAAAAGAAACGAACCATATGCTGAAAAATGGAAGGGCCGAATGGGGAAAGGGGCTGTTCTTGTTGATTATTTAAAAACCGATGAGCCATGGACCAAGCCACCAAAAGGGCGACTTAGTCACGTCTTAGACATGCTAGGGAAGTGATCCAACCATGGCTAAAGGCCCTTGGGGCAGCCAAGATCAGATCCACAACCCTTGACACAAAACTGAAATTTCGAATCACATTTCTGCACTTATGGGGAACTTGCTGTCATTCTGAATTTCCAGCAAGCATGGGGCTGGTTTGAATGGACCAACATGGTCCTAATGCATCCTACTACATGTATACAAGCCGCCTTGGGAGCCTGGAGTCGATCCAATACCTGAAACCATCAAAACTCAGAAAAACGTGAAGCTTGTCAAGGGAAGGGCCGAAATTCTGCATGTGTGTTCCAAAATATTTTGACATGTATCTCGGTTTTTGCTTGCTAAAACATGATCATGTACTGAAAAATAAATGATAATATGACTTGATTGAGGTTTGAAAGAAATCTAGACATGCCTGGTTTCGTTTTGAAAGAAAACGAACGAAACAACGACGACGCGGCACGGAGGAGGTGGAGCGCTTCTCTTGCTCTTTCTAGTTCTCGATTTTTTTCTTGCCTTCCCTCTAGCTAAGACTCACGATTTTTACACTGAAAATGGATCTGAATGGTGAGGTATTTCGGTGGAGAGGGAGAGGGATTGAGTGGTTATGAAGGTGAGGAGAAGGGTGCACAAAAATAGGATCATATCAAGACCAAGTCCACTCCCCTTTTGAATTTGAATTTTGAATTGATATCAAATGAGTTGGTGGATGCTTCTAGGAGGTGGTGGCCGAAATTTTGCTTATTTTCTAGTCTAGGATATGTCCATTAATTAATTAAATTGTGCTCCCAAAAATCCTAGAATTATCCTACAACTTACATGCAAAGAAATGGTCAAAAAGGTTGATGAGTTGGCAATTAAATTGTCTAGCAACTATGGGGCCGAAAATTGCAATAAAATGAAGGGGAAATATTGTTATCTAGTCAACTAATAATCCTTGAAAGCCTTACTAATCCTTTAATTAATTTAGTGAGCTAACCCATTAATTTAATAACTTAAATGAGTTCATTTCTTAATCACCTCAAATAATTAAATTAAAATCCTCAACTAACTTAAATAATTCCTTAAACTTCTTTTTAACTTAAATGAACTTACTTGCTAGCTAAATTAACTTCTGGAAATATTTCTCAAATCTTAAATTCTATCTCAAAACTCCAACTCCAGTCCGGCCTCACTGAAATAACTGAAATGCTAAAAATCAAACTGCTGAACTGAAAAAATAAATAATTAACTTCAAACAAATGCATTTAAAATAATCATGCAATGAAGTCAATTAAATTTAAAAATCTAGAATTATGCATGGCTTATACGTCTACTGATTTACGGGTTCTACAGATTTGCCCACTCGAATTCAAGCTAGTGTTGCCAAAAAGGGGGAATCAGAAAGCAGAACAGGAGGTAGAACTGGAGATAGCAGACCTCATGCAGAGTCATCTTTCAGAAATCAAGATCCTAAGAATGAGAAAATTATTTTCAAAGACATTGGCACCGATTAAGCTCTTTACATCGAATTACTCTTATTGCTTAATCGATTATCTTGTTATAAACTCTATCTGCTTTTCGTTATAACTGTTGTTCTTTATCTTTACTAGCATCTAGGTTTTGGAATCACCACAAAGGGAAAAATTGTTAGACTTACTTTAATTGTGGTAATGAGAGTCAAAATCAGTAGGTGGTGATAGTCAAAACAGAGGAGATTATAAAAAGCAGAAGCACTCATATCGCTAAAACAGAAGGAGTGCTTATCGAGTATTTCTTAGCTAAACGGTTAGCAAAAACAGAAGCAGAACGTAGCCTAAGCAGAAGCAGAACTTAACGTCTTTCTTTTGATCGTTACAAGTCTTAAATGTTACTGTTACCTTACATAGTACTAGAATTAATTGCATCATTTAATGTAGTACGAAGACATTTAATACGCCTTACTACTTTTGGTATAAAAATAAAACTGATTATTCTGAAGCTTTTTGCAGGACTCCTATTTCAGTGATAAAGCTGATTCACTTAGAGTCAAAGAAGCCGTTTTGTTTATAAACGTTGTATTCAAGGTTTCTATATATTAAAGGATCAATCCAATATAGACAACAACGATTATTATTAAGAAGGAACATATTCTATGTCTATTATTCCAACGTTATTTTGAGCAATCAAGGAACTACTCTTTATCTTCAAGCTCAATATACAGAAAAACAGCACACTCTTTATAGCAGATATCTGATCTTCTGAGATCATCATGTGCTGCTGTTTCTCTATCTCTTCACAAGCTATTCACTTTATTATATCTTATTGAGAAGAGTTTATAATCTGGAAAAAGAGTCTTTTCCAGAACCTTGTTGCATTCATCTTATTGTGTTGTGAAACTAAGAGTTTCAGTAGGCCAAGGGTAAGTCCTACTGAAGTGGGTGTGTACAAGAGTTTTACTATAAAAACCAAAGTCTTTAAGTGATACCTTCTGGAAACAGAAGAATGGGAGACGTAGAATATTTCATCTTCGAATTTCCAGAAACAACTACCGTCTACTGCCTACTGTTTTATTATTTTCACCTCAAACCATCAGGTCGTTTCCGCACAAGTTATTGTGATTTGCTATAAATATATTCGAACAAGATAAGCTATAATCTCTAACAGGATTCTAGCACCTTTGCATAAACGTCAAAGAAAAGAAATAGTTTATTCACCCACCCAACCCCCCCCCCCCCCCCCCTCTAAACTCTATATTGATCCCCAAAAAAAGAAAATTTTTTTACTTCATTAAAAGATGAAATTCTTTTAAAATAAAGAAAAAATTAATTTTGAAAAAAATCAAGAAAAAATAAAAATTATTTCAGAAAACATATCTAAAGAGATATATGCAGAAGTTCTAATGCTTTTTGGAGTAGAAAAAAACATCAAGTAGTATTCCTTATACAGATGAATTTACTAATGATAAGATTCCTACCAAAGCAAGGTCAATTGTAATGGGGCCTAGACTTTTAAAATATTGTAAAAAAAGAAATAGATATTCTTCTTAAAAAAGAATTAATTAGACCAAGTAATAGTCCTTGAAGTTGCCCAAGATTTTATGTATAGAATGCAGCTGAAATAGAAAGAGGGGCTCCTAGACTTGTTATTAATTATAAACCGCTTAATAAAGCATGAAAATGGATAAAACATTCATTACCAAATAAAAGAGATTAAATAGGCTATTTAAAGGAAAAATATTTTCTTCCTTCGATTTAAAATCAGTTTTATCATATTTTTCTAAAAGAAGAAAATAAATATAAAACAACTTTTAGTGTATCATTTGGACATTATTAATGGAATGTTATGCCATTTGGATTAAAAAATGCTCCAATGGAGTTTTAAAATATTATGAATTAAATTTCTAATCCATATATAGATTATATCATAATTTATATAGATGATCTTCTTATTTATTCTGATAATATAGATCAGCATTTTAAACATCTAATATATTTATCCAAGCGACTAAAGTAGGCTTAGCAGTTAATCATAAAAAAGTATAACTTTTCCAAACCAAGATAAAATTCTTAGGTCATTATATTGAAAATGAAATAATGATTCCTATTAAAAGAACAATAGTTTTTGCTGATAAATTTCCTGATAAAATAACTGATTTAATCAATTACAAAAATTTCTTGGTAGTCTTAATTATATAGGAGATTTTTATAAAGATCTCGCTCAAGACTGTAAATTATTATTTTAAAGGTTCAAGAAAAATCATCATCCATGGACTAATAGTCATACTTTTGCAATACAAAAAATAAAAGAAAGAGTTAAAGAACTTCTTTGTTTAGCTATTGTTACTCCTGAAGCATTTAAAATAGTTGAAACAGACGCCTCTGAAATTGGTAATGGAGGAATTTTAAAACAACAAACAAATGACGAATCTAAAGAGATTCTTGTTTGTTAGGATCAGTTGGGTGTGATAGAGTGTTTAGAAGAGGGAGCTGAATAAACACTTGACAATTTTCACAACTTTTCGATGGATGAATCAATTTAGTGATAAACTGAATTCACGAATCTTGTTGTCAATTTCAATCAGTTAACTTAATAAAAGTGTGGAAATAACTGAAAGACAGATAGGATAAAACTGATAATAAGCAACATAAGATTTTTGTATGTTCGGAGATTTCAAACATTTATATGTCACCCCTTCTATCTCGAGGATAAGATATCTACTAAAAGACTTTGATCTATACATCTTTGTACAAATTCATTTCAGTTTGGACTTAACATTGTCAAGACTGAAACTCTTAGTATCAATACAATTTTTATCAGTACTTAACTAATGTAATTTTCTAGCACAATTGATCTTGGAAAGATCAAATAAAAAAATAATGAATATTTGTGCTTGAAGCTCAATGTATAGCCTGAAAGATATGGATATGCATAATAAGCGCGAGCTTTTGTAAAATTGAGCTTTGAAAGAATTTACGCAGAGTTTTTGCTTAACTTGTATAAATCAGTGCAGCTTGGATAATCTTCATTACTCTACTTTAGCTGATCTTCTCGGCTATTTATAGGCTTTGATTCCTGCTACTACTTAAAGTATAATTCACCCAAGTGTAGGTTGTCTGCAAGTAATATATTTCGTAAATATGAGATCGATCCACAGAGAGGTTATTTTAAGTTTAAATTTATTAATTTATAAATTACCAAATGCAAGAATGAAGTTTACAAATTATAAATTTTGTCAAGGCTCGAGGATTTATTCTTGGTTCATGTAATATTATTTAACTAAAAGTAGAACAAAGGAAACCACCATAATTAATGGTTCCATTAAAAAGAAAATTAAATGTTTAAACACATACATAATATAATATAGTTCCCACTATAAAAAGTACCGAATTAACCGATATTTTATAAATGATACCTATGATTATATATATAACTGTATAAATATAAAATTGCATAAAATAAATGTTAAATTATATCATTATATTTCATTTAGAACAACCGGCAGAGCCACGCTATTGCCTAAATGAAATATATAATTTAATAAGTTAGTTGCGGTAAAAAAAAAGTTAGTTGCAAAAAAGTAAAAGTTAGATGCGGAAAAATAAAAGTTAGTTGCGGAAAAGTAAAAGTTAGATGCGGGAAAGTAAATGTTACTTGCGGAAAAGTAAAAGTTAGATACGAGAAAGTAAATGTTAGATTGTTAGATGTTAGTATTAAATCATTATATTTCATTTAGAACAACCGGCAGAGCCACGCTATCGACTAAATGAAATATATGATATAATTATATATATATATTAACAATAATAATAATTGATGAAATATTTATTGTATCAAAATTAAACAACAAATCATGATAATCACTTCAATGGTATCAAGCATTTGATGTAAATTGATAACAAAAAATAATTTATGTTTACACCTACAATAAAAAGAAGTTAGCTAAAGGAAAAAAATATAGAAATAATTTACAAAATATAAACAATCTTACTTCACCAAGAAAAATTAATCATCTTCACTTTGACATAGTAGATTTAGCTTGCCATGAGCTTACTTTTGATTCACACTATCATCGTTGGAAAAAAAATATATTAAACTTAGAACTTTTATACACACAAACTATATTTTACAATGGGATATTATGATTCTCAAGCTAGCACAAGGCCTCTATTTATAGGCCAAATGAGAGAAATGTAAAAAATTCCATTATTGCCATGTAGTTGTAATAGTAGTTTTTGTCTCTTCCAACTTCAATTCCTTGGCCCTTCTTTGAATGCTATGTTCCATGACTTTAATCTCTGAATTGGACTTTGCTCAAAACAACAAACATGTGGGGACTTGTCTGTACATGAATTTGGCCGTTTGGTTCACCTCAATTGGTTAATTATTGGAATAGTTATGATTTTTTTACTATATGCTGGTGATAGTAAAAGTAAATATGTCCTCCTTTTGATATTTTCACAATTTCATCATCGTAATGAACTTTTTAGGCATTTATGTCTTCTGCAAAGTTGTAGATAATTTCTCAATGATTCCAAATATGTTTGAATCACCTCCATTTGAATTTTGTAGCATGAGTTAACATTATTTTACCAACATATAGAAAACCTGAAAATAAAACATATTTAGTAAGACAATTAAATATAAACAAACAATACTAAAATAACATAATTTTATAATTTTAATGAAGCATAAATTTTAAAATATAGGTTTTAACATATAATAACTTATTAATTTTAAGTTTCATCAATTCCAACGGTAACAATAAATGCATTTTGAATTTTTATATCCGTTTAATAACCATGTCAACATCCTTCTGACAATCGTACACTGTACCTTTTCTGAAATGTGGCATTCTCACTGCTTCTGTACAAACTGTCGGTTGTTGGTTACGTCATTAACTGATGAGGTGTAAAGCTGATAAAATCAGTTGACTTCTTTAGCCGATAGGATCAATTGATTATTGTGTAACTGACCAGTTTCAACTGGTTATTGTGTATCTGATCAAAGGACCTAAATAAGGTCAAATTACATGACTTATTTGATAATCTCAAAGCTCATGTGTTCGAGCTACAAACAAGAGAAGGAGAATCTTCTACACTAGCTGTTACAACCGCTCTTAGTGCTTACAAACTGGAACCAACCGGTTCAGTTAGAAAACTTCTAATCAGCATAGTAATGATGCGATGTCATTATTTTTGAAGAAATTCTGAAAATTCATGAGAAGAAACCAAGGTTCATTCCAACGAAATTATCAAAGAAATACTTAAAGGAAGAACCAAACTCTTGCTTCAACTGTGGAAAGCAAGGTCACTTAATTGATAACTGTCCAAAACCAAAGAAGGGCGGTAAACATTCAACTGATAAAGGTAAAAAATCCGTTGAATACAAAAGAAGAGACATGAATGATAACAGATCATTAATAAGAAACACGAAGTCCTGCTTGCTGAGGAAAGCAAATCTAAATGGGCAGAGACTGACAGTGAAGATTCAAAGTCAGAGAATTCAAGCAGCTCTAGTGATGAAGAAGAAGAAGCCAAGTGCTTAATGGCAGATGATGCAGGACTGGAGTCAACAAGTAAACAGGTATTTGATTTCAGCTCTACTGATTTTATACGAGAAGAACTCATTGACACTTTGCATGACATGCTGAATGAGTATCATAAACTTGCTCGCTCTTTTGTTAAAGCTAGAGCTGAACAAATTGATCCCAAAGACAATAAAACTGAAACTTGTGAGTCAGCTGAATTCTTGAGTCTGAAAAGGAAAATTGCAAAGCAAAAAGCTGAAATGGTCAAGTGCCAATCCTTGATTCATCAGTTGAAAAATGTGATGTCAAAACAAACTGACTTGATTCAGGCTTGGAATAAGTCATCAGTCACTCTAACTGAAATGCAGAGTTTGAAAAAATTAGTTGCTGATAGAACTGGTTTAGGCTTAAATAGCATTGATGAAACATTTGCTAGTGATACAATGCCAAAGTTGAATGAGCACAAAGAAAAATACATTAACTTTGTGAAATCAACAGTGATACAAGAAATTTTTGAACCAAGTAAACCTACCATCCAACCGATTGAACATAAGAACAAAGCTAAGCGGTTTGGAATTGGATATAGCCCGAATAGTTCAACTGATTCGAAAAGGTGGTCACCTAAAAGGTTCAGCTACAAAAATCATAACTCTAAGGATGGCTATTACAATTACTACAACTGTAATTTTGTTCAAAATAATTATCGGGTGAACAAGAAGTTGAAAATGGTTAACAATCATATTGTTTCATCCACACACCACACACCAAACACACACAAGTCAGGGAAAATATTTCGGAACACAGCAACCGGAAAGTCAGTTAGACTGATCCAAGTTTGGGTTCCTAAAATACTAATCAGTGTAGGACCCAAATAGATATGAGTACCAAAATTATATATTGTGAGTGATTGCAGGTGATAGGTATAACAAAAGAATCAATTTGGCACTTAGACAGCGGTTGCTCGTGACATATGACAGAGGATGCACATTTACTATCTCAACTTATCAAATATTTTTTTCCAAACATCAGTTTTGGAGACAACTCTAAAGGTAGAACTGTGAGTAAGGGTAAGCTTATCCATGTTAACATTATTATTAAAGATGTCTTACAGGTTGAAATTTTGAAGTATAACTTGATTAGCATCAGTCAGTTATGTGACAATAATTTCTCAGTTCAGTTCAATAAATACATGTGCACAGTTAAAAGCTCAACTGATGAAATAATCATAACAGGTGATCGTTGTAGTAACACTTATAAAGTGAGTTGGACTAATCAACCCAATGCACCAGTATGTTTTGTAGTTTCAAAATCTTCTAAAAACTTGTTGTGGCATAAAAGTTTGAACTACTTGAACTTGAAGTCTATTGATCATCTGAGTAAACATGATCTTGTAACTGTTCTGTCTAAAATAGATTTTTCAAAAGACAAAATTTGTTCAGCATGTCAGTTTGGTAAACAAGTAAGATCTTCATTTAAAATCAAGGGTAATAAGTCTTCCTCCAGATGCTTAGAACTACAACACATGGATCTTTTTGGTCCTATACCAGTCATGAGTTTAGGGGGAATGAAATACACCCTATTAGTTGTTGACGATTTTTCAAGACTTATTTGGGTTATCTTTCTTAAATCAAAAGACCAAACTGCTACACAACTGATTAAGATTTTCAAATGATTACTAAATGAAAAATGAGTTGAAATTGACAGAATAAGATCTGATCGAGGGACTGAATTTTTCAATCAAAATCTTTCACAATTTTTAGAAAATAATGGAATTAAGCATGAGTTCTCAGCAACTAGAACATCTCAGCAAAATGGTGTAGCTGAGAGAAGAAATCGAACTCTTAAAGATGTTGTTAGAACAATACTTGCTGATTCTGGTATTTTCTCAAATATTTTAGACAGAAGCAGTAAACACTGCATGTTACACTCAGAACAGATCAATGATTAACAAAAATCATTTGAAAACACTCTGGCATGGATATAAAAGTTTGGTACCTTATTTCAGAATATTCGGCTGCAGATGTTTTATTCACAATAATGGTAAAAATCATTTGAAAACATTTAATACGAAATCTTCAAAATGAATATTTCTGGGTTCTTCATCAGTTAGTAAAGCTTATAGAGTTTTTAATAAATGTACCTTGAATGTAGAAGAATCGATTCATATTATGTTTGATGAATTGGGACTAACTGATAAGAAAACTGATCCAGTTGAGCTAGTTGACTGCTTTACATATATAAAATTGGAGGATGATAGTGAAAAAGAAGTTCATATCAATCGAAATCTCCTTCAAACACCAGAACCACAAGTAGTAGATCAATAAGTTGAACAAGAAATTGTTCCTGATAATCAGTTGGTGGAGCAAAACGATGATATTCAAGTACCAACTGAAGCAGTAGCAACTGAAACTGAAAATAACATTCAGTTACCAACTGAACCAATTGCTGAAATCGATCCAACCAATGCTGAATACAGATGGAAGAAATCACATCCACCAGAAATTGTGATAGGTAATACATATGATCCGATAAGAACTCGGAATCAAATGATTAATTTAATTTTTCATTCAGCTTTCGTTTCCCAACTGGAACCAAAGAAAACTGATGAAACTCTTTCTGATCCTAACTGGATAAATGATATGAAATAAGAGCTAAATCAGTTTACCCATAACAATGTGTGGAATTTAGTTCCAAGACGAGTTTCTAAAACCATTATAGGTACGAAGTTGGTCTCTAGGAACAAAGTGAACAAAGATGGTTCAGTTGTGCGCAATAAAGCGAGGCTTGTAGCACAAGGATATAGGCAAGAAGAATGAATTGATTACGACGAGACATATGCGCCAGTTGCACGACTGGAAGCAATCAGAATATTCATTGCTTATGCCTCATCCAAAGACTTCAAGGTCTACCAAATGGTGTTCAAGAGTGCATTCCTGAATGGTCATTTGCAGGAAAAATTGTATGTTGAACAACCACCAGGTTTTGTCATTCACTCTCTTCCAGATCATATTTATCATTTGAACAAAGCTTTATATGGTCTTAAACAAGCTCCAAGAGCTTGGTATGAGACACTTTCAAAATTCATAACTGATCACGATTTACTGTTGGATCATTTGATAAAAATTTGTTCAAATTTTCAAAAAATATTCATATTTTACTTGTGCAAATATATGTTTATGATATTATTTTTTAGTCAACTAACACCAAATTATGTGAGAAATTTTCCAAGTTAATGCAGGAAAAATTTGATATGAGTATGATGGGTGAACTGACGTTCTTTCTTGGTCTGCGAGTGAAGCAATTGGACACCGGTACCTTTATCAGTCAGCCAAAATACACGAAAGGAATGCTTAAGAAATTTGGCATGGAGTCATGTTCAGCTGAAAATACTCCCATGAGCTCATAAATTAAATTAGATAAATATGAAGGGGGAATATCAGTTCAGACGACACTCTATAGAGGTTTAAAAGGTTCTTTATTATACCTAACTGCTAGTCGTCCTGATATTGTATTTTTTGTTTGCATGTGTGCTAGATTTCAGGCAGATCCTAAGCAATCGCATTTTTCAGCTACTAAACGCATATTGAAATATCTTAAAGGCACACAAAATGTGGGCTTATGGTATGCTAAAGACTCATCTTTCAATTTAGTTGACTTTTCAGATGCAGATTATGCATGGTGTAAGCTTGATCGTAAAAGAACCAGTGGATCATGTCTGTTTCTAGGAGACAGACTGATTTCATGGTTCAGCAAGAAGCAAACATCCAAAGCAAATTCCACAACTGAAGCAGAATATCTAGCTGCTGGAAGCTGCTACGCTCAACTGCTCTGGATTCAGCAAAAACTGAAAGATTATGGAGTCATTGCAGAAGAATCACCAATCTTCTGTGATAATACAAGCACGATTGTGATCACATATAATCCAGTTCTTCACTCCAGGACCAAACACATTGATGCCAGACATCACTTCATCAGAGACCATGCTCTAAAGAAGGCAATCAGGCTGGTGTAAATATCAACTGAACAACAAGCAGATGACATCTTCACCAAACCATTACCCGAGAATATGTTTTCTTACTTTCGTAATATTCTTGGTTTAATTGATTTATTTTAATCTCAGTTGCATTATTTTATGTCAGCTAGAACTGTCAGTCAGTGGTTATTCAGTTGTTACTAATTTTCATTCAGTTAGCATCAGTTAGGATGCAGAAGTAATTAAAGCAGTAAAGAATAGACAAACATCGACTAAAATAAGCTTTTAATTAATGAAAATGATTAGCTATTACATTGTCTATTCCTTTTCTACTGCAATCAGCCAGGAGTTCGTCCATGTGGATAACTTGCCCGTGGCAGCTTTCATGAACTTATCTGATAAAGCAATTTTTTTAGAGTCCTTTGCTCCTTGAGAAGCATGAGATCGTAGACACCTTTATCTGTGAAAATGTCTGAAGCATGAGCAACGCCAAGACGCCACATATACTTATTTTCAGTTACCACTCGCTCTCTAGTGACTTCTAGTTCTTCTTCTCGGGAGGACTACAGCTCCTGGATTGTTATCCAGGTTGACAATGTTTTCTCAAAGACGAGATCTTCTATTTTCATTTTTTGAGCAGCTTCAATGGATCGTTGGAACACCTCAGCCATATTTGGTTGCTTAGAACTGCTTGATGCATCCATTTGCCGAAATTTTACTTTATGTTATCTGCTGAAATATTTAACTGATATTGTGACTAAACATTTTATTCTTATTTATAGATAAGCTTCAAGTCATCTGAAGAGACACATTTGTTATCTCTGACGATTCAGCTTCCAAGGATAAGAATTTTCTTATATTTATGCAATATACTTAAGGAAAAATTGTTGACTTGACTTTATACTATTTACATTATTTTATGTCAGTCAGTGTTGTTAGTCAACTGGTTTTTAGTCAGCTTGCAAAGAGAACATAGCAGTAAAACTGATGAGTAGCAATGAACTAAAACAGAAATTTTATTGATTATATCTCTCTGCTATTACATGGTTTAATTCTATATCTACTGCATTTAACCAATCAGACAACCATAGGGGCATCTCCTCGGAAATTCTTCTAAAATCTTCTCTGAGAACAATCTTGTCCAAAATCCTATTCTCTTTGCTGAGCATTAAATAGTAGAGACCTTCAACAGTTACAAGATCGGAAGTGTGAATGACATCCAGACGACGATTATATTTGATTTCAGTTGCCTTTTGATCATCAGTGGCAACTAATCTATCTCTCTGTATAGTCTGCAGCTCATGAATCTTTGTCCAGTTGGACATTACTTTGTCAAAGACAAAGTCTTCAATATCCATCTTCCAAGTTTCCACGAATGAAAGCCTTCTTGAAGGATTGAATTTATTGGAACTGCTTTCTTTGCAAATCTGCGACTGATTCATATTATCTGTGAAAATATTTTGTATCTGATCTTATTTATAGACAGGCTCTAATTGAAGAAACTTAAGAAGATGGAGAGATATCAGTCAAACGAACGCAATTAATTCATCGAGGATGAGATTCTCTTACTTTTCTTTATTCATACGTATTTGTTTAAGGGGAATGTTAATTTTAAATTGGTTAACTGATAAGACATTCTCAACTGTTCACTCAGGTTCTTGAACTAACTGATCTTATCATATAAGTTGACTGATTAATCGATAAGAATTCCATATTAAATGATGGGACTGACAAAATTATGCATTTAATTGTGTTTTTCATTGAATAGTAGTCGACTACGTGGCCCAAATAGTCCAAATGTTTTTCATTCACGATTACACACGACGTACACACGTTTTTAAATCAATTCATTTTGGACTAACATGTGTCCAAAAAATTCGAACAACCACCAACATAAGAAATGAACCCACTTAATTTCATTTTCTTTACGCGCATTTCAACTTACAGAGCATATCAAACTACAAAAAAATTTGTCTTATGCAGATCCTCCAACAACACAGAAATGGCAAGCCAACTTCCTGCTTACATTATTAATGCTATGGCTATTGATTTTGATTTAGTAATCTCTATTAAGGATGAATCCATTCGAAGTGTCTTTCTGAAACTGGAAGCAGCTGGATTGAAGAATTTTCTTGGGTCATCTACTCAGAAAATCTATTCTGAAGAGGTTCAAGACTTCTATGATAACGGCTACATCACTGCTGAAGGGAAAATCACAACCACCGTCGGCAATAAGTTGCTGGTTTTAGATGAAGAATCTTTCAGCACCTTTTTCCAACTGCCCTTGGATGGTCTTTCTCACTTCTCTGAAGTGAAAGTTGTTGATGTTGAGGAGATGCTAACACTTTTATTTGCTGATGGAAAGAAGATAAAAGTTTCTGATCCCAAGAAAGAGCTCAATTATGAATATCAATTGTTGGCACACATAATTGCCAAGGGTGTTCTGGCTAAGGCAGGTTCTTTTGATGTCCTCACCCTTGAGAAATTTCAAATTATGGCTGTTGTGATAAATGGACGGAAACTGAATTGGTCGGCCTTTATTTTCAAGACTCTGAAAAATATGCTACAGTAGGCAAAAGAGTCCAAAGGCTATGCCGTGCCTATCAACTCCCTATTGAAGAGCAAAGGTTTGGTACATGACTAGGCTGAGAAGTCATCTAAATACAAGGTCTTCACTGCTAAGAATGTTCAGCCACCGAAGACAAAGCTGTAAATTTTTCCCTGAACATTTTTTAAAAGTCAAAAAGAAGATTGGGACACAGGCAGCTCCCAAGTCAGTAAAGAAGGCCAAGGACTTGGCAAAGTCAAAAATGAAAATCAAGAGGAGATTGATTGTCAGTGCAACTGAATTGGAGAAAACCCCTTCTCCGAAAATCTTGAAAAAGCCAAGGACCCAGAAAACCAAGCCTATTGCAGCCATCCCAGTTGAGAGAGTGAAGCCAACCGGATCTGAACAGTCCATAAGTGCAATACCAATCCGGGCAGTTCTAGTTGCTACCTCAACTGATCCTCAACAACCTCCTCAAACTGATCCTACAAAGAAAATTATCATCGAATCTGGTGATAAACAAAAACAAGTTGGAGTGAGAGCATCTCTGATCACTATCACAAATCCAACAACACTACCTTTTTCCCGACCAACGGGCTTGGTGATACGTGAAAAGGTAGATTCGACAGTTTCTGGGATGAGCATTACTCATGCCCTCTCTGACCCAAAAGGTAAGGGCAAGATTATTGAAGAGCCTAGACAAAAAAAACCCGATTCAGACTCATATTAACCTGATATGGGAAGAAGTAAATGAGTTCTCTGAATCAAAGTTGAAAGCATAAAATGAATGGGTCAGATTTAGGACTAAAGTGTTTGCCAAGCGATTGAAGAAGAAATCAGTTTTGGAAAAATTCATCGCTTTGGAAACAATAATCCTCAAGGAAGTTAAAGCTAATTCAATTGCTCAAGCACTGGAAAGGAGGAATTACTTCTTTGATCTGATGCGTGTCAAAAAGCTAGCTCAAGTCATAGCTCAGCTATGCAAGAACTATGATCCTACCAGTCTAACTGCCTTCAATGACAAAGCAATTTTTGATCAGCTGGACATGGATCTTATATAGTTGCATATGAAGATCAAAGAGTGGGAAATGGGACAAGAATTGATTATTCTAGCTACTTCCAAAATTCAATCGTCCGAAGAGCAGGCTGAACCTTCGACTCATCAACCAGAGCCATCCAAGGAAGCAGTTGCTGAATAATCTGAGCAAGCAACTGACCTTTCTTCCAAGGATGCTCAGTCGTCATCTTATGCTATTCAATCTCCTCCAGCAGTTCTTCAACTATACTACGATGAATTGTCACTAGCAAATGTTGATGAAGTAATACAATCAGTTGCCGCTGACATCCAGCTGAATACTAGAACTGATGAACTAGTTGAAGACCTCATCAATAATGAATAATTAGCCTCAGAGGCTGTAATACCATAAGTTGTAGAACCAATTCAGTTGCCTCCCACAACTGAACAAGTGGTTCAAGCTAAAGCTGATATGGCTCAGTTGCACTCACAACCAACTGAAGAATTGCAAACTGAAGAACCAATTGTAATGTCAGCTGACAAACCAACTGAAGAGCCTACCATCTCTACTGCTGCTCATACCTCCACCCAACGTCAAGAACCTCAACCAGAGGTAGTTGAAGAAATTATTCCATAAATAGTTACAGCTGCGACGCACTCAACAGATAGGGCCTTGGTAAATTTCAATGAAGAAGACAAGGGGCAAGAACCAGAATCGTCTGAAGACCTATCTCCTCAAATACCAATGGCTACTAATACAATGATAGAATATATTCAGTCCAGTATGCACAACTTAATTTCAACTATCTTTGATTTGAAGTCGACTCAATTGCTGCACACTTTGAAGATTAATTCCACATAGGAGAATACCATAAAGAGCCTACACCAGGTTACTAAAGATATCATTTCCTTATTTCTCCAATTGGATCAGTTGATAAAGGATAGAGTGACAGTTCCAGCACTTTTATAGACTCAGAACATGCTGATCAATAGAGTGGATTTTATACAAACCAGCATTACCAAGAGATTGGATCTGATGTAGGAACAGATGATAATGATATATCTATGGTCACCTCAGAAGTCCGTACATTATCCAGAAAGATTGATGGATTTGACAAAAAAGGGGGGGGGAAACAGCAGCAGCTATCTAAGAAAAGATCAAGTCAACCAAATGATCAAATACCACCTGATAAAAGAGCAAAGAAATGAAGAAGCCCAGATCAGTTAGAAGACGGCATCTTTATTCAGTTGAGAGTTTTGGCAGATTTTCATAAGATTATATTATTCTTTTATTCTTTGTACGAATCTGTACACTGAAAGAAGATTCTTTCTGTAACGTCCAAAAAACCAACCTACGTAAACCACATGCATGCAAATGTATTTTAATTGTTAATTTGTTTTAAATTCTTGCATGATATTTATTATATGATTAAATGTATGATTGCATGATTAAATGATTATGTGATATGTTTTCATGAAATTAATGATTTTGCCCGAATATTCGATAATAGGCAGGGGAAAGAAGACCGGGAACGACCAAGACAAGAATATGTATTATTATTTAAATAATTTCAAGGCTTCCTAATATGATTAAAAATGATTTAATTTCCTAAAAATTTTGGAGTTCGAATTATTTTACGAGTCAAGCTCGATTTTTCCCGGGAAGCCGGTTTTGTGCAAAGAAGGAGTTTTAAAAGATAAAAAATATTATTTATGGAAACTTATTTTATAAACTTTTATTATTTAACTAATTAAGTGTTATTGGCCCAATTTAATTATTTAAGTAGGCCTAATTACCCTTAAGCTTGCAAGACCAAACCAAAGCCCATTTAACTTGCAAATTTATTTATAAATAGGCTACCTAGGTTTGCAAACCCCACAATTCCATAGCAAACAGCCGAAACACACCACGCACACAATTTATAATTTCGAAAAAAAATAAAGAGAAGGAAAGCTTGTGTTCTTCGTCGTTCGTTCGTCCTTCCTCGCCGACGATTGAAAATTCGAGCATTATAAACGCAAAGGAACGTTTCCTAAACTTTTTTTTACATCATACAAATCATATATGTGTGTGTTTATTGATTATGCATGAAAAATAGTGGGGTTCGATTATTTTACGGTATGTTACGTATTTTCAAAGTTTTAACGATTTCGCGGTTGTTTTGAAAACGGTTTTGAATCCCACGGACACGCTGCTAATACATGATAAAAATATGAATGAATTACAGTAAAAAACATGATATAATAAGGGAGAAAAGCATGCTGGAACCGAAGTGTAAAATCAGAAGAAAAAAAACCATAGGTTGCTTGGCTTGTTCTTAATGATATGGTTCGGTGGCTTTGCATGGGCCTTGGGAGCTTGGCCAGGGCTGGCTGGGGCTCAACTAGGGTTAGGGGAGAGGGCCTAGTAGAGTCCTAGGGAGCTAGGACTCCCGCAACAGGACCAGGGAGGAGTCCGCGGATGGGGTTCTTCTCGAAGATTATATCGGGTGTGGCCGGGAGTTACAGAGGGTGGCTCGGTTTGGGGCTGGGCTAGGTGGTCCATAAAGGTTGTAGGGTCATGGTATGGGTCGGGCCAGGGGCTGGAGTGGCTGTGTGCGCCGTGGCTTGAGCCAAAAGCAGAAAACGTGGGATCGTGAGAAAAGCAAGCGCTCTGCCTGTCTTTGTTTCAGGGGGTTCGCTGGCTAGGTTCATGGGCTTGGGCTGGTCTCGGTAGGGTCTGGACATGGTCCAGGGATGTCTAGGCTGTATAGGACTCGGTGGTGGCTTGGGTAAAGGGTCCCATGCGAGAGGGAGACTCCTACGTGCAGATGGAGTACGCGTGACTTGATATATTGGTTTCAGGGGTTCGCAGCTCGGGTTCTAGTGGCTAGCCTGGCCTGGGTCTGGGCGTGGTCCAGGGATTGTTAGGGTCATGGGTAGTCAAGTGGTTAACAGCTGGTAGTGTCCTAGTTGGGTTAGGAGTCCTAGATATGCTAGGAGACTCACACACACACACATGCAATCGGGTTCAGAGACAGCAGGCTTTTCCAGTGTTTAAGTGTTCGGTCACGGGCTTGGGCATAGTCAGTAGGGTGCCTAGGTGGTTTGGCTCGGGTTTGGCTCGAGGTGGCTCGGGCGTGGCACGAGTATTTTGGGAGATGGCTCTGGTGTTTCGATAAGGTGTCAAATTCGAAAATTTAAGGAAGAAATTTCGAACCATCGGACCACGGGTGTGGTTCATGTCTCACAAGGGTAGAATAAATACTAGAAATGTTATGTTTAAAATTTGGGATAAAAATAATGAGTTTTGGAATTATCCGGTATTTAATCGCCTCACAAAACGCTAAGTAAAGAATTAATTGAAAAACCTAGTTTTAAGTTTATATGATTATGAAAAATTATATTTAAGCTTAAATAATTATTTAGAATAATCCCATGACATTAAAAGTGAGAAAAAGATAAATTCGAGAATTTTTACGTCGTGGGGCAAAAATATAATTTTACACTTAGGAAATTACGTAAGCGTTTGGCAGCGTCCCGAAGGATCATAACACATGTTAAATGATATTCTATGATTTGAAATGATGATTTTGATGATAATATGTATTTTTATGATTTATGGTAAAGCTGTGCAATTTATACTGTTTAAAATGCTATTTTTGGAAAGCTGTCTTATTTTATGATTTTTAAAGAAAAGAAAAATATTTTGAGGGATGTGAATTGACTGTGACAAAGATATGATATATGATTTTGTGGGGATGACGTGAGGGCCAAGGCCCCAGAGAGAGCCCATATACGGGCCATGGTCCAGAGGGACCCCGTTTACGGGCCAAGGCCCCAGAGGGACCTCGTGTATGGGAAAAGGCCCCAGAGGACCCCGACGATCGTATTTCCACGATGGAGCCTAGTGCACACCCCCGTGGACTATGTGGAGCAAAGACTGCAGTCGACCTAAGGATAAAAGCTAGTTACTTTCAAAGATCAAACTTCACCCAAAATGATATATGATTGAGAGCTTATGATAAAAATGATTCTTATGATATATTATTTATGATAAGGATTAAAGCTATTTTTAAAATGAATTATTTATGCTTAAATCTTATTTTTAATGATTTTTAAATAATTTATTTATGCTTAAAGTTATTTTAAAATGATTTTACGATTTATGATTTAATTATGCTAAAATGATTTTAAATTGTTTATTTATGTTCAAAAGATATTTTAAATAAAAATATGATTTTAATGCATGTGAATGTATATATATTATTTGCTATCTATGTTTAGAACGTGTTGAGTCTTTAGACTCACTAGGTTTGTATGATGCAGGTTTGGATGATTTATGGGAGGTGCTGACGCTTGAGTGGATCGAGTGCAGCAGTACACATCCGAGGGCCTTTATGTTTCCGCACTAGCTACATAGATAAATGATTTAAAGATTATGTTAATGATTTTTATTAGAGATATTTTTATGCTTAATTTTATTGTTAGCCGATCTTTTTAAAAGTCGATTTATGAATTTTGGTTAGTCGATGATTTAGGATTTTATTTTATGCACTTGATATTTAAAGTGTTAAATTATTATGATTCATGATTATGTTAAATTATTTTATTTAGTAATTTATAATTTATGATTAAGATTAGAAACAAAAAAATCGAGATCGTTTCACTTTCATTCAAAATTTCTTTTATTATTCTTTCATTCTTTGTACGAATCGGTACATTAAAAGAGTTATCAATAAAAGATTATTTTATCTACAAGAGTTTAGTTTGATCAGTTCATATATTCTATGTTTTTTCAAACACAAAAAAGGGGGGAAAATTTTGGAAACCAAATTTCAGAGTTTGACAAAATAAGCGTGAAAAGATTGAACAGCTGATAAAGATTCGTAAACTGATAGTTGCCCGAACTGAAGATTAATGCGTATATAATTCTAGGAAACTGAACTGTGTTGTCATCTGAACGATCAGTTGAGACTGATCAGTTACACAACAATCAGTTGAAACTGATCAGTTACATACTGATCAGTTGATCCTATCGGCTAAAGAAGTCAACTGTTTTATCAGCTTTGCACGTCATCAGTTAAGAACGTAACAAACAACCGACAGTTTGTACAAAGCTCAATTTTACATGGCTATTAAACGGATATAAAGATTCAAAATGCATTCATTGTTACCGTTGGAATCAAAGCCTATAAATAGCCGAGAATATCAGCTGAAGCAGAGTAAGAAGGTTATCCAAGCTACACTGATTTATACAAGTTTAGCAAAAACTCTGCATACATTCTTTCAAAGCTCAATTTTACAAAAGCTCACGCTTATTATACATATTCATAGCTTTCAGGCTATACTTTGAGCTTCAAGCACAAATATTCATTATTGTTTTATTCAATCTTTGCATGATCAGTTGTTCTTGAAAATTACATCAGTTAAGTACTGATAAAAATTGTATTGATACTAAGAGTTTCAGTCTTGGAATTGTTAAGTCCAACCTAAAGTGGGTTTGTACAAAGCATTGTATAGATCAAAGTCTTTTAGTAAATATCTTATCCTCAAGATAGAAGGGGTGACGTAAGAGTGTTTGAAATATCCGAACATCCACAAATCTTGTGTTGCTTATTATCAGTTTTATTCTATCTATCTTTCAGTTATTTCCGTACTTTTATTAAGTTAACTGATTGACATTGACAACAAGATTAGTGAAATCAATTTATCACTAAATTGATTAATCCATCGAAAAGTTGTGAAAATTGTCAAGTGTTTATTCAATCCCTCCTCCCTTCTAAACACTTTATCACATCAAACCGATCCTAACAATATTAGATATACATCAGGAGTATGGAATAATGCTCAAAAGAATTATTCCACAATTGAAAAAGAAATTCTTTATAATGTTAAATGATCACTAAATTTGAAAGTGATATTTTAAATAAAAAATTTCTCTTACGAGTTAATTGCAAATCTGCAAAAGATATTTTTTAAAAGATGTAAAAATTATTGCATCTAACCAAATTTTTTCTTGATGGCAAGCTATATTAGCATGCTTTGATTTTTGACATTATAAATATTTGTGGAAAATCTAATTCTTTGCCAAATTTTCTAACCAGAGAATTTTTACAGGGATCCAACCAGAAAGGCGGTTTTGAAAAAACCAACAATATGGGAAAACCCTTAAACAAGCCCATGACTAATAAAAGAGTTAATACAGAAAAGGATAAAATTCCTTTAATAGATGATAAATTTGATCCCATTACTGAATTCGCAGATGATGAAACTGCATATGATATTCAATACTATAATAATGTTGTCACGCCCCGTGTCCGAAGCGTCAGCGACATCCGGCATTGTTTAGCAATTACATTGAAAACAATAAAGCCTCGTATCAAATCAAACCAGTCTTTTTCATAAATAGAATATTGTCTTACAATGACAAAAGAATAAACTTTTACATCAAGTTTGCGGAAGCTAAACAAAGTAAAAGGAGTACAATTCTCGATTCTCTGATCTCGAAATCTGATCACCATTCCCAGAACGCTTCTTGCTCTTCTTCATTTACTTGCTCTTCACTTTTATCTGAAATTTGTAAGGGGTGAGTGTTTTGGGAAACACTCAGCAAGTGGGGGTTGATCGATTACAAAGATAAATATAGAACTTAGTTTTCTTAAAACGTCTTTTTAACAAACTTTCAAAACTTAATATTCTTAACTTATCATGACAGAAGCGAATCGAAATAAATGACAGAATTTATCAGAGGATTCAGAGCAATTCAGAAACAGATCAAATCAAACGGACACAACACTGTTACTCATCTCATTTCCATGGTCAAATTGTCCCCAATATGTTAGTCCTCTAAGGGGTGAGGCCAGAACATGGTTTTATACCCACCAATGGGGGCCAGAACAGAACATGGTTTTATACCCACCAATGGAGGCCAGAACAGAACTACAATTCTCGTCCCATTTCCAATTCGAACCGTAACAGTGCAACAGAATTCAGAAGTAACAGACAGAACTTTTCAGATTTTCAGATTTCAGAGTTTTCATAAAGACACAGAGGAACCAAAGATTTCGAAGCATAGAAGAGAACACATAATCGATCGAAATGTTAAACAGAACATACTAATATTTTCGAAAAAGGGACACACCAACATGCATGTCTCATTATTTATATAAAAGTTTAAAAATACAACAAATTATATAACGAAAGCCCACTTACTGAATTTGCAGATTTTTGTACCAAGTTTTCCTCTCAAAATCGAGCAGCACTTCGACGTAACCTCAGCAAATGCTGTCTTTGATCGAGCAGCACTTCGACGCAGGATTTCAGCACTTGACTGCACGAAAATTCTCTTCTTCTCCTTGCTTGAGTTCGGCCGAGACTAGTGAAGGGTGAGGGGAAGAAGAGCCGAAATTTTTCTAGGCTTTATGGGATGATTTTCTATCACACCTTTCATTACTATTTATTGAGAAATCCTTGCCCTTTGCCTCCCCATAGTCGTCCCCTTGGGCTCCAAGAAATGGAGTAATGGTGGTCAAAGCATACCAAGCACCAAAGGCCATCTCTTGCATCATAATTGTGTCTTGGTCTCCTAGCTCCTCCCTTAGTTCAATTATGGATTAACTCAAAGGTCATCTTTTGCATATTAAGTTTGTCCTAACCTTGGCTCCTCTTTTAGCTCCCTTTTTGCTCTTGTTAGGACAAGCTTAGTTGAGCTTCTTTGAGCTGAAGGATCGAGTCCTCGAGCTGGGGTTTTACTCCTCCCGTGACAATACTTCGATTGATGCGGTTATTTGCAGCTCGGCCTCCTGTTGAGCTAATCCCCGAGCTTTGAAGCTACTTCCTCGAGTTAAAGTTGATGAAATCTAAGTTAAAATTCAGGTTATCTAGTTAGAATCAAAGTTGTTAAGCTTAGTTTGAGTTAAATTTCAAGTTCGAATCTCTTACATGACTTGCTTCGGATCGGAAAATTCCAGGTTCTCACGAAATGCAATATTTGATTTAAAAGGTTCTAAAGAAGAACTTAAATATCCATATATACTTTCAGGATATATAAATTGATGTCCTGTTGATAATGACCTAAAAGGTCTATCTCCAATCTATATAGCTAGAAGCTATTTAAATAAAGATTTGCTTCCAATTCATGGAAGGAAAAACGAGATTATTTTGAAACAATAATAGTTGAAACTTGATCAGTTGAAATTCAACACTACACATGGATCGAGCTAGAGATTATGCATTTTCTAAAATTATTATTAAAAAGATAATACCGGCTGCCAATTGGAGTTTGCCACTAGGACAAGCTCGACAGTTAAACACTTTTAAAGTTATGTCTAATATGTATAATTATCATGATTATATTAAGGCATGGGATAATATCTTTATTTATGAAAATTCTCAAAGAAAACATTCATGATGGATTAAAATCCAACTAGATGATAATAATCAATTTTTCCGAACATGGTTTAAAACATTTTTATTTTTAAGGGGTTTAATGCCAACAATATTACCTCGTAATGTTAAAAATATGTGGAGAAAATTCCAACAAGCTAATTCTCAGCTTGAAGCACTTCCTGCAATATTACAATTTGCCAATAATTATAATGTTTCCTGGATTATTAGATGGGAATATGGTTTACAAGACCAAGTAAGAGAAAAATGTGAATTAAAATTCATTCCTACAATATTTAATCGAAAAATCCTAATCAAATGGTAGGAAAAGGAAGACTTTTTTGCTGAAGGAAATTGTAATGCTCGAAAACCCAAACACACTCACCACATGCATGCATGAAAAATTATTTGAATTTATTTAAATTAGTGGGCTAAGAGCATGTTTAAATATTGGCATGATTTAGCATGATTTAATGATTATTTGATCGAATGTTATGAATGTGAACTTTCTACAGTCAAATACGCGATGTACGGCAAAAGGCGAGAGAACCGGGGACAATTTTGATAAGGTTTATATTTTTAGAAACTTGGGCTTGGTAATCAAAATTAAGAAAGCGGCAAATTTATTTTTAGTAAGGGACAAACTTAATTGGTAGCAAAATTTCGCGAGAAAATAAGAAGTTTCGGGTTACGAAATTAGAAACGAGTGGCACCAAATATTTTTAAATACTGTTGGGACTTTTTAGTGGATTAAATATGTATTTAATTAACACGTTAATTGTGAGAACCCAAATTTTTGGGCAGGTAAATATTTAATTAAATATAGACATGTATAAGAATTTATTTTCGAGTTATAATAAATTCGAAAATATTAAATAATACATGGTATTGGAAATTACAAGCCAATAAATATATGACATTCAAAACTCTGTACAAATCATGTATTAATTTCGAAATAAGACATGATATCAATCAAATTTGGAAGAAAATATTACATGCAAGGCATCTTTTCTCAACAAGGAAGCATATCAATATTTATGGAAGGAGAATCTCGAGATTTATGAAAGGAACATCTCCAAATTTTGGAAACAATATCAATTCGGTTATGGTAAGATTTTCACCTCACCCCTATAAATAGGATGACCCTCCCATTCAAATTTTACACCTCAATTTTCGAATTTCTCTCCATATTCTCGAAATTTTGCTCTCCTAAAATTCTGCAAGAATCAATAAAATTCTGTCCAAATTCAGAAATTAGTTTCTCTCGCTCGATTATATGGAATCCAATCTCCACCGTTCAGAATATGATTTGATATGTTTTAAATAACATATCCAAATTTCAGTCAAATCCAACGGTTAGTGTTTTGTTTATAGTCTTCGCAAGAAAACTGCTCAGATTTTAGGCGAGAAACATCATACCTGCGATTTTTCATCCATAAGCAGGTCAAAAACCTTTCAAACCCGATCTTCACCGTTCATAATTTAACTAACATACTTGGTAACATACTGTAAAAGTTTGAGCCCGATCCAACGGTTCAATAAAGTGCAAGGAATTTTACAATGCGGCTGATTTTTCAGTAGAGGTGCTGTTGCGTTTTCAAAGCATGATTCTTCTATGGTTTTCGAATTCTTCACGTTTTCTTCCAGTCTAAGGTAAGTGGGCTTGTTTTAAAATATGTTGCGTATGAATTATTTCGTTTTCGAAAGCTTCGGTTGAGCACCTTCATTCTGTTTCTACGTTATTTTTTTGTGCAATTTTGGTACGTTTACGGGTTGGCACTGTGAGGATTCACTGAAAATGTGTGGAAATCCCAACATATGGCCCTTCACGGTGGGTTACAACCGTTTTATGGCCTCGCCCCCTTAGAGGATTAAAAATTAGGGACTGATATCAGTAAACCATAGAAGGTGGAAAAATCGCAGTGCTATTATGATATGAATATGATGATATGTTATGAAAGGCATGATATGTTTACGTGTTATTTTCGAAAATTGTGTAAATATTTTTATGTTATGCTCAAATGGCCCCCACTTGCTGAGTGACGATCATATCACTCACCCCTTAGTCTACCATCCCCAGATAAATTAGAAGAAGAAACAGAGAAAGAAGAATCGGACACAAGTTTTTGGACTGATAGTGGACGCATGAAGAATTTTAATTAAGAATAAGTTTTTGTGAGTTTTTAATTCAAGTTATAAACGCTTCCGCAGATTTGTATCGTTTTCAAAGTTACTATTGTAAAGACGATTATATTTTTATGGTATTTATGATATAAACTGGTTTTGGTCTATACTGTACTATGAGCTTGTTGTTTAGCAATTATGTGATTGTTGAATAACGCCGGTGTCGACTAACCCCGATCTCGGGCGTGACATTTAAGAGCCTAGTTTGTTGGTGGTTAATTAATTAATTATAGGACTCATTATGAATAATTAAGCCCAATTAACAACTTAATGGTTTATTTAAATAAAACCTACCCAACTCCTCCCCATAACTCACGTCTCTCACACCACCAGCACACAAAAACACACACTAGAGTCCTAGGGGTTGCCGAAACCTAGAGGAAGCAAGGGAAGGAGGAAAGTTTCGCGTCCCGTTCGCCTCTCGTCGCGCCGTCTCTTGTATCTTGTAAGAATAAAGGATCAAGGCATGTTTTCTAACCCTTTTTCAAGCACCATTCACTCCATAATATTGCATGAATCTGATTTTGTGTGAAAAACTTGTAAGGATTATGGTTTTAAGTTTTCTACATGTGTGCCTCATGTTTTCATAAAAGAATTTTTATGTTTATTGAATTGTTGAAGGAGGGATGCAAACCAAGGTATTCAAGGGCTGGTATAGATGTTTAAGAGGAGGTTTGAAGGGATAAAAGTCACAATGGAAAGCCGCAATTGGGCTGTCCAGCCCTGCACGCAAAATGCGCGCAGACCGTGAAGGGGAAGGGTGCGGCTTTGGTGTTCCTACGGCCATGGGGGCTGCATGGGACCCTAGCCACGGTTTAGAGGTGTGGATTAGAGTCCTAGGAAGGTCTAGGATAGGTCTGGTTAAGGCTTGGATGTGCTGGTTTAGTGCTGGAACCGAAACTCCAAAATTTGTACTCGTTGGGGCTGTTTTGGTGTGTCACGGTTCTATGGACTAAAGGGATGTGTAAAGGGCTGGTCCAGGGGCTAGAGACGTGCATTAGGGTCCTGGTGAGAGACAAGAGTCGAAAAATGGGGCTAGGACAGCTGCTGGATGTGAGAGAACAGCTGCTGCGCAAGAGATGCACGCGAAGGGCTGCTGTTGCGAGGGGTCTATGGCGTGAGGCATTGGATCTGTATTGGAAAGGGCCTGATCATGGTCTTATTTAGTTTCTAAGGAAGGGGTCTAGGGCCTGGTTCGAGGTTGTTTCGAGCCGTGGTTCGTTCGGGGTCGTAAATTGCCCGAACGTGTCAAAATAGGAGCGAAGTGAGCCTAGGTTAAATTCTAAATCCTTGTTTCGGTTTTGTCTTGGGTTTGGGGACTTCCAGCAACTTATATTGAGTCTTAGGATGTTAATAAAGGTCTGATCTCTGGTTGGTTCGAATCGGGAGGGTAGTTTGATCATTTGTTTTACCGAAAACACGAAAACGGTGGTAAAAGACCCATTCGGTAAGTGAATTGAGTCTTTTTTGAAACGTAGGTCCTAAGAATGAATTTCCAGCAAGTTACTGGATATTTTTGGGTGTTTTTAAAGTTCTAAAATCGAGTCGTCTCCTTGAGTCAATGTCTAGGGTCGTCCGAGTACGTATAGCGTTGAAACATGTGCGGTCGGTTCGAGGAAAACGAGAGCGGTTTGCAACTTCCAAAAACAATTCCAGATCATGTTAAATGTTATTTTTTGAATTTTAAAGTATATGCATGATATATGCTATTTTTAAAAGTTTTAACGTATTTGCATTTATTTGCTATTGTTAGCAATTTCAACGTATACAAATGATATGAGCCATTTTTGAGAATTTTAAAGAATATGGAAAGTCATGAATGTTTTATGAAATCAAAAGGTAAAGGGAAATATTGTAATGCCCAGAATTTTATTTGATAAATTGCGATTATTGATTTATAAATTGCTGTTATTATGGACGGAAAGGATTGGACCGGGAAAGACGAGAAAATACATGAAATGTGTGCGAGGACAGTACAATTGACGAACATGCGCGACCCGATGCGCGCGCATGCGCGAAATGGGCAGAAGACCTCGCGCATATGCGCGGAGTGAGGGCGCGCATATGCGCGAGCTGTGCGAGGAAAAAGTGTGAAGTCCAGAGAACCTCGCGCATATGCGCGGCGAGGGTTCGCGCATATGCGCGAGCTGTCGAGAAGCTTATCGCCGAGACCAGTAGGTCTCGCGCATATGCGCGAGACGTGCAGCGTGAAGAAAGAGCCACCTAGCCTTCTCATGCATGACCTATATATATATATGTACGAATCCTTCAGAATTTCAGAAAAGAAGAATCGAGAAAGGCTCCTGAGAACTTGTGAAAAATCCTTACGCCTTTATATTTCGATCCGTCCGTTAGATTTTGAATCTGACTTCAGTACTGTACTCCTATCGACGCAGGCTACAACTGGACGTAAGTTTTGTTACGTTTTGAGATGTCTTGAAATTATGATGTTGTTAGAATCGGATATAATTCATATATGGTGTTTCTGATATGTTAGACATCGTATAATCGAAACCGGATTGAAGAACGGATACCGTATAGAATGTTATGATTTTCTGAGTAGAATTGATCGAGATGTGATATCAGATTTGTATCTTTATTGACCATGAGTTGCAGGAATTGATATGTATTGATTTGTACTGCTGGGTATATTGAGATTATACAGTTATGCTGTTGAAACAGAATATGATTCAGTTCTGATTATATCCAGTATTGATTGAGGGAGGTATTGATATTGTATTCCTCGTTATCGTTATTGCCAGATTGAGTATTGACAGGCATTGAATCCGAGACTTCGATAAAGTCAGATTGATATAAAGAAATGTATAAATCAATGTTGATTCGGGATTGCACAACTCGAGTTTGATTCAACTTGAGTTTCCCAAATCACATACTAAACTATATTGCATTGATACTTGCAATTCTTGAGATTGATATGCTTAGTCTATTGATTTATAGCAGAGCAGGTGTCGAGTCATAGGCTGATGTGCCTAGTCATTGGCTGATGTGCCAAGTCTTCGGCTGATTCGTCGAGACACTGGATGTTTGGTTTATATCGATGTCGCTTAGGAGTTGATTCATTCCTATCGCTGAATTCGATATAGGTGCCCATATCCAAGTACCGGGATCCCTACATTAGAAATGAGTCGAGTCTGAGATGACAAGTCTAGAGTTTTATTTACAGCTTTATATCGATATATGTTTTCTGATTTGATACATGATATTGATATATGTTTAATGCTTTGATATATGCTTTTATCTGATTGCATGTTTACATTGTTTATACTGGGAGGTATTTCTCACCGGAGTTATCCGGCTGTTGTCTTGTTTGTATGTGTGCATGACAACAGGTGGGCAGGATCAGGATCAGGAAGAGGATGAGAGATTACAAATAGCGTGGAGATCCGGACTTAGAATATATGGCTTTTCAGTACTCGAGATGGTTACTGAACTTTAGTTGAAATGAATAAATATTGTACAAGATTTGTACTATTATACCGACATGTATATTAGATTGAGTATATTACGTTTCCGCGCCTACATTTTAAAGGGAAAAAAATTTTATGTCCCACATTTCTTAATTGTTATAATGATTATTAATAATGATTAAGAAAACGAATAAGGTTCGTGTCCCCACAAATATTTTTGAGGAATGTGAATTGATCGTGACGAAAAGGTAGTAAGGGATCCGTTGAAAACGTGAATGGTGAAGTTATGTTTATGATAGTTGGTGGGATCGTCGAAAACATGGACGTTGAACCCGGCGGCCTAGTACTATGGTTTATAGATTAATAAATCGAATAAAAGCTGTCACTTTCGAGGATCGGACTTCACATAAAAAAGATAATTTTAAAGGGAAAAGGTTCATATTTAAGCATGATTTCAAAAGTTGCATATTTTGAAGGTTTCATGATTGCATGGAAAAATCTATTTTCAGTAAAAGTAATTTTTATGTATGTTTTTATATTTATGTACTTGTTATATGAGGTTTGAGCATGCTGAGTCATAAAACAGGTCTGGTATTCACCCTCCACTTGGGTCAGCAGTTGAACTCGTTGTTGACCAAACCCAGGAGGAAAAGGTGACGGCATGGTTGCAGGTAATGATGATGTTGAGTCTTGAGGTGCGGACTATCGAGTTATCCGGAGGGCGCAGTGCATACCCGAGGACCTAGAAATTCCGCATATGTTAGACTTTTGATGATTTTATGGATTATCGCTTTTATTTATAGATTGTTAGGATGCTAGAATTAATGAGCTAAATTTTAGACTTTTATTGCTTATTTTACTTATTCCGCATGAATGATTATGGATGATATTGAGATTGTAAATTAAAATGAATTAGAGGTTAGGGTCGTTTCAGAAAAACATATGATCGAATGAAATAATTGTAGTAGGACCTGCAAAAAAAGTGATGAAGAGTTTAAATGCTGAGACTCCTACACATGCTACTCTTATAAAAGAATTATTCCAGCACATGGATAAAAAAACCATTTATGACATATGGACAGAAGTATTTGGAAATATTTTTCAACTCTCTTCTCAAGCCTCTTCTTCAAAAGGAAAAGAAAAAATCATTGAAGACACTGATACTAAGATGGATGATCAAACTCAAGATGCCCAATATCCTTATGAAGATGATGATCTATTTGCTTTTAATAAATTCCTGAAAATTTTTTTCTTGTCAGCATTGTTTCTCTATTACCATGACATAATATGGGGTGGTAGTAGATTGTATAATATTTTAATTTGTTTAAGTGTGTACAATGGATGTCATTGTCATGTAGTCATTGTCATGTATGATTGTTACATATTGGTTTTGTCTTAGTTTGCTTTATGTCATGTCATATAGTGGATGAATAGTGTATCCACTATAATAAAATATTATATCATGTGTAATAGTGTAAGGTCTAGTGTTAAAGAGACTCATTCTCTTGTATTCGGTACGAAACATTTTACTCAATAATAGTTTGTTTTATATTCTCCTTCAAAGCTTGTCTCTCTCCTGAAGCAATGTTTGTCTTTCATCCTCAAGAATCATAATTAGTTGCTCTGCACACCTGATGTGTGTGTACAAATTTTTTTTATAATTATAGATGGACTAAAGTGAAATTTCACAAATTATGGAGGGACTAAATTTATATTTGAATTGTTGAAATAAAAAAATAAAAATAAAAGTGTGTTGAAATTAAAAAACAAAAAAACAAAAAAAAGTGTAATATTAGTATCATATAAGGGTAAAATTAGAAGAAAAAGTTGGTGTCCCCTAGGTGGTTACTATCATGGCATCACCCTTAATATAATAGAATAGATGTAAGTATTTTATGAGTTATGGACTTGATTATATCTTCAATCCTCCTATTTATTATATCATGCCTCGAGAAGTAAATTATCTGAAAAAATTAAAACAGAAAATCAAATTTACAAAGGATCATATTTTCTCAGCTGAGAATCAACTCAAAAATCCAGACATTAATCCAATCTTTAAAAGTTGATTTGTCATACTAAACTTAAGAAGATTAAAGCAATCTTTAAAAGCTTTTGAAAACGAAGCTCAATCCTCGCTGCGTATTAAGTACGAAAGCATTTTACGCAATAAAAGTTTTATATTCTCTCTAAAGCTTCTCTCTCTCTCTCTCTCTCTCTCTGGTCGCTTGCTGAAATTCAAGAATCATAATCATGTAGGTGTTTTATGAGTTATGAATTTGATTATATCTTCAATCTTTCTATTGATTATATCATGCCTCAAGAAGTAAATTATTTGAAAAAATTAAAATAGAAAATCAAATCTACAAAAGATCATATTTCCTTTGCTAAGAATCAACTCAAAAATCTAGACATCAATCTAATCTTTAAAAGTTTGTTTGTTATACCAAACCTAAGAAGATTAAAGCAATCTTTAAAAACTTTTGAAAAACAAAGCTCAATCCTCGCTGTGTATGTGGTATCAGAGCCATTTACTGAAGAAATTCTTCTAATTTAAAAGTTCATATTCTCTTGTTCCAAAGGAAAAAGGTAGCTCTACCCGAGAGCAATCCTTAGGTCAGGTATCCATAAAGCCTGCAAAGCTTGAAGGGTAAGGTAGGAATAAATCCTTGACAGTATCTACTCGAATTCCTGATGGACAAGATAATAAGATCCTTTACTAAGAAGAAATCTTCTAGTAGTGGTAATATCAAAAATAAAAATTAATTATTTCTGAAAATTTTGAAAAAAAATATTCAAGACTGGAAATTATAAGCATCTTCAAATATTAAGATTTATAGATCTGATAGTTTTAATTTTATATCTGATTATACCATAAAAACAATAGAAGAAGGCAATTCCTCTAAAAGAGCGATATGATTCATCTAGTTTGTTATCACAAAATCTTGTTAATATTCACAATCAATCGTATAAATTTATGCATTTAGGAATGATTCAAGTAGGTTTAAATCCCCTTACAAGATTATGTTTAAATACTCAACCTTAATAATCGTCAGAGATCAAAGGCATAATAAATTTTAAGATTCCTTATTAGGAATAATAGAGTCCTCATTATGTGAAGGATGGATACATTTTCGTTGCTTCCCTAATTTCCTTATTTCTATTTATGATCCAAATATCATAAAATCACTCATTTTAAATATAAAGACTGAGGGTTTTGATATGATGGACAGAACAGAAAACGTTTCTCTATTATATAGAATTTGTTACAAAGTTATGAATTCAACTATTTCTAATTTTAGAGTTAATGTTAATCAAGTTAGTTTTAAAAGAGGAGAAACAACTCTTTTTATAACTGATATTAATAAAAGTAATATCATGATTCTCAAAACAATTAATTGGAGTCAAGTCACTCTTCCAGAAATTTGGAAAATTGAGAATATTACTCCTTCTCTTAAAGAAGAGAATAGAAAATTATAAAGTATTGTTCAGTATGTAGATGGTGATGTTGAAATAAAATTCTCATCCCAAAGACATCTATGTATTAAACTACCTGAAGAAAGTAGAAATTCTACTTCTTCTATATCTGATTTTGAAAAAATTAGTATATCTTGTATTCAAAAAACCAATGAAACTATTTCTCAACCTGAATATAAGGTTGATCTGCCTGAATCTAGTAATTCTAGATTTCAAAGAAGTTATTATGTTAATAATTGAACTTCTAATTCTCCTACCTTTTCTGATATGGGTTATAATGTTATCGTCATTAGTGATGACATTTTTATTCAGAAAAATTTAGATAAAATTAAAAATCAAAACAAGAAAAAATGGTTTTTAAGTTGTTTAAAACCTAAACAACAATCATTATATTCTTTGAGATATAAAGAGTGGGTAGAAGAAACTAAGTCAAATTTAGATTTTTTTCAAATGGATGGAGAAGTTATATTTCCCAACAAGAAATAAGGAATTTCCAAATTTTTCCGATAAGTCTTTTTTAAATACTCTTGAATCAATATATAAATTATATGTTCATGAAACGGGAGAAGAATCATTTGATTTTCATCCTCCTTTTACTATTTTACAAATTAAAAAGGGTAATAAAGAGATTTATGCTTCCCCTATAAAATCAGATTTAGGAAATGATAATTTTGACCATATAATCCAGCAAAATAATTTCACTAATCTTACTTTACATTCTTTAAAAAATCAAACTACTAGGATAGAAGAGATTTTATCAAAATCTAAACAAGAAAGTTCTGGTGGTGAAAGTTCAAAAACTTTAATGATAAAACCCCCTCCTAATCTTAAATAAAGAAAACTTTCTTTTAAGTTCTAAAAAAGATGAAGATTTTATGGAAGGTCTAATAGACAGATTACAAAAATTAATATAAAAGAAAAAGGTTCTGTTTCGGTAATAACAAAAACTGAACAACTTGAAAATTTTTCAAGCTACTCTGATGAAGAAATGCAAATTAATAGAATGCATAAAGTTTCAACTGTAAAATCTTTTTATAAAAAGCAACACCATTTGATCTTAAAATTGAAGAAAAGAAAAATTATGTTCAGTTTAATGGAGAAGCCATTACTGAATAGATTATAGATGGAAAATCTGAATATCAGATAATATACTCTTCTGCCGCTAAAATAAAAGGTAATAATGATAGGAAAATTGCCCAAGCCATTATTACTGGTTTTACTGGTTTGCATTATTTTAAACGTAAGACTAGGGTTGATGATTTGTCTATTTTTAAACCGCAATATTTTTATCTGTTAGTTGATTACTTTTATTTTAAAATGTGAAATTTTCAGATACTATTGTATGCATGCATAAAGACCAAATTTTTGAAAATGAGTTTTTTTTAAAAAAAAATTCCTAATATTAATTTAAGTAGTAAAATTTTTAATTGCTGCAGTTGTAAGGCTTGAGATTTATTAGTCTTCATTGATGTGATATTCGAAGATATGAGAATGCATGACATGTAATGAGAGGTACTAGATTTATTAGTCTTCATTGACGTGATATTCGAAGATATGAGTATGCATGACATGTAATGAGAGGCATTAAGTGAGATGAGATTATGAAATTTGGCAAGAAATGAAGACCGCACCCGCGCTAAGGAAGCTACCGCACCCGCGGTTGATGGACAGAGAGTTGGGACATTTTTACAGTAGCCACACCGCACCCGCGGTGCCAGAAAAAACGCACTCGCGGTGCAGCTACAGTAGGGTCACCGCACCCGCGGTAAAAACAGGACCGCACCCGTGGTCGACATTTATGAATTTTTTGAAAGGCATGCCGAAGCTTGAGCACACCTGCGGTTGAAAGAGACCGCACCCGCGGTGCTGCATGCGAGAAATCCACCTTTGTTTCTTATGATGACACATGACATATATATATATAGAATTGTGCTGAGTCTTCATTTTAAGCATTCCAGCAGACCAGCAACGAGAGAGAAAGGGATTTCCAAGCTTTCCTTTCAACTTTATCACTTGGTCGTGTAAGATTTATCCATCCAAAGTTTAATCCAAGTTGAGATTCTTGTTCCTCTTGACAAAGACTTCAAAAGGGTATACTTTTGATATCTTTTCAACATGATCTAGATTCCATGTGTTGAAAGAATTATAATATGATGGTTATATTGTGTTCTTGACATATTGAGCATAGTATATTCGCAACCGGATCGATTATCGGATGGCGTATGCTATTGATATGAATTTCAGCATATATTGTATAAAAGATTATACAAATTTCAGAAGTTATGTATGCTTTTGATGAAGATTATGAGTTGTGGATATGGATTATGTTGTTATTGAGTTATCGGTATCACAAGATTATGCCGTTGTACCGTCGAGGGGTATCGAGATTTATTATTGATGCATATATGTGTTGAATGGAGTTGTATCTTGATAGAGTACATCTATACATTGCCATTTCAGATTTGATTGACAGACTTGATATTCGACTTCGAGATCTCGATTGATTCCAACGACAAGAAGGTATAATTCATGTGAATTCGGGAAGATACAACTCGAATTAGATTTGATTTGAGTTTCCCAAAATCACATACTAGATTGTTGTTTATATCTTGTTATGCTTATGCTTTGTTTATAGATGTATATTCAAGCACATTAAGATAGGAAAGTCATTGGCAGATTCGCCAAATTTCTAGATGTTCGGTGGTATCGACGCATAGGAGTAGATTTACTCCGATTATAGACATTCGATACAGACAGGGTCGAAGTCTAGTAATAAGATGTACCGTCACCGCGATTGGGAGAGTAGGTGGCAGACAGTGACGTCTTATTCACACCGGGATCCCTAGAGTTAGACAAGAGTCAAGTCAAGATATGAATTGATTAAGATTGCATGCTTATATTGATCATGTTTCATAGACTATGGAACATGGGTTATTGATTATATTCATGTTAGTATACTTCATGATTTATATTGTGTATATGCATGTCTACATGTTTTATACTGGGATTTGTTCTCACCGGAGTTTCCGACTGTTGTTGTGTATGTATGTGTGCATAACAACATGGGGGACAGGATCAGGGTCGAGACCAAGATGAGAGATCGAGATAGCGTGGGGATTTCGGGCTGAAGAGAAGATTACTAGTGATTACATATGATCTGTTGTTTGTAATGAACACTAGTTTGTATGTTTGTACTGAAACAAGATATGTAATTATGTATGTTTAAATAAAATAGAGAAAGATCTTGTGCTTGTTTTATATACATTTGATTTAATGTTAGAAGCAAAATTTTGACCCACATTTTCTAGCAAAGATCCAACTAATCCCAAACAGAATCGAGTTAGAGCCCGGGTCCCCACAACAGGTGGTATCAGAGCAATAGATCCCTTAGACTGAGATAGGATATAATGAGCGGGGTAGATCGAGTCGTCTTCCTTGCTTTATGATGTGCTAGCATGATTTATTGCTTTCCCTATTACATGTTGTTTGTTATCTGAGTTTATTTACAGCATGTATTCACAAAGACTGAATCAGAACCGATTCTGGATCAGAGGTATATGATCAGAGGAGGGCTGAGACAGATTATATAGATTGTGTACTAATCTGTTTGATAATCAGATATGCCGCCTCGACGAGTACCGCAACCAGTAGCAGGTCGGGCACCAGAACAGGGCAGTACATCCAATGATCCGATGGACATTACTGCTACACCGATGGAAACTTGGTTAAAACGGTTTCAGTCTTTCCGACCACCGACCCTGAAAGGTACAGAAACTGCAGTCGAGTGTGAAAGTTGTCTAGAGGATATCGAGATGCTATTTGATTCCCTTGAGTACACTGATGACCGACGAGTGAAATTGGTGGGACATCAACTGCAAGAAGTAGCAAAGAACTGGTGGTTGACTACAAAAAGAGCATTGGAGCACCGTGGCACACCGATTACTTGGAAGGTGTTTAAGACTGATTTTTATCAGCGATTCTTTCTTGTGTCCTAGCGAAAAGACAAAGGTGCTGAATTTGCCAATTTAAGACAGGGACCGTTGAACATCGAGGAGTATGTTGCCAAGTTCTCGTCATTGCTCAGATTCGCTCCTCATGTTGCTGAAAATGAAGAGGCCGTTGCGGATCAGTTTATTAATGGCTTGAATCCAGAAATCTTTACCCTGGTGAATACCGGTGGGCCCAATAACTTTACTAATGCGTTGAACCGTGCCAAGGGGGCAGAAGCTGGATTGCTTAGGCAACAAAATATTCCCTATATTGCTCCGACTCCTAGGCCGCCACAACCTTCTATGCAACCGCCTCCCAGATTTGAGAGTGGTGGTAGCAGCAGCGGGAGGAAAGATCAGCTGAAAGCAAAGGGGAAACAGTTCAAGAGATCAGGGAGCAGTTCGTCGAGCTCCAGTGGGTCACGACAGAGAGGTCCTGGCCAGAGTACAGAGAATACATGTGTATATTGCAATTCTTGTGGAGGTAGACATGCCACCGAGCAGTGGCAGGGTGTGATGGGCAGATGTAACATATGTAGGCAGCAGGGACATTTCGCCAAAGTCTGTCCACAGAAATGTGCACAGAGATTTCAGGGTGCCGGGTCATCTGCATCAGTGGCTCCGCCTGAGAGGCAAGCTTCGTCTGTCCATTCCTTCCAGCCAACCCCTACACAGTCCCAGCCTAGAACCAGAGGTGGCCAGACAGTGAGCCAGCCTCCCAGACAACAGGCTCAGGTGTTTGCATTGAAAGAAGAGCAGGCCCAAGATGCACCGGACGATGTGATCGCAGGTAACTGTTTTCTTTGCGGTTATCCTGCTTATGTATTGATAGATACAGGTGCATTTCATACATTCATATCAGAACGTTTTGCATTGTTGCATTCATTGCATGTCGAGTCATTATCGACTGTAGTGTCTATTTCTTCTCCGTTGGGAAGTGGTCTTATATCTGTGACTTCAGTTAGACATTGTATACCACAGTTTGAGGGTCATGAGCTTGACTTAGATTGTATTGTGCTTGGGATAGCTGATTTTGATTGTATTGTTGGGATTGATATGTTAACCAAGTACCGAGCCACTGTAGACTGTTTCCAGAAGATTGTCAGATTCAGACCAAAGATGGCTGATGAGTGGAAATTCTACGGTAAGGGTTCCAGATCTCGGATTCCCTTAGTATCTGCTTTGACTATGAGTAGATTGTTACAGAAAGGAGCAGAAGGGTTCCTTGTCTATGCAGTAGATCTACTGAAACCGAGTCCGTCATTGGCAGATCTGCCAGTGGTACGTGAGTTTGCCGATGTATTCCCAGACGAGATTCCAGGGTTACCTCCAGCTCGAGAGGTAGATTTTAGTATTGATCTCATTCCAGGTACTGTTCCTATATCTCGAGCTCCGTATAGAATGGCACCGATAGAGTTGAAAGAACTGAAAACACAACTAGAAGATCTTCTAGCCAAGGGATATATCAGACCCAGTGTATCTTCTTGGGGCGCTCCAGTGTTATTTGTATGAAAGAAAGATGGTTCGATGCGATTGTGTATTGATTACCGGCAACTAAACAAAGCAACGCTGAAGAATAAATATCCATTGCCGCGTATCGACGACTTATTTGACCAGTTGCAGGGATCATCTGTCTATTCTAAGATTGATTTGAGATCCGGGTATCACCAGCTGAGAGTTCGAGATATTGATATACCAAAGACCGCATTCCGAACCAGATATGGACATTACGAATTTATTGTCATGCCTTTTGGTTTAACGAATGCACCAGCGGTGTTTATGGGAGTGATGAATCGGGTATTTCAGAGGTATTTGGATGAGTTTGTTATCGTTTTTATTGATGATATTTTGGTGTATTCCAAGAATGAAACTGAGCATGCCGAGCATTTAAGAATTGTGTTGCATACATTGAGAACAGAGAAACTATATGCTAAATTGTCAAAGTGTGAGTTTTGGCTGAGATAGGTTGTCTTTTTGGGACATATTATATCTGGAGACGGTATTTCTGTGGATCCGAGTAAAGTTGAAGCTGTGATCAGTTGGCCTAGACCGACTTCTGTGCCAGAGATACGCAGTTTCATGGGTTTGGCAGGATACTATCGACGATTCATTAAAGATTTCTCCAGTATAGCGAAGCCGATTACTCAGTTGACACAGAAGAATACACCATTTGTGTGGTCTGAAGCTTGTGAGTTTAGTTTTGTGGAGTTGAAAAGACGACTGACCAGTGCTCCAGTGTTTACGATACCTTCAGGTACTTGATCATGTTCTGTATGTGAATAACCGTCTTGTAGTGCCAGATGTTTCAGATTTGAAACAACAGATATTGTCAGAGGCGCACTGTAGTCGGTTCAGTATTCATCCTGGTGGCAAGAAGATGTACAACGATCTGAAGACACAATTCTGGTGGAAACAGATGAAGTCAGATATTGCAGAGTTTGTGTCTAAGTGCTTGAATTGCCAACAAGTGAAGGCCGAGAGGAAGAAGCCCGGAGGTTTACTTCAGAGTTTATCTATTCCTGAATGGAAATGGGATCACATTTCCATGGATTTCGTTACGAAATTACCGCGATCATCCCGGGGTTGTGATGCGATTTGGGTCATTATTGACAGATTGACCAAATCAGCGTGTTTTATTCCATACAGAATGACATACCGACACGATCAGATGGCAGAGTTGTATGTCAGAGAGGTAGTCAAATTGCATGGTGTGCCGAAGTCTATCGTATCAGATCGTGATCCCCGATTCACTTCACATTTCTAGCACAGTTTGCAGCAGGCTTTAGGTACGACATTGCACCTGAGTACTGCTTATCATCCTCAGACAGACGGACAGTCAGAGCGGACTATCCAGACTTTAGAGGACATGTTGAGAGCTGTAGTGCTAGATTTCAGCACTAGTTGGCAAGATTCACTGCCACTTTGTGAATTCTCGTACAACAACAGCTATCAGACGAGTATCGAGATGGCACCGTTTGAAGCTTTGTATGGCAAGAAGTTCAGATCTTCGTTGTACTGGGATGATATATCTGAGGTACCAGAACTTGGGCCTGATATGATTCGTGAAATGACTGAGAAAGTAAAGATAATTCAGAAGAAAATGAAGGCAGCGCAGGATAGACAAGCCAAATATGCCAATATCAGACGTAGACCATTGGTATTTGAGCAGGGAGACAGAGTATTCTTGAAGATTTCTCCTTTCAGAGGCATTGTCAGATTTGGAAAGCGTGGAAATTTGTCTCCTAGATACGTCGGTCCGTATGAGATTCTTGAGAAGATTGGCGATCGAGCATATCGACTTGCTCTTCCTCCTTCTTTATCTGGGATACATGACGTTTTTCATGTATCGATGTTGCGTAGATATATGCCAGATATTTCTCATGTCATTCATCCTGACGAAGCCGAGCTTGATCAGACTTTGAGTTATGTTGAACAACCGATACAGATTCTTGATCGGAAAGAAAAGCAGCTCAGAACGAAGACTATTCTGCTTGTGAAAGTTCAGTGGAGTCGTCATGGCATCGAAGAAGCGACTTGGGAGACAGAAGCAGATATGAGACAGAGACATCCCGAGTTATTTACATGATGTGAGTATTTTTTTCAGTTTTGATTATACTGCTTTTTATATATGATTTGATAGAATTGCCTGCGATTTCGAGGACGAAATCATTTCTTAGAGGGGGAGAAATGTAAGGCTTGAGATTTATTAGTCTTCATTGATGTGATATTCGAAAATATGAGAATGCATGACATGTAATGAGAGGTACTAGATTTATTAGTCTTCATTGACGTGATATTCGAAGATATGAGTATGCATGACATGTAATGAGAGGCATTAAGTGAGATGAGATTATGAAATGTGGCAAGAAATGAAGACCGCACCCGCGCTAAGGAAGCTACCGCACCCGCGGTTGATGGATAGAGAGTTGGGACATTTTTACAGTAGCCACACCGCACCCGCGGTGCCAGAAAGAACGCACTCGCCGTGCAGCTACAGTAGGGTCACCGCAACCGCGGTAAAAACAGGACCGCACCCGCGGTCGACATTTATGAATTTTTTGAAAGGCATGCCGAAGCTTGAGCGCACCTGCAGTTGAAAGAGACCGCACCCGCGGTGCTGCATGCGAGAAATCCACCTTTGTTTCTTATGATGACACATGGCATATATATATATAGAATTTTGCTGAGTCTTCATTTTGAGCATTCCAGCAGACCAGCAACGAGAGAGAAAGGGATTTCCAAGCTTTCCTTTCAACTTTATCACTTGGTTGTGTAAGATTTATCCATCCAAAGTTTAATCCAAGTTGAGATTCTTGTTCCTCTTGACAAAGGCTTCAAAAGGGTATACTTTTGATATCTTTTCAACATGATCTAGATTCCATGTGTTGAAAGAATTATAATATGATGGTTATATTGTGTTCTTGACATATTGAGCATAGTATATTTGCAACCGGATCGATTATCAGATGGCGTATGCTATTGATATGAATTTCAGCATATATTGTATATATGATTATACAGATTTCAGAAGTTATGTATGCTTTTGATGAAGATTATGAGTTGTGGATATGGATTATGTTGTTATTGAGTTATCGGTATCACAAGATTATGCCGTTGTACCGTCGAGGGGTATCGAGATTTATTGTTGATGCATATATGTGTTGAATGGAGTTGTATCTTGATAGAGTACATCTATACATTGCCATTTCAGATGTGATTGACAGACTTGATATTCGACTTCGAGATCTCGATTGATTCCAACGACAAGAAGGTATAATTCATGTAAATTCGGGATGATACAACTCGAATTAGATTTGATTTGAGTTTCCCAAAATCACATACTAGATTGTTGTTTATATCTTGTTATGCTTATGCTTTGTTTATAGATGTATATTCAAGCATTAAGATAGGAAAGTCATTGGCAAATTCGCCAAATTTCTAGATGTTCGGTGGTATCGACACATAGGAGCAGATTTATTCCGATTGTAGACATTTGATACAGACAGAGCCGAAGTCTAGGAATAAGACGTACCGTCACCGCGATTGGGAGAGTAGGTGGCAGACAGTGACGTCTTATTCACACCGGGATCCCTAGAGTTAGACAAGAGTCGAGTCAAGATATGAATTGATTAAGATTGCATGCTTATATTGATCATGTTTCATAGACTATGGAACATGGGTTATTGATTATATTCATGTTAGTATACTTCATGATTTATATTGTGTATATGCATGTATACATGTTTTATACTGGGATTTGTTCTCACCGGAGTTTCCGGCTGTTGTTGTGTCTGTATGTGTGCATAACAACAGGGGAGACAGGATCAGGGTCGAGACCAAGATGAGAGATCGAGATAGCGTGGAGATTTCGGGCTGAAGAGAAGATTACTAGTGATTACATATGATCTGTTGTTTGTAATGAACACTAGTTTGTATGTTTGTACTGAAATAAGATATGTAATTATGTATGTTTAAATAAAATAGAGAAAGATCTTGTGCTTGTTTTATATACATTTGATTTAATGTTAGAAGCAAAATTTTGACCCACATTTTCTAGCAAAGATCCAACTAATCTCAAACAGAATCGAGTTAGATCCCGGGTCCCCACAGCAGTTGCTGAGGTTTACAGAAATACACACCATGGTCATTTTATATGGCTAATGTCTCAAAATATGAAAATTGCAAAAAGAATGGTTGTGCCGAAATGTTTATGCGTTTAGCAAAAAATTATAACCAAACCGACTTTGATGTGGAGTACGAAACGTTTAAGAAAATATATATCGATGCTGCAAAGTTTTTGGATGAAAGAGTGTTGGAAAATTTCATATTCACAATTTTAATTTTGATGTAAACAAAATTTGTTACTTTATTTCTAATGATTTACCTAAGTGCGCATGAAGCTGGAACTGATCAAGCTTCGAACTGATCAGTTAAACGAGCCAAAACTGAAGCTATCAAGACGTAAACTGAAAACACCAATTGAGCGACCAAACTGAATCAGCTCTACTGATTATCAAAGAAAAGTTCAACTGATTGTCCACCTGATAGTAGGTTCAGCAGTAGAACTTCAGAAGCCCGACCAGCTGATGAAGTGCTCAACTGATGAAGAGCCCAGCTCACGAGTTCAACTGAAAAAGTAAAATCAGTTCAATTGACGAGTCAACTGATTTCACCAACCCAACTGAATATCATTTCAAATGACCAGTTAAGATCATCAGTTAGGAATTAATCAGTTGCAGATCAAGACAAGCTTATCTAAATGGATTCAAATTACGCACAAAGATACAAAAGCATCTTTACGATCAAAGGTACAATAATGGACGTTGCAACAAAGATTAAACCCGAGAGATTTCTGGAGGAATGTAAGAAAAGTCGACACATATATCAAGGAATGCATTCAAGCTGCAACGATCACATGTGATGAGTCTTAAAGTATGGTTTCAATGCCTATATAAATACAAACTCAAGACCATCAGCAAAAATAACACAAGAGTGTGGAAAGCGAAAGGGCACACTTATTTGTTTATCAGCTTTCAGAAGCAATCAGCCCACAGGGAATACTCAAGTCATATCATCTTAGTTTAGAAGCTTACTTCCCTTAGTGTATGAGAACACCTTCATGGTGCATTTTGTGTTCAGTTCTCGCACACGCACACACACCACCACTCAAATACAGTCTTACACAAAGACATTAAACTTTTACATGTAGTCTATGACACAGAGACGTTAAAGAAGTGTTGGCTGAAAGGTAATGCCTTCAGTTTATGCTAGGATTTAGGCAGTAGTGTAAATCCTAAGCTGAGTGAGTTTGTACAAGGTGTTGTATAGATCAAAGTCTTCTAGTGGATCCTACTCAAGGTGGTAGAAGGGGTGACGTAGGAGCATTTGAAATCTCCGAACATGTATAAACATATCTTGTGTACTTAACTGATTAACTGTTGTTTTCAAACTGATTTGATCAGTTCAAGGTGTTATCAGTTCAGTTCTTACCATAATTGAACTAATACATCCGAGAACTGATCATATGCTTTTCAGTTATTCATTTTACGTAAGTTAAAAAGCTTTCAAATATAACAGCTTTCTTCACGAAGGATTACTTCGAGTTTCTTCTGCTTGGTTTTAAAACAAAAATCGATTTAATTCATCAGTATTAACTTCTTAGAACACGAGCTATTGCAGCTCATTGGAGAATATTTTGTTTGATGTACCTCAAAGTGCCCCGCAAACGATCCTTCAATTGGTATCAGAGCTAGTTGTTCTAAGAAGAACATTTGAAGAAAACTGTGTTTTAAATTATTTTTCTTTAAAATAGTTTTAAATTCTATTTAAAAGTACTTTATATTATTTTCAAAATTAGTTGAAAATGTTTATATATCGCTCATAGCGAAGGGTTGAGAGCATTGGCTCTGCAAATAACATTGTCGCCACTTCACTCGACTCAGAGCTTTGGGGTTTTAATCAACCTGGAGGGTTCTGAGCTTTACCTGTCAAGATGCACAGCTAAATTGTTCAGTGAACAAGATATAAGTTGCAAGTTTACCAGTTTAGCCGAAAAACAGACGAAGCTTAGCCATGCTGGGATGTTGGATGATTTAAAAAAAGAAGCTTAATCATCAGCAATATATTGTCATTCCATCGATATATTAGATCAATGCGGTTTAGCATCAGTTGAGTTAATTTGAGTCAGCTCGACCAGTTAGTCAGGAAAGAGATCAAGTTCAAGGAAAATTAGCTGTTCTTCTGGCAAAGAAACTCACGATCAGTGTAGCATTTCAAGTGGTGAAGGCAACCAGTTGTTGGCATATCCGGTTATGTCATGCAGAAACTGAATGATAAGTGATGTTATTTAAAATACTATTATAGTAGCAATTTTCCTTGCAACCGATTGTACTTAAATGTAAAATACAAGGAATTTTATTTGATTAAATAAACATCATGTTCATCCAAATGAGTTTCGGTGTGACTAAACTGATATCTCCATACTTATTTCCTACACTGCTTAAATGATTAAAATTTATCCATTCATCTTGAGCTTATTTAAATGTTGCTTTCAAATGATGTCTTTAATTGAGTTATTGAGGGGGAGTTTATTTTACCCTCAAACTGAAAATTATTTTTTTTTTACCCGTTTTTCTTCAGTTATTCGAGGAGGAGCATTTTTTTACTCTCGAACTGAAAATTGTTTTTAAAATCCGTTTTATTCAGTTCTTGAGGGGGAGATTTTAACGATGTTTAAATATACTATCCCTTGAACTAAAAATATCTTTTATCCCTTTAATTGTTCAAGTTATGTGATCATCAAAAAGGGGGAGATTGTTGGAACATTTCATGTTCGCAATCTTAATTTTGATGTTAACAAAATTTGTTACTTTGTTTCTAATGATTTACCTAAATGCTCAGGAATCTGGAACTGATAAAGCTTCGAACTGCTCAGTTAAAAGAGCCAAAAATGAAGCTATCAAGACATAAATTGAAAACACCAACTGATCGACCAAACTGAATCAGCTCAACTGATTTATCAAAGAACAGTTCAACTGATTGTCAGCTGATAGTTGGTTCGGAAGTAGAACTTCAGAAGTCTGGCCAGCTGATGAAGTGTTCAATTGATGAAGAGCCCAGCAGACTAGTTCAACTGAAAGAGTGAAATCAGTTCAACTGAAGAGTCAACTGATTTCACCAGCCCAACTGAAGATCAATTCAGATGACCAGTTAAGAGCATCAGTTAGGAATTAATCAGTTGCATATAAAGACAAACTTATCTAAATGGATTCCAGCTACGAATAATGGACGTTGCATCAAAGATTAAAGCCGAGAGATTCCTGGAGGCATGCCAGAAAAGTCGAGAAACATATATCAAGTAACGCATTCAAGCTGCAGCGATCACATGTGATGTGTCCTAAAGTACGGTCTCAATGCCTCCATAAATACAAGCTCAAGACCATCATCAAAAATAAAACAAGTGTGTGGAAAAAGAAAGGGCACGCTTATTTGCTTATCAGCTTTCAGAAGCAATCAGCCCAGAGGGAATACTCAAGTCATATCAGCTTAATTTAGAAGCTTAATTCCCTTAGTGTGTGAGAACACCTTCGTGGTGAATTTCTTGTTCAGTTCTCACATACGCACACACACCACCACTCAAATATAATCTCACACAAAGACATTAAACTTGCGCATGTATATTTGACACACAGACGTTAAAGAAGTGTTGGCTGAAAGGTGCTGTCTTCAGTATTGGCTATGTAATGCCCGAGATTTTATCACCGTAATTAGACATTGATTAATTGATAGAATTGAGATTTCAAGAGCTAAAAATAAGATGTGAAAGGAGAAGCCGGGCGTCAGTGCATCATAAGCCAAGATGGTGGACAGAACATCTGGCGCCCGAGTGGCACATTACAACCGCCCGAGCGCCAATGCACCATAAGTCTACCCTTCGGACAGAACATCTGGCGCCCGAGCGGTAGTTTTTGACCGCCCGAGCGACAGGGGATGAGAATATGAGGGCTTGGACAGAAAGTCTGTGGCTCGAGCGGTAGTTTTTGACCGCCCGAGCGCCAGTGTTTAACAAGCTGAGTAACCGAACAGAGTGTTCGGCGCCCGAGCGGTAATTTATGACCGCCCGAGCGCCACCTGAAATGTGTGGGACACGTATCTTTACATGCAACTTGGGATATATATACTTATCAATTCTCTCAATCCCTGGAGAATTCAGAAGAAAAGACCGAAGCGCTTAAGAAGAAAATCCTTACGCCTTTATATTTCAATCTGTCCGTCTGATTTGTAATCCGACTTCAGTACTAAGTTTTTGTCGACGCAGGCTTTAACTGGGCGTAAGTTTTCTTATGTTCTGATATGATTTGAAATTATGATATCGCCAGAATCAGATATGATTGATATATGCTGTTCTTGACATAGTAGAGATCGTATAATCGAAACCAGATCGAAGAACAGATACCGTATGAAATTGTTATGATTTTCAGAACTGATATGATCGAGATTATACAGATTTGAGATTATGATTTGTTATTGTTGAGATTAGGGGTTGTACTGATATTGATTATAAGTCTTGTTATTATATCTGTGATGTTGAGATCGACTAGGTTATCGAGATTGTATTATTATGCCGTCGAAACATCAGTAGATCGGTATTGATCAGATTCAGTATTGATTGAGATTGTATAGTTGTATCATGGACATTGATCAGAGTATGTCTCGACTTGATATTGATCAGAACAGATTTTGAATTGAGTTGCAATATTGATATTGTATTTCTCGATACGTCATTTCAGATTGAGTGACATTGGTAGCTTCGACTTCGAGACTTCGACAGAGCCAGATCGACAGAACGAAACGAAAGGTATAAGTTGATGTTGATGCGGGATGGCACAACTCGAGTTAGATTCGACTTGAGTTTCCCAAAATCACATACTTCATCTTATTGCATTAATATTTGCAATTGATGTGATTGATATCTTTGATCTATTGATTTATGTATTGAGTCATAGGCTGATGCGCCTAGTCGTAGATGATTGATCTCGTGACATAGGTACCAGATAGTGATGGAATCGTCACTGGGCCATTGCACATTGTCACAGAGGTTTGGCAGGATATGCCAGGGCTGATGTGCGTAGATGGTTGGCCAATATGCCAGGGCTGATGTGCGTAGATGGTTGGCCAATATGCCAGGGCATGATGTGCCTAGTCTGTGGCTGATTCGCTAAGACGCTGGATGTTTGGTTATATCGAAGTGGATAGAATTGGAGTTTCTTCTATTACTGATATTCGATATGGAAAGAGCCAAAGTCCGTGAATAAGAACGTACCACCACCCCGATCGGGTGTGTAGGTGGGTGTATGTTCTTATTCCGATCGAGATCCCTAGATTAGGATGAGTCGAGTCAGAGTCTAAGAGTCACGGAGTGTGATTCAAAGTTTGTATTGATTCATGTTTCTGATTCTGATACATGTTATGAATATCTGTTTCATACTGTTATACCTGTTTATATGAATTGTATGTATACATGATTTATATTGGGAATGTAATTCTCACCGGAGTTATCCTGCTGTTGTCTTGTTTGTATGTATGCATGACAACAGGTGGGACATGATCAGATCAGGAAGAGAATGAGAGATTATAGTTAGCGTGGAGATCCGAGCCCAGAAGCAGAATAGGATTCAGCACTGGATGTATAGTCGTTGAACCTAGTTGAGATAGAGACATGTAGTACATGATTTGTACTTTGATTTTGACATGTATATTAGATAGATTACTGTTACGTTTCTGCATTTATAATTTAAAAAGGAAAAAATTTAGTCCCACTTTTCTTAATTGTTATGTTTGACTTTAATAATGATTAAGACATGAATTAGCGTCCGGGTCCCCACTGCAGGTGGTATCAGAGCAATAGGTCTAGAACTGTAGGTTCTTGAGACTGAGATAAAAGCTAGTGAGCGGGGTAGAATGAGTTTTCTTTCCTTGCATGTGATTGCTAGCATGTGATTTATTATAATGTTGAATTACATTGTATATGCTAATATTGCAATATGTGTTTACTGTTTTTGAAGATACATGTTACCTGAATATCTGAGTTGATTTGGTAATGTGTATTATTTGAGAATGAATCAGAACCGATTCTTGATCAGAGGTAAGCTGATCAGAAAGGGACTGAGACGGATTTGTCTCATGTGATTGCTAACTCTTGTGATCATGAGATATACCTCCTCGAAGAATTCCAGAACGAGGAAATACTTTGACTAATCAGATGGATGGGTCAGAAACTCCAACGAAAACAATGATGAAGAGGTTTCAGTCGTTTCAACCTGTTGATTCTGAAGGGTACTGAGACGTCGGATGATTGTGAGAATTGGTTAGAAGATATAGAGATGTTGTTTGATTTCCTTGATTGCACAGATGAACGTAGAGTTAAATTGATTGGGCATCAGTTACATGAAGTTGCAAAGAGTTGGTGGCTCGTAATCAAGAAAGCCTTAGAACAGCGTGGTATGGTGATTACGTGGAAAATCTTTAAAACTGAATTCTATCAAAGATTTTTCCCAGTATCCTACAGACAAGACAATGGTGCAGAGTTTACAAATCTGGAACAGGGTCAGTTGAATATTGACGAATATTTGGCCAAGTTCTCTACCTTGCTACGTTTTGCTCCTCACGTGGCTAGGAATGATGAAGCTATAGTTGATCAGTTTCTCAATGGGCTTAACCTTGAGATCCTTACATTGGTAAATGTGGAACGACCGAATAACTTGGCTGATGCACTGAACAGAGCCAAAAGAGCATAAGCAATTCTGATAAGACAGAAGGGAGCTTCGTATGTTCTTCTAGCACCGAGACCACAACAACTGCCTCCGAGATTGGAGATTGGTAGTAGCAGTGGTGGAAAGAAAGACTATTTGAAAGCCCGAAAGAAACAGTTCAAGAAGTTAGGAAGCGGTTCGTCTAGTTCCAGTGGTTCTAGTCAGAATTACACCGGGGTCTATTGTAGCACTTGCGGAGGGAGACATCCCATTGAGCAATGCCAAGGAGTAACTGGTAGTTGTCCGTATCTGCAAACAATCAGGACATTTTGCGAGAGTATGTCCACAGAGAGGTTCCCGAAGATTCCAGGGAGCAGAATCATCTGGATTAGTGACTTTGACTGATAGACCATCATATATTGTTCGCTCTTTCCAACCACCCCCTAATCAGACACAACCAGGGCCAGAAAGAAGGCAGAGTAGTGGCAGTGACCGAGGAACAGACCCAGGATTCACTTGATGATATAATTGCAGGTAACTGTTCTTTTATGATTATTCCGTGTATGTATTGAGAGATTCTCGTACATCCTATGTATGATTTCTGAATGAACTGCATTGATGTATGCTTTATCTGTTGAGTCAATGTCTGCTGTAGTATTTTATCTCTTTACCGTTTGGGGAGAGTTTTGATATCAGTGAACTCTGTGAAACATCGTATACTACAGTGAGATGAGAATGAGACTGAGTTAGCTTGTATTGCACTTGTGTTGTCTGAGTATGACTGCATTATTAATATTGATATACTGATCAAGTACAGAGTTACCATAGACTGATTCCGGAAGATGGTAAGATTCGGACCTGAAATGGCCGAAGAAGGAATATTGTACGGTAAGGATTCTAGATTTAGAATTCCTTTGATATTCGTATTATCTATGACTCGATCATTACAGAAAGGAGCAGAGGGACTCCTTATGTATTCAGTTGACTTACTGAAGTTGAGTCCATCATTGGCTGATTTGCCAGTGACATGTGAGAGTTACTGATGTTTTCCCCAGATGAGACTACGGGTTTGATTTCAGCCAGGGAGATTGATTTCAGCCTTGACTTGATACCAGGTACTGTTTTATTTTAAAACACCGTACCGAATGATACCGATTGAATTGAAGGATTTGAAAAATCAGGTAGAAGATTTACTAACCGAGAGTTACATCCGATTGAGTGTTTCTCCTTGGGATGTATCAGCTATGGTTGTGAGTTGATAAACTCTGTGATATGACTGATTTTGTTAAATATCTGAGTATTGTATTGAATATTCTGAGAACTAAAAGTTGTATACAGAAACTGTGGAATTGTTAATCTTGATTAAGACAGATTGTATTCAGGGCTTGTTATATCTGAAGATGATATATCTGTTGATCCTAGCACAGTGAAGCCGTGATTAGTTGGTTGAGATTGATGTCAGTGTCAGAAATTCGTAGTTGCATGAGTTTAGCAGGCTATGATATATGACTGTTGTATTGAATTTGATTGAAGATTGTGATTCTTCTAGATCAGTAATTGAGACAGGTTGTAGACTGTTGAAATTTAATATTATGCCGGTTGAACCAGAACTGATTTTGAGAATTAAAGCAGCCCAGAAAGTTGATCAGAATGTACAGAATTCGATATCGATAATTAGAGCAAGATATCGATCAGAAAATCAGGTATAGGATACTGTATTGTATTTGAATAAATGATTTGTTGTGCCAGATGTTTCAGATTTGAAACGACAGGTATTGTCAGAAGTGCACAATAATTGATTCAACATTTATTCTGATGATAGAAAAATGTATGATGATTGAAAAGATAGATTTTAAGTGAAACAGATGAGATAAGATATAACAGAATGTGTACTGAAATGTCTGAATTGCTGACAGATAAAGACAGAAAGAAAGAAACCAGGAAATTGGTTATATAGCTTATCGATTCTTGAATGGAAATGAGATTATATTTCCAGGAATATCGTGATGAAGCTACCGCATTCCTCCCGAAACTGAGCATTGATTGAGTTAGGAGTACCAAACTGACCAAGTCTGCAGGTTATAGTTCGTACATGTAGATGTACAGATATGACTAGATTACTGAGATTTCGGCCAAAGAAATTATCAGATTACACAGAGTGCCGAGAGTTGATTATATCAGACCATGATTTTGGTTAGCCTTACACGTTTGGCAGAATGTATAGCAGGTTCTTCCATATATCATCCACAGACTGATAGATAGTCGGAGCGGACTATCCAGACACTGGAAGATATTCTTAGAGCTATAGTGCTTGAGTTTAGCACTAATTGGCAGGATTCATTGCCACGAGGTGAGTGGTCGTACATCAATAGCTATCAAAAGAGTATAGAAATGACCTCGTTTGAAGCGTTGTACGTAAGAAATATAGATCCCCTTTTTATTGGGATGATATCTCTGAGGTTCCTGAGATTGGACCTGAGATGATCAGAGATATGACAAAGAAAGTGCCGCTGATTCAGAAAAAAATGAAAGCAGCACAAGATAGACAAACCAAATATGCCAACGTCAGACAACGACTGTTGATAGTTGTAACAAGAATTTGAATATTGAACTGATTTAGAGTAAACCGATTTGGTAGCTGGTAATGGTATTGACTTGCTATGAGCTCTGGGTTGGTATATACGGATATTGTATAGCCAATATTCTGAGATTGATTCTATTAAAGTTACTTCGAGTTGTATTATGACATTATACTTCTTGAATTATTATTCCAGATGGGAATCAGAATCAATAGAAAAAAGCAACTCAGAACGAAGATTATTCCGCTTGTGAAAGTTCAGTGGAGTCGTTATGGTATTGAAGAAGCTACCTGGGAGACTAAGTCAGACATGAGACAGAAATTCCCAAAATTGTTTTATTGATGGGAGTATTCTTATTTCGCTTCTATTCTCCATTCCTTATTTTATCTGGTGGATATCTGATGTGATAGCTGATTTGATTACCTGTGATTTCGAGGACGAAATCGTATCTTAGGGAAGGAGAAATGTAATGCCCGAGATTTTATCACCGTAATTAGACATTGATTAATTGATAGAATTGAGATTTCAGGAGCTAAAATAAGATGTGAAAGGAGAAACCGGGCATCGGTGCATCATAAGACAAGATGGTGGACAGAACATCTGGCGCCCGAGCGGCACATTACAACCGCCCGAGCGCCAATGCACCATAAGTCTACCCATCGGACAGAACATCTGGCGCCCGAGCGGCACATTACAACCGCCCGAGCGCCAATGCACCATAAGTCTACCCATCGGACAGAACATCTGGCGCCCGAGCGGTAGTTTTCGACCGCCTGAGCGCCAGGGGACGAGAATATGAGGGCTTGGACAAAAGTCTGGCGCCCGAGCGGTAGTTTTTGACCGCCTGAGAGCCAGTGTTTAACAAGCCGAGTAACCGAACAGAGTGTTCGGCTCCCGAGCGGTAATTTATGACCGCCCGAGCGCCGCCTGAAATGTGTGAAAATGGGACACGTATCTTTACATGCAACTTGGGATATATATACAGTGTTCAATTCGTCCGTCTGATTTGTAATCCGACTTCAGTACTGAGTTTCTGTCGACGCAGGCTTTAAGTGGGCGTAAGTTTTCTTATGTTCTGATATGATTTGAAATTATGATATTGCCAGAATCAGATATGATTGATATATGTTGTTCTTGACATAGTAGACATCGTATAATCGAAACCAGATCGAAGAACAGATACCGTATGAAATTGTTATGATTTTCAGAACTGATATGATCGAGATTGTACATATTTGAGATTATGATTTGTTATTGTTGAGATTAGGGGTTGTACTGATATTGATTATGAGTCGTGTTATTATATCTGTGATTTTGAGATCGACGGGGTTATCGAGATTATATTATTATGCCGTCGAAACATCAGTAGATCGGTATTGATCAGATTCAGTATTGATTGAGATTGTATAGTTGTATCATGGACATTGATCAGAGTATGTCTTGACTTGATATTGATCAGAACAGATTTTGAATTGAGTTGCATATTGATATTGTATTTCTCGATACGTCATTTCAGATTGAGTGACATGGTAGCTTCGACTTCGAGACTTCGACAGAGCCAGATCGACAGAACGAAACGAAAGGTATAAGTAGATGTTGATGCGGGATGGCACAACTCGAGTTAGATTCGACTTGAGTTTCTCAAAATCACATGCTTCATCTTATTGCATTAATATTTGCAATTGATGTGATTGATATCTTTGATCTATTGATTTATGATTTGAGTCATAGGCTGATGCGCCTAGTCGTAGACGATTGATCTCGTGACAGAGGTACCAGATAGTGATGGAATCGTCACTGGGCCATTGCACATTGTCACAGAGGTTTGGCAGGATATGCCAGGGCTGATGTGCCTAGATGGTTGGCCAATATGCCAGGGCAGATGTGCCTAGTCTGTGGCTGATTCGCTAAGACGCCGGATGTTTGGTTATATCGAATTGGATAGAATTGGAGTTTCTTCTATTACTGATATTTGATATGGAAAGAGCCAAAGTCCGTGAATAAGAACGTACCACCACCCCGATCGGGTGTGTAGGTGGGTGTATGTTCTTATTCCGATCGGGATCCCTAGATTAGGATGAGTCGAGTCAGAGTCTAAGAGTCACGGAGTGTGATTCAGAGTTTGTATTGATTCATGTTTTTGATTTTGATACATGTTATGAATATCTGTTTCATACTATTATACCTGTTTATATGAATTGCATGTATATATGATTTATACTGGGAATGTAATTCTCACCGGAGTTATCCGTCTGTTGTCTTGTTTGTATGTGTGCATGACAACAGGTGGGACAGGATCAGATCAGGAAGAGGATGAGAGATTATAGTTAGCGTGGAGATCCGGGCCCAGAAGCAGAATAGGATTCAGCACTGGATCTATAATCGTTGAACCTAGTTGAGATAGAGACATGTAGTACATGATTTGTACTTTGATTTTTACATGTATATTAGATAGATTACTGTTATGTTTCTGCATTTATAATTTAAAAAGGAAAAAATTTAGTCCCACTTTTCTTAATTGCTATGTTTGACATTAATAATGATTAAGACATGAATTAGCGTCCAGGTCCCCACAAGCTAGGAGTTCAGATTATGCAGTAGTGCAAGTCCTAAGCTGAGTGGGTTTGTACAAGATGTTTTATAGATCATAGTCTTCTAGTGGATCCTACCCGAGGTAGTATAAGGGATGACATAGGAGCATTTGAAGTATCCGAACATCCATAAACATATCTTGTACACTTAACTGATTAACTGTTGTTTTCAAATTGATTTGATCAGTTTGAGGTGTTATCAATTCAGTTCTTACCATAACTGAACTGATACATCCAAGAACTGATTCTATGTTTTTCAGTTATTCAGTTTACATAAGTTAAAAAGCTTTCAAATATAACAGCTTTCTTCACGAAGGATTACTTCGAGTTTCTTTTGCTTGGTTTTAAAACAAAACTCGATTTAATTCATTGGTGTTAAAATTTTTAGAACACGAGCTATTGCAACTCATCGGATAATATTTTGTTTGATGCACCTCAAAGTGTCTAGCAAAGGATCCTTCAAAGTGATTCATTGGATCGATGGAATCGAGCATATATCCCAAGATCTCATTATAACATTATGACTACGAATGGCGTTGAATCTATAAATGCAAGATTACGTGAAGAAAGACAACTTCCAATCATTACACTACTAGATTCTTTGTAGACATTTAATACATCTTGGCTTTCAAGGTATCAAAATGCATATGTGGCATCAATTACAAATTTCACTCCAACTGTTGAGTCAATTCTTCGTGAATGGTTTAATAATGGTTGGGGAATAAAAAAGATGCATATGTAGATAATTTAATATTGACAAGATTACATGTTCTCTTGTAATTGCAGCGAGTTACTTATGTGATGTTAATTTTTATTCCTTATGCTCAGAATATTATTCTGTTATGCTATGGTGATTAGCCTATGTTGAGCCAATTTATCATGTTCTGGATCAGAATGAGTGACCTCATGATGATATGTTAGTATTGCCCCCTGTGATCAAGAGAAGACGTAGAAGAAAAAAAACAAAAATAATTTCCTTTTATTGGAGAATTTGGTAGAAGATCTGGTTGAATGATATGTAATTTTTTTGAATTTAAATACAATCGAATTTATTAATACATTGAGTTTTGTGTTTTTTTTACGAGATTGTAATGTGTTTGATGTGGAGTTTTAAGTTTGAACCTAAGCTTTTGAGTTGGAAAATCCCCAGGCCTAACTATGTTCCATTTGGAAAAATCTTGACTAATACCCATGGCAACTAGGACGTGTGGGATCACAAGCGATAAAAGGTTAATAAGCTCAAATAATCTCTTGCCGGACCTATATTAGATGTGGTATGAATCCATCATAGTGATCTTCCTAATTTTAGGCAAACATTTTAACAAAATCTAATGCTCAGGAAGACGAAAGGGTATCAAAATCAATTTGGCTTTATCCTACAGAACAACCGGCCACTCACCAAATTTTTCTCTCACATAGGGCATCAAACACTCTATATTATTTTTCCCACCCTCATTGAAAGCACTTGAAATCACCTGATGAAAATCGACGTCCTTCAATGACACATCTCGTGACATGAAATTTGTGTACGTCCTTTGCAATTCAATCAACCCTCGCAAACATTCTTGAATATGCTGACAAACGATAAAGTGAATATGTTAATTACTAATTCAATATAATAAACAAAAAACAAAAAAAAAACTTAAGGAGTCATAAAATCAAGAACTAGGTGTCCCCAATTTAAGAAACCGCTTTCTATCATAAGACGAGGTGAGTCCAGATATCCTCGTATTTTCCGTACAAAAATTAATCTCAGCGCTTAATTGGGCCAATGATCTATAAGCGAACTTTCTTAGTCTCTTCTCAAAAGGAAGAGACATCATATCATTCATAACAAGTTCATGCAGTGTCTCATATTTAATAATCTATTCGTCAACAGTGGCCAATTTTAACTTAAAGCCAGAAGCCTTTGGAAAAGTATGCGTCAAAGGGTCCTCTCTCTCAAGCGGCCTATGTTCAGGTATCACAGTTGAGTATGCACCCATATTTGGATCCACATATTTCATTCTCATAAGTGGTTGTTCAGGCGCATTTGAGTATGCACCTATATTTGGATCCTCCTCCGTTCTCATAAAATGGCACCTCTTCAGGTGTTCTCCTTGATGTCTCACCATAATCTGAAAGAATAATATATACAGTCTTGTCATTTTTTAAACAAACGAGATAGTTAAAAATCATATAAATATTGTTAAAACTTACTAACATCGGCATTCACGAAAGACAATCTACCAAACATATACTTCAAGCTCGAGATATCTGTCTGCATATGTTTCAGTACATCATGAGAAAATCCATGGGCTTGGTCTTTTTGTATCATCGTAAGTCTATCCTCCAAACTTGTCAGACAGACTTCATACATATCTGCAACTGACGTATGATCCTAATGCATAGATGTATGTACTATGTTTGTCAATGGAGGAGACGACTGATTCCTGTGTCAAGGACCACTATCTGTGGATGGTCGAGAAGATTTTTGGACTTTATCTCGAGATGATCTGGAATATGTATATGTCAATGATTGGGAAAATTGTTGATCCTTAGTCTATATACCTACTTCATCCTATGGGTCGACCAATGGATCTTGACTGCATACTACTTTGATACCCTGGCTAATCAACTCCGTAATGCTATTGACTACCACATTAGGATTAGAATTAACAAAGTCGCCAGTCATATAGTGCACAGACAAACAGCTCCTCCATGGTGGGAATAAGAATCCCCAAAATATCCTATATTAGTTAGATAATATAATGAAAAATTGTTAACAAAAAATATATTAGATAATACAAAAGTAAATAAAATGAATTTTTATTATTTATCTTGGTATATACATTTTTAAATGCTTTATTCACATCATCAATGGAATTCCATTTCCTAGTCAACCAATGACAAATCCGAGGTATCGGTACATTGAGACCTTTCCTACGTCTAGCAAAGACTTCAGCAATTGCTGAAAAATATTCATACTTCAAAATCTAGCACAAAAAGTTAAAAACATGTATTAATATTGTAGAACCCGTAAATTGGACTACGTATAAGCCATGCATAATTATAGTATTTTAAATTAAAATGATTTTATTGCATGAGTATTTAAATTTAATTATTTTATGCAGTGGTTTAATTTTTATCATTTCAGTTATTTTCAGTGAGGCCGGACTTGAGTTGGAGTTTTGAGATAGAATTTAAGATTCAGAAATCAGTTTCGGAATTTACTTTAGCTAGCAAGTAAGTTCATTTAAGTTAAAAAGGAGGTTTGAGGATTTAATTTATTTACTTGACGTGAGTGGGAAATAAGTTCACTTAAGTTCCAATAATTAAAGGATTAATTCACTAAATTAATTAAAGGATTAGTGAGGCTTTTAAGGGTTATAAATTTACTAGTTAGAAAAGAATTCCTCTCCATTTATTTGTGAGAATTTCGGCCCCTAGTGGATTGTGTATTGCCTTGCCAACTCATCATCTTGGACCCATTCATTGTCATTTTTTTTATGATAATCTTTTTAATTATTAATCAAACTTAATTAAATTATTAGTAAGCAATATCCTAGTCTAAATATTCATGGACAATCGGCCATGCAACTCCAAGAAGACTTGTTCAAACAAATTTAAAATTTGAAAGAGAGGAGACTTGGTCATACCATTTGAATTCCTTTATTAGTGGATCTCCCTCACTCTCCTAACCATCACCTCCCCTCACCCATGAACGAAATTCAGAGCATTTTAGAGTAGAAATTTCGTGAGCCTCATAGCAAGAAGTAGGAGAGGAAATCGAGTAGCAAGCAAGAAAAGAAAACGCTCCACCTCCTCCGCGCCGGATCGTTTCGTTCTTTCGTTTTCTTTCAAAACGAAACCAGGCATGAATATATTCTTCCTTGACTCTTCAATCAAGTCCTAATATCATTTATTTTCATTACATGATCATTTTTCTATGGCAAAAATCGAAATACAGCAAGCATTTTTCAGAAAAACCAACATGCAGAATTTCGGCTTTCATTGTGCAGTCTCACGGTTTGCTTTGTGTTGTGGATTTCAGGTATTGGCTCGATTCCAGGCTCCCAAGGCGACATCTAGACATGTATTAGGAGGCATTAGGACCTCAGTTCAGCATTTATTATTATTTGATGGCTCAAACATTTTAATTATCGTTGGAAAAATCTTATACTGTTATTTCGAAAATGTTAATTTCTTCCGCTGCCACTTTGAACATCAAACTTTATTTATCAGTTCAGTTATGAATGAGGCCTTTTATTTATTTAAAAAGAAAATTTTCAAATTTTTCCGCAAATTTTCAAACACGAATTTTCGGGCGTTCACAGCTGGTATCAGAGCAATGGTTCTGTTTAGGGTTGTACTACTACTGATCTCGAGAAGCTCATAAAGTCACGTCTTCGGTCTGTAAGTTTTACATTTACGCATTTTATTTAAAGCATGAATTATTTTAACAGCATGTTTTCATGAAATGTTTTTACGTTCAGATTTTAATTGTTCAGTGTTTGTTTAAAAAAAATAAATAAATAAATTATGGAATTATGCATGTTGGGTACGTTTGGAATTGGACATTTCTAACTATTCGAATATTGGGCTTTAGGAGAGGTTGAAAATGATTTGACTATATTAATTTTTAGGTCAGTAGTGTTGATGTCCTCCTTATGGGTTATAAGTTAATCTTAAAAATTATGAATGCTTTTGAGACTTGTAAAATTTCTAAGAAATTATTAATGGTTCTTGGTTGTTAGTCGAGTAAATTTTTGAGGATTTCATATAAGCAATAGCGGTTCGAAGACTACGACAACCTTTAGGATTATAAATGTACAATTTGAGGATTTTAAGTATCTATGGAAATGTAAGATTAATTATGAGAATTTATTTAGGATGCATGCTCTACATAGTTGGATTTAAGGATTAAATTGCAAGAATTGAGAATTTTAAGGACCTAATTGTAATAACCAATGATTTGAGGACCTAAGTTCCAAAATAAAATTCTAAGGGACTATTTTCGAATTTACCAAATTTTGGGATTTAATTTTAAGTTCAAGAATGTAAAAGTTTAATGAGGTAAAGATGGAAAATTTTATGGGGACAATGATGCAAATTTCGAAGAGTTGTAGGTCCAAAATGTAAATTTGGGGAACAGTAAGGGCCAGATTGCAAGTTTCAAAATTTTAAGGATGTAATTGCGAACTTTTGAGGAACACTTGGGATTTTAAGTATTTATAGAAATGAAAGATGTGTTATGGGAATTAATTTTTGGTTTAATAAACTTAAGGCTATTGAACCTTATGATGCGGGAAATCTATAAAATGAAATTGGGAATACTGAGGACTAATGGGTAATTGTGGAATTTCTAGATTTAGAGAAAAAAAAGTGAACGATATTCGAGGAAAGTAAGAATTAATTTTACAATTTTAAGAAATTTGAGAAATTATTTAGTAGTAAGTGAGAATTGAATGGTTTAAATGGTAGAAATTTTCGGTTATTTAGGCTAAAAAAGAAATATAGAATATTTAGATATTTGGATTATAATGTTATAAAGAATGTTAACCAAGGACATTGGAGGATGAATCAATTTTAGGCGTGAAAATTTAAGCGTGAGTGAAATCATGTTGTGCCAAATTAAGGATTTAAAGTGATGACGATTTAGGTAAATTTGATCGGCTAGTTAAGTTATAAGGATAAACATGGAGTTAGTAAATTTTTGGGAACATAAGTTTGATGTGTCACAAGTTTTAGTCATGATCTTAACAGTTAAGATTATACCTTGTGAGAATTTAAAATTTTTAGGAAAGTTGGGTACGATGATGGTTAGTTTAATTGGTAGACGCACGTAAGAGGTGAGGTAGACACCTTGTCTTGAGAAATTTTGGTAGTCATTAACAAACTTGGGAGTAAACAGATATGTGTATTGGAATTATTTTATTCAAAGCTATATGGATGAGGTAAGTTTGAATTTCAAATTTATGGGATATTTGTTCATACGAAAATTTTGGGTGAAATAAAAACAAAAGGGAAATAGTTTAAGCATGTAATTGGTGCTAGAATAATTTTATTATTTAGGTGGAAGATCGGTACCGTATATTTTGGGTTTTATGGATTAAGACTTCTCGAACTTAAGATTTGCAACAATGTTATATTGGGATGTACTTCTAAATAGTTAAGTTATGTAAGTTGGGTGCGGTAAGATTAAGATTCGATTCAAGAATCTTAGTCTAATATTATTATGGGTTGCGATAAGGTTTAACTTTTAAGTGCTTTACTAAGATCTCCTAAGTCGAACTGCATGACTGCCAATACTTGGACTTGAAGCTTTAACATATCTTGAGTTCAATAAAGTTAAGAAGGGATACTGTTAAGATTTCAATATTGGAATATAATAGGTCAATGAACATCTTGGGTATATTATAAGGAAAGTAATGTGCGTTAAATTTGGACAACCATCTCTGGTATGAGAAATTGCGAGATAAGAAAAATTCGAGTTCATAGTAGAATAGAACTAAGTCACCATAAATTGTTTTAAGTTACGATTCACAAACGAGGATTAGAAGGTAGAGCTAATCAGGACCGAGGAAGACATAAGGACATCTTAAGATTTATTATTTTATCAGAGTAGCGCAACAGAAGCGTGGATTATTGGGATACTAGAATTAAGAATCTAAACTTTTGTTTATCAAGGATGAGCGAATTTCGGGGACGAAATTCAATTTAAGGGGGGGAGGATTGTAGAACCCTTAAATTAGACTACGTATAAGCCATGCATAATTCTAATATTTAAATTAAAATGATTTTATTGCATGAGTATTTAAATTTAATTATTTTATGCAGTGGTTTAATTTTTATCATTTCAGTTATTTTCAGTGAGGCCGGACTGGAGTTGGAGTTTTGAGATAGAATTTAAGATTCAGAAATCAGTTCCGGAATTTACTTTAGCTAGCAAGTAAGTTCATTTAAGTTAAAAACGAGGTTTGAAGATTTAATTTATTTACTTGAGGTGAGTAGGAAATAAGTTCACTTAAGTTCCAATAATTAAAGGATTAATTCACTAAATTAATTAAAAGATTAGTGAGGCTTTTAAGGGTTATAAATTTACTAGTTAGAAAAGAATTCCCCTCTATTTATTTGTGAGAATTTCGGCCCCTAGTGGATTGTGTATTGCCTTGCCAACTCATCATCTTGGACCCATTCATTGTCATTTTTTTTATGATAATATTTTAAATTATTAATCGACCTTAATTAAATTAGTAGTAAGCAATATCCTAGTCTAAATATTCATGGACAATCGGCCATGCAACTCCAAGAAGACTTGTTCAAACAAATTTAAAATTTGAAAGAGAGGAGACTTGGTCATACCATTTGAATTCCTTTATTAGTGGATCTCCCTCACTCTCCTAACCATCACCTCCCCTCACCCATGAACGAAATTCAGAGCATTTTAGAGTAGAAATTTCGTGAGCCTCATAGCAAGAAGTAGGAGAGGAAATCGAGTAGCAAGCAAGAAAAGAAAACGCTCCACTTCCTCCGCGCCGGATCGTTTCGTTCTTTCGTTTTCTTTCAAAACGAAACCAGGCATGAATATATTCTTCCTTGACTCTTCAATCAAGTCATAATATCATTTATTTTCATTACATGATCATTTTTCTATGGCAAAAATCGAAATACAGCAAGCATTTTTCAGAAAAACCAACATGCAGAATTTCGGCTTTCATTGTGCAGTTTCACGGTTTGCTTTGTGTTGTGGATTTCAGGTATTGGCTCGACTCCAGGCTCCCAAGGCGACATCTAGACATGTAATAGGATGCATTAGGATCATGTTGGTCCACTCATTCAACCCCATGCACGCTGGAAAACACGAAGATGACAGCAACTCATCACCCTTGCCATATTGAGTTTCGAAAATCTGTTGTTGCTGTCCAAGGAAATGGATCTAATCATGGCTGCCCTAGGGGCCTATAGCCATGGTTAGATCACTTACCTAGCATGTCCAAGATGTGACTAAGTCGCCCTTTTGGTGGCTTGGTCCATGGTTAATCGGTTTTTACATAAAACTCAAGAACAGCCCCCACCCCACTTTCGCCCCTCTCATTTTACAGCATGTATGGTTCGGTTTTGGTGGTTTGGTGTGGATCTTGGTTGGCATATTGCCCTTAGCCACGATTCATACCATACCCCAAGATGTCTAAATCGTGCCATGGTCAATCAAATGGCCATTGGAACGAGACGAGACAGCAAGCGAAGCACAACACACACACGCATGCAAGGTGTTCTCGGTTGGAGTTTTTCTGGTGTTTGCTGAATGGTGCAAATTGTGGCTGGTCTAGGGCCCATATCCATGGTTCAAATCATTCCTTGGGATGTTGGTAAGAGTCTCTGATTGGTGGTACAAGCACCAATGGCCGGTAGTCTCGAAAACGACACAAGGAAAGCAAGTGCGCAGCTGCTGTAATTTTGACAGCAAGTGTGCTGTTGTTCTCAGGCGTCGTTTGAGTTCTTGGTTGGCTTTTATCCCATGGCCTTGGACTGGGCAGTGCCTTATCGAGTTAGGAAGGTCATGTTTTTGGCCGTTTGTCATTCGGACCATTTTTGGGGACGTACGAGAATTTACGGTGCGATGTGCCAAATTGACTCTCGAAAGAGCGTTTCATGTTTTGGCCTTCATTCACCTAAGATTCGACATGAATCATTTGAGGAGCATTAATTCATCATTTACCGCGTATTTTAATCATGACTATATAATGTTTTAGTGTTGGTTCGGGTTGGTTCGGAGTCATGATTAAATACGAAGTCATTAGGCGCATTTGTCTCAGTTTTTGGTTTTTAATTGCATGGTTTGGTCAAGTAAAAACTATTGCATATTTTTCATGGCATATTTAGGTTGCAGCGAGCCTGGGAGCGATCCAATCCATTCAGTAAAATTGTTACAGGATATTTAATTCAGTTATTTAATTATATTACGTGCAAAAATACAAATTTTGAGATTTATGCGATATGGCTTGTGGTCACTTTACTATCATGATTAAATCCGGTCGCCAGTTACTGGTCCGGTCGTCAGTTACCGGTTATGAGAGCATTACTAAGTCCTGTCGACAGTTACAGGCCCGGTCGCCAGTTACCGGTCAGTTCAGTTGTTTCACCCAGTACTGTGGCAGTGGTCTGATCAGACGTACATTACTAAGTCCTGTCGCCAGTTACAGGCCCGGTCGCCAGTTACCGGTCAGTTCAGTTCAGGGACCACATGCGTAGACCATAATCTCACCAGAAAATTATTACAGGCTATTTCAGTACAGGGCTCCAAGGAGCAAACATTTTCACTATGATTTTCAGTTCAGTTATGCACGTATTATAATTAATCATGACACGACATTTTTACGTTATGCCTCATGACATGATATTTTTCACTTGCATGCAAGCTTATTATTTATTTAGTTACTTGCTATTTACGATATATGCATGTTGAGTCTTTAGACTCACTAGACTTGATTGTTGTAGGTACTGATGATGTCGGGGCCGAGAGCGGGGACCAGTGAGCAAGCTTCGGTCGGCAGTAGTGGAACCCGAGGACCTCATTTACAGCACTTGCCATTTTGTTATACTCAAACATTTTATCAGTTGTTGGATACTTTAACTTGTTATTTTGGCGAGTAATAATTTCTTCCGCTGCTATTTTGAACATTTAAACTTGGTTTATCAGTTGATTTTGTGAATGAGGCAATTTTGATTATTTTAAAAAGAAAATTTTTAATTTTTCCGCAAATTTACAAACATAAATTTTCGGGACGTTTCAAATATGATATAAAATAACAGTATTTTTTAAAATGAACAATATTTAGTTATCTGCAAATGATGAATTTATCCACTTTTATGGAAATTGCCGCACCTAATTAAGGCTGAATCATTCTCATATTGTTGGAACTTTTCAAGTTTGCATTCTTGATTTTGATGATAACAAAACTTGTTAATTGTGTTACTAATAATCTACCTTAGTGTGCAGCATTTAGGATCATTCACGAGATGTTTACATCGCAAACTGAAGACCCAACTGGTCGCACAAAATGATTCAGTCTAACTGATTACGTCAATTGAGCAGTCCAGCTAATTGTCCAGTTGATAGGTGGTTCAGCAGGAGAACCTCAGAAGCCTGGCCAGCCGAAGGAGTGTTCAACTGATGAAGAAACCCAGCTGATCAGTCCAACTGAACAAGTGTGAAATCAGTTCAACTGACGAGTCAATTGATTTCACCAGCCAAACTGAAGATCAGTTCAACTGACCAGTTCAAAGCATTAGTCAGAATCTTTCAGTTATGGATGAAGACAAACTCTTTCAGTGGAATCCAGCTGTATGTGAAGGTACAAAGCCATTGTCCAGTCCAAGGACAATAATGGACGTTGTATCAGAGAATTAAAGACAAAACGTTTCAGAAGAGAAGTCGAAAAGTCGAGACACAAAGTCCAGGAAACAAATTCAAAATGCAACGGATACAATAAATGAGTCTCACTTTACAATCATTTTTCCTGCCTATATAAAGAGAAGATCAGTGAAGACTCAAATTTATAGAACTCAAGAGAGAAAAGAAAAGGGCACGCTTCAAAGTCATATGAGCTTAAGAGGGAAGCATTCAGCCCAGTCGAGGGAACTCTTCACAGTTATATCAGCTTAGATTAGAAGATTATTTTCCCAGAGTGTGTGAGAACATCCTTGTTCAGATCTCACACGCACAAACACTCTCAATCATTCAAATACAATCTTGCACAAAGACGTTAAACTTGTGTATGTAGTTTTTCTCACATAGACATTAAAGAAGTATTGACCGGAAGGTGCTGCCTTCAGTCTAGTCTAGGAGTTCCGTTTAGGCAGTGGTGTAAGTCCTAGCTGAGTGGGTTTGTACAAAGAGTTGTATAAATCAAAATCTTCTAGTAGATCCTACCTGAGGCGATAGAAGGGGTGACGTAGGAGCAGTTGAAGTCTCCGAACATCCATAAACATATCTTGTGAATTTAACTATTTAACTATTGTTTTCAAACTGTTTGGATCAGCTAGAGTATCCGTCAGCGCGTTCAGTTGTCACCATAACTGAACTGATGAATGCAAAAACTAATCTGTTCCTTTTCGGTTATTCAGTTTACATAAGATCAAATATTTTCTAATATAACAGTCTTCTTCACGAAGGATTACTTCGAGTTTCTTCTGCTTGGTTTTTAACAAAACTCGATTTAATTCATCGGTGTTAATATTCTTAGAACACAAGCTATTGCAGCTCATTAGAGAATATTTTGTTTGAAGCATCCCAAAGATGCTCAGCAAACGATCCTTCAATTGGTATCAGAGCAGGTTGTTCTAAGAAGAACATTTGATGAAAACTGTGTTTTAAAATTTTACTTTAAAAATAGTGTTAAAAGCTATTTAAAAGTATTTCATACTCTTTTCAAAACTATTTGAAAATATTTATATGTCGCTCTTTGATAAATAGTTGAGAGGATTGGCTCTGCAACTAATATTGTAGCCACTTCTTTAGACTCTTTACATAGGGGTTTTAATCAGCCTACAGGGGACTGAGAATCATCTACAAGATGCACAGCTAAATTGCTCGATGAACAAGTTTTCAGTTGCAAGTCTATCAGGTCAGCTGTTCTTCAGACGAAACTCATCCATTCTGGGACGTTGGTTGATTAAATCACTAGCTGCATTCTAGTTGAGCCTAGTCAGAGTCTGCTCGACCAGTTAGTCTACGAAGAAGTCAAGTTCAAGCAGTTTAACTCGTTTCTCTAGCCAAATGAACTCACAACCAATGCAGCAGTTCAAGCAGTCAAGCAACCAGTTGATGGTATATCCAGTTCTGTCGCATAAACCAACTGATATCTGATGTTGTTCAATATATGCTACTGTTGTAGTAATTTTTCTTGTTCAAACTGATGTATGTACTCGGATGTAAATACAAGGAAATTTATTTAAATAAACGTCATATTTGTTCAGCTGTGTTTTATTGTCACTGACTGGATATTTCCAAATTTCTTGTCTACATTGCTTGAATGATTATAATCTCTGAATGAATGATTATATAAATATCTTTCAGATACGGGTTTTATTCAATTTCTGAGGGGGAGCTTTTCATTTTTCTCTCAAACTAAAAGTATTGTCAATCAGGTTTAAAATTCAGTTGTTGAGAAAAATTTCTTTCCTTTTCATCAAATGAAAAGGATTTTCTTAATTCTGTCTCTCTCTCTTAAAAGGTTTTTAACTAATTTTTGGAGAGGGAACTTTTGTTTATTTTCAAAATTTCTTTAAATTCAGTTATCAAGGGGGAGCCTTTAATGATGTTTGAATTTACGAACCGTGGACCTGAATATATTGCGCTTAACTGCTCAGGTTTGTAATCATCAAAAAGGGGGAGATTGTTGGAATTTTTCAAGTTCGCAATCTTGATTTTGATGATAACAAAACTTGTTAATTGTGTTATAATAATCTACCTTAGTGTGCAGCATTTAGGATCACTCACGAGATTTTACATCGCAAACTGAAGACCCAACTGATCGCACAAAATGAATCAATCTAACTGATTACGTCAATTGAGCAGTCCAGCTGATTGTCCAGTTGATAGGTGGTTCAGCATGGGAACCTCAGAAGCCTGGCCAGCCGAAGGAGTGTTCAACTGATGAAGAAACCCAGTTGATTTGTCCAACTGAACAATTGTGAAATCAGTTCAACTGACGAGTCAACTGATTTCACCAGCCCAACTGAAGATCAGTTCAACTGACTAGTTCGAAGCATCAGTCAGAATCTTTCAGTTATGGATGAAGACAAACTCTTTCAGTGGAATCCAGCTGTACGTGAAGGTACGAAGCCATTGTCCAGTCCTAGGACAATAATGGACGTTGCATCAGAGCATTAAAGACAAAAAGTTTCAGAAGGGCAGTCAAAAAATCGAGACACAAAGTCCAAGAAACAAATTCAAGATGCAACGGATACAATAAATGAGTCTCACTGTACGATCCGTTTTCCATCATATATAAAGAGAAGATCAGTGAAGACTCAAATATATAGAACTCAAGAGAGAAAAGAAAAGGGCACGCTTCAAAGTCATATCAGCTTTAGAGGGAAGCATTCAGCCCAGTCGAGGGAACTCTTCACAGTTATAACAGCTTAGATTAAAGATTATTTTCCCCCAGTGTGTGAGAACATCCTTGTTCAGATCTCACACACACAAACACTCTCAATCATTCAAATACAGTCTTGCACAAAGACGTTAAACTTGTGTATGTAGTCTTTCTCACATAGACATTAAAGAAGTGTTGACCGGAAGGTGCTGCCTTCAGTCTAGTCTAGGAGTTAAGTTTAGGCAGTGGTGTAAGTCCTAGCTGAGTGGGTTTGTACAAAGAGTTGTATAAATCAAAGTCTTCTAGTGGATCCTAACCGAGGCGGTAGAAAGAGTGACGTAGGAGCAGTTGAAGTCTCCGAACATCCATAAACATATCTTGTGTATTTAATTGTTTAACTATTGTTTGCAAACTGTTTGGATCAGTTAGAGTGTCCGTCAGTTAAATTGTCACCATAACTGAACTGATGAATGCAAAAACTAATATGTCCCTTTTCGGTTATTCAGTTTACATAAGATAAAATATTTTCTAATATAACAGTCTTCTTCATGAAGGATTACTTCGAGTTTCTTCCGCTTGTTTTTTAACCAAACTCGATTTAATTCATCGGTGTTAATATTATTAAAACACTAAGCTATTGCAGCTCATTGGAGAATATTTTGTCTGAAGCATCCCAAATATGCCTAGCAAACGATCCTTCACATATCGTGCGACCAAATTTTCATGGCTTCTAAACTTAGCTTCGAGATCTTTTTGTAATCCATAAAATACTTCCTCGAAAGCTATTCTTGTAACGTATCGTACTTTTAAACTATCTAAAATTTGCGAAAAAATAAAAATTTTCTTAGATACGAAATAAACCTACAACTTTCTATTAAAATAAATTGTTCATCCATAATATTTGCAATAAAAAGATCACAACTAAAGTTTGCTAAAAATACTTGTTCAAACAACATGAAGAAATCTCGTAAAAGTCAGAGTATTAAATTCATCATGCATAAAATCATAAAAACATTGGTGGTCCTCAGGTTTAACCTCCTGCGCAGTCCAAGCCGGCTCATTGGTCCTCACCCTTCATCTCCTCATACTCATCCTCACCTGCATCGATCAAGTCTAGTGAGTCTAAAGACTCAACACGTATAAACTGAAGATAACAAATATTATGTAATAAAACCAAATGCATCTTTAAAGTAGAGCGTACATACTTGAAACTTGAACGTAATAACATAAACATATACGTGCAAATAGCATAAAACTCTTCATAAATATACTTGTATCATACATACTTGACATGCATAAACTTCATCATTTTGCGTAAAAATATGTTTCAAAGCAAGTGACCCATACATAAATGCGCCTGATCAGACTAAACCTCAGTACTGGGCTGGCAGGGATGATCCACTACCACATACATGAGAGACCCGGTCATGCTTTACCGGGTGGATTGGTCCCTGATCATCTTTTACCGCTTTCCAATCCTGATCTAAATCCGGTCATGCTTTACCGGGTTGGAGAGATCACCGATCACGTTCACGGGCTTCCAAACCAATTCATAATTGGTCACAAGACATTCAGCATACCTCAAAAATAAAATATTTTCTCATTTTGCACATCAAACATACTTGCATGGCGTTGGGGGATTCGTTAGATCTCTCTTGGGGCCACTGCTGCACATACTAACACATTATCAAATGCTTAGCTTTCAAAACTTAGACATACTATTCGTACTCAACCCCGAAGTAAATATTCTAGAGCACTCGGACTTGACCTCATTTAAACATACTAAACCATGACATCAAACCCCAAAACAAACTCTAAAATTATGCGTGAACATTTCCCAAACAATAAAAGACATTGACTCAGTATTGAAACAAAAAACTAAATGAAAATCAGACCTTCCTCCACCTGGCCCCACGCTCGGGCGGTAATATCTTATCGCTAGAGTGCCAGGTCTTCTGGCCTCGGACAAAAAGAGTGGCGCTCGGGCGGTAAGAAGTTACCGTTCGGGCGCCGAGTGCACTGGACTCCATGATTTGAAGCTTAATACTCCTAACTAAATCATATGAATCTTGAACTAAAACATCGAGACTCATCCTAGGATGCTATGACAATGACTCGACTCCATAAAAATGCCCCAAACGTCTCCACAGAAACGATGCACCACACGCAACGCATTAAAACCCATAAACTCAAATTTTGACACCAAATGCTTCCTACGACTTCTAATGCAACCAAGGACTGTCGACACGAAACGAAGCATCAAAACTCATCCCAACATCATACTCCATATACCTAAACACAGCAGCGATCAGTCGACGGTTCCCAACAAAGCCTACAACAAATAACTTCAAGAACGCATTTTCATAAAATCGCAGTTTGAGCATTCCCACGAAAACGATCATAACTCACTCGTTTTTTATCCAAAAATTACGAATTTACTGTCAAATCGAATGTATCAAAAATTACTACGTTTTATATGTTGAAAGTTTTCAAGATAAGTGACCGAAAATGCACAGTAAACGAAATGACAGTAGAGTTCGGGTTTTTAGATCTAAAATCGTTTCAAAATCGATCCAACAAATTTTTTCTCAAACTTTGTACAACATACATGAATTTTTACACAAAATAAACATAAAATCATATAAACTAAAAATGACGATACGGTGATACCGTGGCGCTATTTCTAAGCTAAAAATCAGTCGAAGGATTGCTAGAAAATTAGAGTGGGAGGGGGCAGCTGCTCTTGACCTATGAACCTTAAGTTTTCTTCTCTCATAAAAATAAAACAAGACAAATGAAATATGTGTGTGTGTATCGTGTATGGGTGTGTATAAAAGTGCGTGTGCGCGCGTTTTTGGTGTGTGTATTTTTTTAATAATTAAGGGAATAAAATTTGCTTAATTAATAATTAAAATGCTACTACAATGTTAATCCACACTAATTTAACAATTTCCTTAATTAAAATAAATACACAATTGCTAAACTTTAAAAGTTTTAAAATCCTAAAATAACTAAATAAATAAATTAGGCTTTAAAATGCTTAAAACTAAATAAATCATTTAAAATGCCACAATCCTAACCTAAAATAAAATACCACATTTTAAAATCGCCAAAAATCTTCGCCGGTCCCTTTTCCGTGATCTCACATTGAATAATCACTTGAAACATGAAACTCGAGAAAACATTTTAACGTGCATCACATAAACATAAATAACTTAAAATAATATATTTAATTAAATCATGCATCTCTATAATCATTTTAAACTTAAATAAATAATTTAACAATTAAATAAATGCATGGGTTTTACGTGTACTGATTTGGGCTCTACAGTTCCTTCCCCACTTAAATAAATTTCGTCCTCGAAATTAAATCTTACAAAACAACTCCGGGTAGCGGTTCCTCATATCTGCATCGGCCTCCCAAGTGGCCTCCTCCACTGATTGATTCAGCCACCGGACTTTGACCAACTTGGTCACCTGGTTCCGAAGTTCTCCGCTCCTGCCTATCTAGGATTTGGACAGGTTTTTCCTCATATGACAGATCCAGAGCAAGCTGCAACGGCTCATAGCTCAAAACATGCGAAGGGTTTGCTAGATACTTCCTGACCATCGAGATGTAAAACACGTTGTGTACCCCAACCAGATTCGGCGGTAGGGATACACGATAAGCTAGAGTCCCAACTCTGTCAAGTATTTCGAACGGTCCAATAAATCTCGGGCTGAGCTTGCCTCTCTTCCCAAACCTCATAACACCTTTCATAGGTGCTATCTTCACGAAAACGTGGTCACTTACGGCAAACTCAATATCTCTTCTTCTCTTATCCGCATAACTCTTTTGATGACTCTGGGTGGTTTTCATCCTGTCTGGAATCATGACCACCACATCTGCAGTCCGCTGAACCATCTCTGGATCAAGTTCTGATCTCTCACTGAATTCATCCTGTTGCGTGTTTTCTTGATTGCTCGCAAGCGCACGACGTCAAATTATAGTAAAATGTATTTTCGAGTACAAGTGTCGATCCCACGAGAAATGTGTATATAAATGTATATTAGTACTTGTGATTAAAATAGTCTCGACTTTATTTAGAATAATCAATTAAAAGATTTGTTTGCAAGAATAACTAAATTGAAAATGGATTTAAATGTAACACCAATTTATAACAATTAACAATGGAATAAAAGATCTAGAGGTCCGATTTCACGCAACTGTCCACCATGTTTAATTTCTTGTAACTATGTTATAAAAATCCTTATTATTCATTAGCCAAGAATCCTATAATTATCTACTCCCTCTCGCGAGTGTTAAGTAGATATTAGTTATATAAAAATAGATTGGAACGTTCCATCAACAGTCTACAATTAAATAACACATCAAGCACTAGATTCTCTATGGGCTTCGATAGCATTATAGGAACTCCCGAACTCTATAAATTACCATTGATGTATTTTTTCCTTTTCTTGTTTATAATTTTCCTCTTTCGAGTGATAAATTGTAAACATATAAATCATTCAAATTATGGCCAATAAATTGAAAGAATTAAGATTAAAACAATACAAATGAACAATATTAAGAACTTTAAATAGCTTAGTTCATAGATTCTAACACATGGTTTCTAGTTTTGTTCCATCTTTTCTCTAGAAATAACAATTAGTTCATAATAACACAAACAAAACAACAAAACAAGGTTTTGAAACAAGACATATCAACTGAAAAAATAAAAGAAAGAAGAACTTAGAACAAGAGCTCGAAGAGCTGATTCCGTCCCAGGAGTTGTGCAAAAGAGTTCCCAAGAACTTGATGAACTTGGATGTTCAATCCTCTAGCAACAGCCTCTACTCCTTCCTTGGCTCCCAATACCCTAGATGGCTCCCAATATCTTGGACTTTCATGCGCAGCACACAAAAGTACAGATTTTCCGGATTTTGTTTTTGCAAGGAGTGCGGGTGCGGTCAAGAGGATACCGCGGGTGCGGTGTTGGTTCTGGTGTGCCATCGCAGGTGAGGTATGGATTTTAACGCGGGTGCGGTGTATGTATAAGCGCGGGTGTGCTGCAGCTTCTGTAATTTTGATCTTTTGCACTTTCCAATTCAACACTTTACTACTCCAAACTCTTTTTCTAAGCTACCAAACTACAACAACAAAAACAATAACAAATCACATAAAACCTGCTCAAGAATCATAAAATTCCAAGTTAAAAACAAGTAATAAAAATGCAATAAATTGCACTTATCAAACTCCCCCAAACTTAGGATTTTGCTAGTCACGAGCAAAACAAAACAATACAAACAAACAAGTCATGAAATACTTTAAAGAACTTGGCCTCAAGATAATTTAATTAACTCTTCATGCATTCATTATTCAATATATGACAAGTCAAAACAATCCAATCAATTTTTTATTCGGATATAATCATGAAATCGGTTAATTTTCTAAACTTCTAATCTCTTCAACTCATGTTTCAAAACATTCTCAATTGATTTCAATTTTTACAAATACGATAAAGAGGTCTTTTTCGGTAAAAATTGGGTTCAAAGCAATATTCATTCAAGAAAGGAGTACCCAACAGATATTTGATGCAATGAGGTGTGTGTAAAGTTGATCAAGATTCGTACTCAATGTAAGTGTTTGTCGATTGTCCATAGGCTTGATCCTCCCAATCACTCTCCACTAGTATATTGGACAACTATGACTTGGTCAATAGGATTTGCAATGCTTGTAATGTTAGGCCTTGGCTCATGGCTACAAATGAAGATTTAGAATTCAAATAAGGGAGTAAGTTGAATTTTTATCTCTTTTGCAAACTCCACTTTTTCTTTTATCTCCAATTTTTTATTCATTTCTTCTCTTTTTCTCCCATTTTTCTCCAACTTCTTCAATGAGACATCATTTATTTTTCTTTTCTTTTGTAGGAGAATTTCAATTTCTTTGATCCTTTGAATTCTTACTCCCTTGAGAAGGTAGGAAATTAATGTTGAAGATATTCAACGGGGTGGTAAATGTGGGATATTTGAAAGGATATCGAATGGGGGTCTTTTACACATATTTACTGTGTGCCATTCGAATTCATATAAGCTACAAAGAAGTGACAAATGATAAATTATTTTTATTTGGTAGCTTGAAAGGCTCAATCGATAAAAAAAATCACCTAAATCATTCCTAAATCATAAATTGTCCATATTTCGCCTCGAGTGTTGTTTTGATAGTTCTAGAAAAAATCTCAATTCACCAACACATAGTAGAATCTAATCATCGTGAAAAATAGTGTCTCAATGCATCAACCAAATACATATATATTCAAAAGAAAAGTGCTTGGCTTCCAAGAAATTTCAAGAACACAATTCTTTTCTCATATAGGCACAAAAAGGCTTCAAATGAATATTTATGAACAATATAAATAGGCTCAAATAAAATCAAAGATTGCCTCAATCATATATGTGTTTGCAAAAATTTATTTCAATATCAAATGAAAATCACATAGTTGTTTAGAAATTATAAGTCTCAAACTTACCAAATCTCATGATTGTTCTCTAAATTTTTTTTTTTCAATTGATTGGTGAACATGAATGAAATACATGACATCTCTTCCAATACACAAATTTTGTTCATCATTTGCCATTTCAAAAATTTTCATGACTATGACACTACAAACACACAAGCAAATAACCCAAAAGTAAATAAAACACTCAAATAAAACTAAATGACACTACAAACACACAAGCAAAACTAAATGACACTACAAACACACAAGCAAATGTAAATAACATCTCCCCCAAACTTAAATATGTGCATCGCCCTCGATGTAAATGATCGTTAAAGTTTTGGTAATACACATACCTCGGGCAATGACCGTCAGTGGTCATCGCCATCCTCATCATCTGCTCCTTCTTGTGGTGGGTGATACTCCGGCGGATCATATGGGGGCGGCCAATGCGGAGGTTGTGGAAATGGATTACCAGATGTGGAAGCTGATGGAAATTGTTGAGCCAAGACAGACGTGAAATCCATCATATAATCCATGAATGTATCGGTCCTAAACCGAAACGCGTCCATGTCTTGGCGTTGTTGGCGCATCTTCTCTTCCAAATGAGTTAATCTATCTCGCACCTTTCTTGGTTGCGGTTGTGTTCGTTGTTGTTGGGCCTGAGCATGGGCACGTCTTTCAGCAGCTCTTTGGTTGAATTCTCTCTGAGCTTCACGTGTGTCTTGTTGGTCAGATGTCAGTGACCTATGTGATTGAATTACCACAATGGTATTTTTTGGTTTCAACAATTCTTCGTTTGCTGCCCAAGTCACTCCCGCATAATGGCATAAGTCTGTGATAAGAGAAGGGTGGAGGAGTCCACTAGGAGAGTTACATTTTGCATAATTTAGCATTGAGTTCTGAAGCAATTGACCTAAATCAATCGTCTTTCCTGTTAAGATGCAAAAAGTCAGGATTGCCCTCTCCTTGATGACAGTAGTAGTATGGTCAATAGGCTTAATTCTAGCCGAAATGAAGGAATACCAATCCTTGGCAACATTTTTCATATCAGATTTGGCTAGGCTTAAATGTACATTGTCTCTCATTCGTCACTCCGCTCCCTCAATGCAAATAGTCTGAAGAATGTTATCATAATCAACTTCCTCGGCCCGATATTCTTCATATTCATCATGCATGACTAGAGGGATACCATACATCGTGTTGATGGTATTAGAATCAAAAGCCACCATTTTTCCTCGCACCAAAACTTTCAAGTGATCATGCTTAATCTTAAGGTTAGCATAAAATTTCCGTACCAACGAAATGACCGCATCCGGTGGTGGCTTGCCAAACTCCTCCCAATGCCTAGCAGTAAGCATTAATCCAATCTCGGTTCGTGGGAAGCTCAGGTCAAATCCCCTCTCTTTCACAATGATCTTGTTCAGAATTTTAGCATAATATTCCTCCGCCTTTTCATCCCAGAACTTGTGTGCATCATAATTTGCAGACGAGGATGCACCCTTTGATTGTTTCTTCCTTGGAGGCATTTTGTCGAACACTATCAAAGCACCAACTTCTCCTTCAATCCAATTCACTAAACTTGATGATTTTTTACTCCCCCAAACTTATTAATCACAAGAACTACAACTCAACAATATACACACCAATCCAATCAACAATATCAAGAATGCACTCCACTAAAATTACAACACCATTACTTTTCTTTCATAGCCAATAGCACCAATAATTTTGAATTCAAAGCAAATTTAGTATGGATTTGCTCACCTTGAGTGTTGAAATGTTTCTTGGAATAACATAATCGAAGCTCCAATCAATTCTTGGTGCAATTTTCGAGCCCCTTTCAAACCCTAGCTTTGGTGTTGAATTTGTGGAATGAAGATGGATATTGGATTAAATGAATTGAAGGTATGAATGTGTGGAGTGGGAAATGTGTATTTGGGAGAAAAAATCTAGTGTGGAATGTGTTCTTGAGTGAGTATTTCGAAGTGAAGGAGAGATTACTCGGTTATGTCCAATGTTCGCGTGTTGCAGAATTTAAAATAATCGACCGCGGGTGCGGTGCTAAACATACCACGGGTGCGGTCAGGATTCTGGAAAATTTTTATTTTCGACCTTCAGTGACCGCGGGTGCAGTGTAAAACGTAGCGCGTGTGCACTATTGGTTCTGGAAAAACAGCGCGGGTGCACTAACAAAATGACCGCGGGTACGCTTTGCCTACTGGAAATTATCATTATTAATTCAGCAAACACCGCAGGTGCGCTATAAAAAGTATCGCGGGTGCGGTGTTGGCTCTGTCAATTTATCGCAGGTGCGCTCAATAATAAATCGCGGGTGCAATGTTGCTACTGGAAATTTTTTAATTTTCTGTCTTAAACCACCGCAGGGGCGATAGTTTTTCAGCGCGGGTGCATTATTTGGAATTGTTTTCTCCTCCAATTTTTAGTCCTGAAAAACACAACTGGGATTCGTAAGATTTGGGAAGATATAAAAACACATTATACAAAAAATACACAACCTAAAATAATAATACAAGAGTAAAAGTAAAACCGAAAACGAAATGCAATAAAGAAACAAAAAATTTGGGTTGGCTCCCAAAAAGCGCTTGGTTTAACGTCGTCAGCCTGACTACCACCAGTCTACATCAAGTCGATCCGCCCAAAGGAATGTTGTCAAGATGCCGTACTTCAGTCCCATAATAATGCTTGATCCGTTGACCATTTACTTTAAACGTTCTTCCGTCATTGCACTTTAGCTCAATTGCTCCATATGGTTGGACTGATTCTATTGTAAATGGCCCCGACCATCTTGATTTTAGCTTACCAGGAAATAGTTTGAGGCGTAAATTGAACAACAATACTTGTTGTCCGGGCTCGAAATTTCTATGCTAGATATGGTTGTCGTGCCACTTCTTGGTCTTCTCCTTGTAGATCTTTGCGTTCTCATAAGCCTCATTTCTTAACTCCTCCATCTCATTCAATTGCAATAGCCACTGCTCACCAGATGCTTCCATGTCAAAGTTGAGCTTTTTCACGGCCCAAAAAGCTTTGTGTTCCAATTCCAGTGGTAAGTGACAGACCTTACCAAAGACCAACCTATAAGGTGACATCCCAATAGGTGTCTTGTAAGCCGTTCTGTACGCCCATAAGGCATCATCCAGCTTTAGTGCCCAATCCTTCCGGTTTGTCTTCACTGTTTTCTCTAATATCTGCTTAATCACCTGGTTGGATACTTCGGCTTGTACATTTGCTTGTGGGTGATATGCCAGTTCACCTTATGCTTCACATCATATTTAGCGAAAAGTGAGTTAAAGATTTTGTTACAAAAATGTGTACCTTCATCACTAATTATGGCTCTTGGTGTCCCAAATCTTGTGAAGATGTTCCTGTGAACAAACTTAGCAACCACTCGAGCATCATTAGTATTGGTGGCAATTGCTTCCAGCCATTTTGACACATAATCCACAGCAACCAAAATATAAGATTGACCAAAAGAAGATGGGAATGGTCCCATGAAGTCAATACCCCAAACATCAAAAATTTCAACTTCCAAAATATTGGTCAATGGGAACTCATTGCGTCTAGAAATATTGCCAACCCTTTGGCATCTATCACATGACTTGGCTAAGGTATAACTATCTTTGAACAAAGTAGGCCAATAAAAACCAGACTGTAATACCTTTGCTGGTGTTTTTGATGCTCCAAAGTGACCGCCATATGGTGAAGAGTGGCATTGTTCAAGAATAACTTTCACTTCTTCCTCTGCTACGCATCTTCTAATCATCTGATCAGCACATCTCTTGAAGACGTATGGATCATCCAATAGGTAAAACTTTGCATCGTGGAAGAATTTCTTCTTTTGGTGATAACTCAAATCTGGAGGGAGAGTACCACAAGACAAGAAATTAGCTATATCAGCAAACCAAGGAAGTATATCATTTACCTAAAACAGTTGTTCATCAAGGAATGCTTCTTTTATGGTTCCTTCATCTATTTTATCTTCAAGTTCGAGCCGTGACAAGTGGTCAGCCACTTGATTTTCACACCCCTTCCTATCCTTCACTTAAAATCAAATTCTTGGAGCAATAAAATCCACCTTATCAAGCGTGGTTTTGCATCCTTCTTGGCAAATAGGTATCGAATAGCTGCATGGTCAGTGATTTAACAATTACCTTTGTGCCGACCAAGTAGGGTCTAAACTTGTCAAATGCAAACACTACTGCAAGCATCTCCTTTTCAGTAGTTGTGTAATTTTGCTGTGCAGCATTTATGGTTCGACTTGCATAGTAGATTGATCTAAAAAATTTATCACGCCTTTGGCCCAACACCACACCTACTGCATAATCACTAGCATCACACATCAACTCGAAGGGCTCCATCCAATCTGATACTATCATGATTGGTGCTGTCACCAATGCCTTCTTGATCTTCTCAAATGCCTGCAGACAATCATCATAAAAAATAAAAGTGGATTCTTTTTCAATCAAATTACACAAAGGTTTAGTAATCTTAGAAAAATCTTTGATAAATCTACGATAAAACCTGGCGTGTCCTAAGAAACTCCTTATCCCTTTGATGTTCTTCGGTGGTGGAAGCTTTTCAATTGCAACTACTTTGGCTCTGTCTACCTCTAATCCCTTTGAAGACACTTTATGTCCAAGAACAATACCCTCTTGGACCATAAAATGACACTTCTCCCAATTAAGAACTAAGTTCTTTTCTTGACATCTCTGCAAAACGAGGGAAAGGTTATGTAAACAGTGATCAAATGAAGAGCCAAATACCGAGAAATCATCCATGAAGACTTCCATGATGTCTTCCACCATGTCTGCAAATATGGCCATCATACATCTCTGAAAAGTAGCAGGTGCATTGCATAGCCCAAAAGGCATCCTCCTAAAAGCAAACATTCCATAGGGGCACGTGAATGTTGTCTTCTCTTGATCCTCTGGTGCTATAGAAATCTGGTTATAACCTGAATAACCATCTAAAAAACAGTAGTGACAATAACCAGCAAGTCTATCAAGCATTTGATCAATAAAAGGTAACGAAAAATGATCTTTACGTGTGGCATTGTTCAACTTCCTATAATCAATATATACTCGTCATCCAGTCACAGTACAAGTAGATATGAATTCATCATTTTCATTATTTACCACAGTCATTCCACCCTTTTTAGGCACTACTTGCAAATACCCAAATGCTGTCAGAAATAGCATATATAACTCCAGCATTTAACAATTTCAACACTTCATTTTTGACTACCTCTTTCATAGCTGGATTTAACCTTCTATAATGATCCACATAAGGAGCGTATGACTCTTCCATTAAAATCCTATGCATGCATATGGTGGGACTAATCCCCTTGATATCAGAAATCGACCACCCAAATGCAGTTTTAAATTTCCTCAACACTCTCAACAATTTCTCTTTTTCATCTAAAGTAAGAGAGGAAGAGATAATTACAGGATATGTCGACTTCTCACCCAAGAAAGCATAGCAAAGATGGCTTGGCAATTCCTTCAAAACATGGGATGAAGGTATTATCTCTGAAAATTTTTCTTCTTCCAACTTCTCCTGTGCAGCTTCCTTCACCTTTGGCAACTCTTCAAGAGCTAATAGTTGCTCTCTCAATTCCCAATCATCATCATCAACTCTACTGACAGTACTAGAAAGGCATCTTTCTAATGGATCTTCTATTGTATGACCTATACCAATCTCAGCAACACAAGAGTCAATTATATCATTACTTTTACAAGTACTCACCTCGTCGTTACCTTTAATAGCCTTATAGATGTTGAATATCACAGCTTCCCCACCAACTCTCAAGGTGAGTTCTCCTTTGTGTACATCTATCAATGCTTTTCCAGTTGCTAAGAAAGGTCGCCCAAAAATCAATGGGGCATCTTGATCTTCCTCCATATCAAGTATTACGAAATCAGCAGGGAAGATAAACTTGTCAACTTTTACCAAAATATCTTCAACAATTCCACGAGGATAGGTGAGTGACATATCTGCAAGTTGCAAAGTTATAGTGGTTGGTTTTACCTCCCCAAGCTCCAAGTCCCTATAAACAGAAAATGGCATAAGATTAATCCTCGCTCCAAGATCACATAAAGCTTTATTAACATGAGTACTACCAATAATATAAGGAATAGTAGAACTACATGGATCTTTTAGTTTTTGTGGTAACTTCTTTTGGAGAATGGCGCTGCACTCTTCGGTTAACTTAACTGTCTCGAACTCTTGCAACTTCCTCTTCTTTGACATCACATCTTTGATGAACTTTGCATAGTTTGGCTATTTGCTCTAAAGCATCAGCAAATGGTTTAGAGCAAATGGAATGTTGATGTGAATCTTCTTGAAAATCTCCAAAAATTTTGCAAATTGATCATCAATAATCTTCTTCCTAAATCTCTGTGGGTATGGAAGAGTCGGTTTCAGTATAGGAATCCGTTCAACTTCAGTTTCAATCCGAGACTCCTCAACCTAGTTCTCCTTTCCATTTTCACATTCTTCTTCTTCAACTCTCTTCTCATTCCTCATTCTCTTTGGATTTTTTAACCTCAAGTTCTCTTCCACTTCTCAAAGTTACAGCTTTGCATTGCTCCTTTGGATTCACTTCAGTATTACTTGGGAATTGACCTCTATTTTGATCTCTCAATGCATTAGCCAACTGTCCAATCTTTGTCTCTAATGATTTCATTGTGGCACCCATATTTCCCATGTGAGTTTCCATGCCTTCAAGACGAGATTCAGTCCTAGTCATCCTTTTACTAGATTCAGCAACAAATGTCCCAACTAGATCCTGCAGTGAAGGTTTTCCTTCCCCCTTTAATGTATTGAACCCCGGTGGAAGATTCAACACATTCTTATTATTAGCATATGAAAAATTCTCATGATTTCTCAAACCAGGATAATAAGTGTTAGGGGGAGGGTTACCTCTATATCCTCCGTATCCACCAAAATTCCTATTGTTGATATAATGAGCCTCATCAGGAATATGTGGTTTGCCAATAACAACCGATGCATTTTCAATCTCTGGTGTACTAGCTTTATTCATGGCTGCAATTTGAGTTGTTAAAGCTGAAACTTGTGCGGTTAGTGATGTAATAGGATCTACAACATAAATTCCATCTTGTTTCTTTACTCCTGACCTCTCAGACGGCCACTGATAACTGTTAATGGTCATCTGTTCAAACAAATCATATGCTTGATCAGGTGATTTGGCAAATATCATGCCACTAGCTGCTGCATCCACAGTGCCTCTTGTTTGTTCATTCAAACCATTGTAAAACAATTCAATTTGTACCCAATCTTCAAAACCATGGTTTGGACACCTCCTCAAAAACTCCTTATACCGTTCCCATGCCTCATATAATTGCTCAAAGTCAGTCTGCCTAAAAGTACTTATCTCAATCTTCAATTGTGCAGATTTCGCAGGTGGAAAATATTTAGCAAGGAACTTGGTTGCTAACTCCTGCCAAGTAGTGATACTCCCCAAAGGAAGCGATTGGAGCCATCCTCTTGCTTGGTCCCTAAAAGAAAAAGGAAACAAGCGCAATCGAATTATATCATCAGGAACACCATTTATCTTTACAGTGTCAGTGATCTCAAGGAATGTTCTGAGATGTAAATGAGGATCTGCAGTAGCGGCTCCCCCAAATTGGTTCTGTTGAACCATATTTATCAATGCGGGCTTGAGCTCAAAGTTGTTTGCATTAATAGTCCCTCATACTATGCCCGAATAATGAGCATTTAATACCGGCCTAAAATGATCTCTGATGGGTATTGCAGGGCGTGGATTTTCATTATCTCTGTTGTCAGCCATTGCTTGAATTGCTTCTCTTCTTGCCTTTCTTAATCTTTTTGTGGTTCTTTCGATCTCGGGATCAATGATAAGCAAGTCAAGATTTTGCGATCTTCGCATGCACTGTCAAACAAAGATAAGAAACAAATCAAAATTTTTTTTTAAATGTAATACAATAAAAACAGCTCTAAATTAAAATCAAGACTAATTGGTAACAATACTAATATAAATTTAAAATAAACACTCCCCGGCAACGGCGCCAAAAACTTGTTGCGTGTTTTCTTGATTGCTCGCAAGCGCACGACGTCAAATTATAGTAAAATGTATTTTCGAGTACAAGTGTCGATCCCACGAGAAATGTGTATATAAATGTATATTAGTACTTGGGATTAAAATAGTCTCGACTTTATTTAGAATAATCAATTAAAAGATTTGTTTGCAAGAATAACTAAATTGAAAATGGATTTAAATGTAACACCAATTTATAACAATTAACAATGGAATAAAAGATCTAGAGGTCTGATTTCACGCAACTGTCCATCATGTTTAATTTCTTGTAACTATGTTATAAAAATCCTTCTTATTCATTAGCCAAGAATCCTATAATTATCTACTCCCTCTCCCGAGTGTTAAGTAGATATTAGTTATATAAAAATAGATTGGAACGTTCCCATCAACAGTCTACAATTAAATAACACATCAAGCACTAGATTCTCTATGGGCTTCGATAGCATTATAGAAACTCCCGAACTCTATAAATACCATTGATGTATTTTTCCCTTTTCTTGTTTATAATTTCCTCTTCCGAGTGATAAATTCTAAACATTAAATCATTCAAATTATGGCCAATAAATTGAAAGCATTAAGATTAGAACAATACAAATGAACAATATGAAGAACTTTAAATAGCTTAGTTCATAGATTCTAACATATGGTTTCTAGTTTTGTTCCATCTTTCCTCTAGAAATAACAATTAGTTCATAATAACAGAAACAAAACAACAAAACAAGGTTTTGAAACAAGACATATCAACTGAAAAATAAAAGAAAGAAGAACTTAGAACAAGAGTTCGAAGAGCTGATTCCGTCCCCGGAGTTGTGCAAAAGAGTTCCCAAGAACTTGATGAACTTGGATCTTCAATCCTCTAGCAGCAGCCTCTACTCCTTCCTTGGCTCCCAATACCCTAGATGGTAAGTAAATGATGTGTTTTTATAGTCCAGACAAGCCTCAATTCGTAGCACACCAATATCTTGGACTTTCATGCGCAGCACACAAAAATACAGATTTTCCGGATTCTGTTTTTGCAAGGAGCGCGGGTTCGGTCAAGAGGACACCGCGGGTGCGGTGTTGGTTCTGGTGTGCCAGCGCAGGTGCGGTATGGATTTTAGCTCGGGTGCACTGCTTCACCGCGGGTGCGGTGTATGTATAAGCGCGGGTGTGCTGCAGCTTCTGTAATTTTGATCTTTTGCACTTTCCAATTCAACACTTTACTACTCCAAACTCTTTTTCTAAGCTACCAAACTACAAAAACAAAAACAATAACAAATCACATAAAACCTGCTCAAGAATCATAAAATTCCAAGTTAAAAAAAAGTAATAAAAATGCAATAAATTGCACTTATCACATCCCAATGAATCTGCGATCTTCACTTCCTCTCATACAGTGCCTCGTAGGGAGCCATACCTATAGATGATTGGAAACTGTTTTTGTAGTTAAATTCCACTATAGGTAACTTCGATTCCCAATTCCCATGGAAATCGATCACACAAGCTCGCAGCAAGTCTTCCAAAATCTGAATCACTCGCTCAGACTGGCCATCTGTCTGAGGGTGAAATGCAGTACTGAATAGCAACTTCGTCCCCATGGCTGCATGTAAACTCTTCCAAAAGGAAGATGTAACCCTCGGGTCCCTGTCGGACACAATAGAATCTGGGATCCCGTACAACCGGACTATCTCCTTGATATAGAGCTCTGCATAGTGAGTCATGGAGAAAGTCGTCTTCACCGGTAAGAAATGTGCTGACTTAGTAAGTCGATCCACTATAACCCAAATTGAATTGGATCCTCTGACTGACCTTGGCAACCAAACAAAGAAGTCCATGGTGATATTCTCCCATTTCCACTCGGGGATAGGGAGTGTCTTAAGCATTCCTACTGGTCTCAGATGCTCTGCCTTCACTTGCTGACAATTGAGGCATTCAGACACAATCGGTGGATGTCTCGCTTCATACCTGGCCACCAATACAAAATCTGCAAATCCTTGTAAATCTTGGTACCTCCTGGGTGGATAAAATACGGAGATGCATGTGCCTCTGTCAAAATTTCCTCTTTGATCGAATCAACACTAGGCACCCACATCCTTCTTTTATATCTCACAATACCATTAGACACTGTTTAGAGTACACTGCCCTTGGCTTCATCCTTCAGTCTCCATTTCTGTAATTGCTCATCCGAAGGCTGACCTCTACGGATACGGTCTAGCAAAGAATACTAGACTTTCAGATTAGACAGCTTAGGAGCTCTGCCCTTAGGATAAATCTCTAAACCAAACCTCTGAATCTCTAACTGAAGAGATCTCTGTAATGATAGTTGTGCTGCGACTGCAACTTTCCTGCTCAAGGCATCTGCCACAACATTAGTCTTCCCCGGATGGTAGCTAATTTCACAATCGTAGTCTTTCACTAGCTCCAACCACGGTCTTTGTCTCATATTCAGCTCTTTCTGTGTGAAGAAATACTTGAGACTCTTGTGATCAATAAATATCTTACATTTCTCCCCGTGCAAATAATGTCTCCATATCTTCAACGCAAAGACAACGACAGCTAACTCAAGATCATGAGTCGGGTAGTTCTTCTCATGCACCTTCAACTCTCTGGAGGCATAAGCTATTACCCGACCATGCTGCATCAAAACTACGCCTAAATCGAGCTTAGAAGCATCGGTGTATAGCACAAAATTGTCTTGCCTTGCTGGCATGGCTAACACTGGCGCTGAAATAAGAGCTTGCTTCAAAGTATCAAAGATCTTCTTGCACTCTCCACTCCATACGAATTTAGCATTCTTTTTAGTCAATGAAGTGAGTGGCACTGCTATCGAAGGAAATCCCTGGATAAATATCTTGTAATAGCCTGCTAAGCCTAGGAAACTACGGATCTCTGACTCATTCTTCGGCTCAACCCAATCCTTAAATGCTGCCAACTTATTTGGATCAACCTCAATACCATTGCTAGATATTATATGACCAAAAATGTTACATTCTCCAACCAGAATTCACACTTACTGAATTTTGCAAACAAATTGCGACTCTGCAAGACCTGCAAAACTGTACCCAAATGCTGACTGTGCTCCTCATGGCTCTTCGAGTAGATAAGAATGTCGTCAATGAACACTATGTCAAACTGATCTAGGTATGGCTGAAATACTCGATTCATGAGATCCATGAAAATCATTGGAGCATTCGTCATTCCAAACGGCATCACTAAGAACTCGTAATGCCCATACCTGGTTCTGAAGGCTGTCTTATGAACATCTGCATCTTTTACCTTCAGTTAATGATACCCTGATCGTAGGTCTATCTTAGAGAACATTGTAGCTCCCTACAACTAATCGAACAAGTTCTTGATCCTTGGAAGTGGGTATTTATTTTTGATCGTTACCTTGTTCAACTCTCGGTAATCGATACACAACCTCATGCTCCCATATTTCTTCTTTACAAATAGCACTGGTGCGCCCCATGGTGAGAAACTAGGGCAGATGAATTCTTTGTCTAGGAGCTCCTGAATCTGCTGCTTGAGCTCTAACATCTCAGCAGGAGCTAAATGGTACGGTGCCTTATAGATTGGCACAGTGCATGACATAAGATCGATAGCAAACTCCACCTCTCTCTCTGGCGGAAGGCCTGTGACGTCGTCAGGAAAAACGTCAGGAAAATCTCTGACTACTGGTACATCAGATAGCGACGGAGTGGGTGCCGTCAGGCGCAGAAACAATGCTGGCCAAGAAATCCTGACGCGTCAGGCGCTGAAACAATGATGGCCAAGAAAGCCTGACAACCCATATGAATAAGTCTCCCTTCCTGCATGCAAGAGATCATGTGAGGGAAACTCCTCCATCTATTTGGCTCAAAGAGAAACTGCTTCATGCTCTATGGTCTTACCAACACTGACCTCTTCTGAAAGTCAATAAGAACTTTGTTCTTTGTTAACCAGTCCATTCCCAAGATGATATCAAATTCTGGCATCGGCAACACAATCAAATCGGCATACACTAGGTGGTCCTGCAGTTCAAGATCGATGTCTCTGACTATACCAGTAGTTGATAGCTCTTCCCCTGATGGGACTGTCATTGAATAGCTCACGTCGAGTCCAATAGGCATGACGTCCAAATGACTGGCGAACGTCTCCGAAATAAAAGAGTGAGTGACCCTGGAATCTATCAAGGCCTTCGTGGCAACTCTCTTTATAAAGATATTTCCTGAGAGACGTTAGCACAACACAAAAACTTATATCCCAAAAATTTCTAATCTTAACCTCATGTATAGTAGAAAACATCTACACAAGTCACCAAAAATACTAACTACCACACTCATAATCCCAAATAAAATTCGAAACATGCATAGCAAAAATAATATTGTGCTGAATTAAATAAGCTACCGGTCAACAGGGTCGTGTTTGGGTTCACCTCCTCTGCCTGCATGAAGAACACTCTCCCCTGGGTCGGCTGTCTCCACTGTAGGCAGTCCTTCAGCATATGATCATTGGCTCCGCATTTGAAGCATTTGCCTGATTCCCATAAACACTGTCCCGGATGCTGGCGGTGGCATTTCGGGCATACCGGGTACTCACCAAGCTTCTGTGGAGCCTTCTGCTGCGGGATAGGACCCTTGCCTTCCGACGGTCTCTGAAATGGCCTCTTCCCCTGTAACGCCCCGAAATTTTAAAGGTCCACGCGAACCACATGCATGCAATTATTAAATTCCTTGTGTATTTTAATTAAATGTTTTAATTGCATGAATTAATTATGTGGTGCATATTTGCATGTTTAAAATATATTTTTCTACATGGTTGCATTAAAATGTATTTTTAAAGGTTATTCGAGTTGCGATCGAGGAACGGAGACCGAGGGCTAAAAATTGTAAAATATTTTTATTAAATAATTGTTTTAATTATTTAAAATATGAGTGATGGTTTTTCCTATTTTTGAAAATATGAGGTTTTGAGGTGATTTTATACACCGGGACTTAGTTTTTAACAGGTGTTGGTTTTTCAAATAAAACTCGAACTTTTTGGCAACCCGGCTATTAAATTCACAAACTTATTTTACTAAAACTATTTTAATATTTTAATTAAATTCCAATTAAGCATTAATGGGCCTAAGCTTAATTAAGGATTAATTAACTATATAATAAGTTAAACCCTCCCCAAACCCTCACACCTACACGCCACTTTTCAGATTTAGTGCACACACTAAAACTCTCCAAATACACGACAACTCACACACAACAATTTGGAGAAAAATTCAAAAATTCAAGGGAGATTCAAGCCAAGGTGTACGTCGCTGTTCTTCGAATCGTTGATTCGTTTTCGTGCGTTTAAAATGCAAAGGCACGCCATATTCTCCTTTTACTTATCGTCACAACATATTATGTAATTATGTTTGAAATTTCATGAAAATAAGTTTCACCTTTGAAGATTTTCGTATTTGCATCCTACATGATTTTTAAAACATGTATTTTGATCCAAAAACCATGAATTTCATGTATCTAAGGGGCTGCCATGATTAGGAGGTGTTAGGGTCATGTTTTATACAAGTTTAAGGGGTCCAAGAACACACCAAAAGGCTGCACAAGAAATAGAAACAAGCTGGAACCAAATTGATTACCATCGTAGCTTATGTGATCGGTTGAAGGGAAACGTGTTGCATGGCCTAGCTTGGGTCACAGCTGGGTCTCGGTTAGGGGCTAGGAAGGAGTCCTAGCCTTGCTAGGACTCAAGATCAGGGGCAGGGGAGTAGTCCTAGCAAGCTAGGACTCCATCCGAGAGAAAGAAGGAGACGCGCAGGTGGGGCAGCCGTGCAGGGAGAAGATGGCTCATCCAGGGGCTTCGGGCTGGGATAGGACGAGTCACTAGGGTATTATAGTGTCTAAGGATGATGCGCAAAAGCTGGACCAGGAGCTGGAGTGGCTGGGCTGGCCGCTGGCTTGAGAGAGCGTGGAGAACAAAGGGTAGCGCGTAACTTGCTGTCTGGGTTCAGGTGGTCTGTGCACGCGGTCAGGAGCTGGGCTAGACCTGGGTAGGGTCTTTCTGTGGTCCAGGGTTGCTCGGTGGTGGCTTGGCTGGGAGAGTCCTAGTTTGGTTAGGAGTCCAAAACACACAAGGAGACTCACACACACACCCACATGCAATCGGGTTCAATGACAGCAGGCTTTTCGAGGGTTTAAGGGGCTGGTCAGGGGCTTTGGCTTAGTCATGGGGGTCCCTAGATGGTTTGGCTAAGTTTTGGCTCAAGGTGGCTCAGGCGTGGCTCGAGTATTTTGGGAGATGGCTCGGTGTGTTCGATAAAGTGTCAAATTCGAATATAATAAAGCTAAAATTGAATCCATGGGTCCACGGGTGTGACTCATGACTTGGAAGTGTAGAATAAATAATGAAAATGTTATGTTTAAAATTTGGGATCAAAATAACAAGTTTTGGATTTATCCGGGATTTAATCGCCCCATGAAACGTTAATTAAAGAATTAATTGAAACGCCTAGTTTTATGCTTCATAAAATTATGGAAAATTATATTTAAGCTCAAATAATTATTAAAAGTCTAAGTTTTCAATTTGGGAATTTTATATTAAGGTTTGGTTTAATCTGGGATTAAAACCAGTAACATGCTATATTTAAAGAATAAATTAAAAGTCCTCGATTTAAGCTAAATAAAAATATGAAAAAATTCGTGTGGGCTTAAATAATTATTTGGGACATGTTAGAGTAAATGGAATTAAGAAAAAGTAAAAAACGTGAAATTTTACGTCCAGGAGTAAAACGGTCATTTTACACCTAGAAATTAGTAAACGTCATGGCAGTGTCCTAAATGTTGTTTTATATGCTAATATGATTATTTTCAATGGTTATGGATGTTTATGAAATTTTATATGTTAAAGTACGATTTTTAAATGTCTATGATTTTTATGATTTAAATATGGGCATTTAAAAGACATGTTGCATGCTTGGTTTCAAAGTAAAACGATATTATTATGCATGTTTTTATTAAGTGATGGAAATACGACATGTTGAAGGACTTGAAGGAATTATGACTAAATACGTGATATGTTGGAATTATCGTGAGGGTTATGGTCTCAGTGGGAGCCCGACGATCGTGTTTTCTTGGATACGGATACGAATACGTATACGTTAATATGTTAATACGTTGGCCAAGGTCCAGTTGACTGGTGAGAGTGTCGCTGGTGTCCCCGCCGCCCAGTACTGTGGTTTTCTCTAGATGGATCCATCGCCCAATACGATTAAGAATACGAGTCACAATCACGATCTGAATTCAACAAACACGAATATGAATATGAATACGAATATGAATATGATGATATGAATATGCTGATATGAAAATATTTTTATTTTAAGATTATGAACCATGAAAATGTTTATGAAAATATTTTTATTTTAAGTTTATGCATCATGAAAATGTTTACGAAAATGTGCATGTTTAAAGTTTATGCATCTTCATGAAAATGTTATTTTAAGTACAAGTATTTTTCACTGTTGTATGTGATCTGTATATGTATTATTTTTTATCAACAATATGATGTGTTGAGTCTTTAGACTCACTAGGTGTGATTAATGCAGGTGAGTATGATAATAATATTTATGGAGGTCTTGATGGTTGACTTTGCTGGACTGAAGGTGCACATAACCCAAGGACCGACGCTAGTTTTCGCACTAGTTTATGATTTATAATTTAAGTATGTTAAAGATATTTTATGATTTTTATTTATGTTTATGAGTGGTTTTGAGAGGTTATAATATGGGCTATACTCTTCAAATAATATGTTAGGTTTGGTAAAACGTTGACAATTTTACGATTTAAAATATTTTCCTTTGATTTTGAAATGTTAGTTGATTGTTTATTTTTAAAATGGTACAAGTTATTTTCAAAGTATATATATAAATATATATATATATATATAATAAGAGGGAAAAAAAATTTCTAGCACATTTTAAGCAAAACGAATAAGAAGACGTCTCATCCCCTACCGTCCTTGGAAAGGCCTCTTGAACTGGGGTCGCTGCTGTTGCTGCTGCTGAGGTGCTTAGTAGGGCCTCTTGCCCTGTCTGTCGACCTCTATGTCTCTTTGGTCCTGCTCTGTCGCCAAGGCTCTAGACACGGCAACGGCATAGGTGGTAGGACCAGCAACCCTCACATCATGGTGCAATATCGGCCGCAAACCATCTATAAAATTCCTCAACTTCTCCCGGACATCATTTACAATTAGGGGCACAAAGTGACACCCCCTCTTAAACTTCCTGACAAAGTCTGCAACGCTGCTGTCTCCCTGTCGGAGCGTCATGAACTCTCTAGTCAGTCTGGATCGTACTTCCTCAGTGAAGTACTTGGAGTAGAAAACTGCTTTAAAACCATCCCAAGTCAGTGTTTTCAAGTTCACTGACACTGATGCACTCTCCCACCAAAGTCTGGCGTCACCTTTCAGGAGGAAAGTGGCACACCTAACCCTGTCTGCGTCCTGCAGCTCCATAAAAGCAAAGATTACCTCCATGGACTTAATCCATCCTTCTGCTATCATCGGGTCAGTAGTCCCCGAGAACTCCTTCGGATCCATCCTCCTAAACCTCTTGTAGACTGCCTCTGGCCTGTGCCTCGCCCCTGTGTCCACTGCAGCAGTGTTCCTCGCAAACTGTGCAAAGAACTGGGTCATCCCTACAAGCATTTGAGCTTGCAAATCTGATGGTGGATGAGGAGGAGTGGCCCTCTCCCCATCCTGAGCTTCATTATTTTCATCGCCTGCTTCACGCACGATTCTACGTCTGGGAAGGCATACTGTTCCAAAATTTACCAAACACGTAAACCCAACTATGCATGAACATAATATCACTATCATAAGATGCATGTAATTTGAACTTAAAACATGTACATGTTGAAATCATAACTTGATGCTTAATACATGAAAGAATTTAAAATTTTAAAACTTACAGACTTGAGGTGTGACTTCGTGAGCTTCTCGCACCTGGCAGTAGGCATGACCCATTACAAAAACACCGCTCTGATACCAACTGTAATGTACCGTACTTTTAAACTATTTAAAATTTTCGGAAAAATGAAAATTTTCTAGATACGAAATAAACCTTCAAGTTTCGATTAAAATAAACTGTTCATCCAAATATTTGCAATAAAATGATCGCAAATAAAGTTTACTGAAAATACTTGCTCAAACAACGTGAAGAAATCTCGTAAAAGTCGGAGTATTAAAATGGTAATGCATAAAATCTTAAAAATATTGGCGGTCCTCGGGTTTAACCTCCTGCGCAGTCCAAGCCGGCTCATTGGTCCTCACCCCTCGTCTCCGCATACTCATCCTCACCTGCATCGATCAAGTCTAGTGAGTCTAAAGACTCAACACGTATAAACTGGAGATAACAAATAATACGTAATAAAACCACATGCATCTTTAAAGTAGAGCATACATACTTGAAACTTGAACGTAATAACATAAACATAGACGTGTCATCATCATAAAACTCTTCATAAATATACTTACATCATACATACTTAACATGCATAAACTTCATCATTTAGCGTGTGTATATATTTTAAAGCAAGTGACCTATACATAAATGCGCCTGATCAGACTAAACCTCAGTACTGGGCTGGCAGGGATGATCCACTACCACAAACATGAGATCCCCGGTCAAGCTTTACTGGGTGGATTGGTCCCTGGTCATCTTTTACCGCTTTCCAATCCTGATCTAAACCCGGTCCTGCTTTACCGGGGTGGAGAGGTCACCGATCACATTCACCGGCTTACAAACACATTCATAATTGGTCACAAGACATTTAGCATACCTCAAAAATAAAATATTTTTTCATTTCGCACATCGAACATACTTGCATGGCGTTGGGGGATTCGTTGGATCTCGCTAGGGGCCACTGGTGGACATACTAACACATTATCAAATGCTTAGCTTTCAAAACTTAGACATACTACTCGTACTCAACCCCGAAGTAAATAATTGGCTTATGACATTCAAGAGCACTCGAACTTGACCTCATTTAAATGTACTAAACCATGACATCAAACCCCGAAATAAAATTTAAAATGATGTGTGAATATTTCCAAAACAATAAAAGACATTTACTTACTATTGAAACCTAAAACTAAATGAAAATCAAACCTTCCCCCACCTGGACCAACGCTCGGGTGATAATATCTTACCGCTGGAGCGCCATGTCTTCTGGCCTCGGACAAAAAGAGTGGCGCTCGGGCGGTAAGAAGTTACCGCTCGGGAGTCGAGTGCACTGGACTCCGCGATTTGAAGCTTAATATTCCTAACTAAATCATATGAATCTTGAACCAATCCATCGAGACTAATCCTAGCACGCTATGACACTGACTCGACTCCATAAAAACGCCCCAAACTTCCCCAAAGAAACGACACACCACACGCAACGCAATAAAGCACATAAACTCAAATTTTGACACTAAATGCTTCCTACGACTTCTAATACAATCAAAGACCTGTCGACACGAAACGAAGCATCAAAACTCATCCCAACATCATACTCTATATACCTAAATGCTGCAGCGATCACCCAACAGTTCCCCAACGAAGCCTGCAACAAATAACTTCAAGAACGCATTTTAATAAAATCGCAGTTTGAGCAGTCCCACGAAAACGATCATAACTCAATCGTTTCTTATCCAAAAATTACGAATTTACTGTCAAATTGAAGATATCAAAAGGTAATACGTTTTATATGTTGAAAGTTTTTCAAGATAAGCGACGAAAATGCACAGTACACGAAATGACAGCAGAGTTCGGGTTTTTAGATACAAAATCGTTTCAAAATCGATCCAACCAATTTTTTCTCAAACTTTGTACAACATACATGGATTTTTACACATAATAAATATAAAAACATATACTATGACGAGATCGATGCATAAACGAAAGAATATACATGCCTTTTGATATTCAAAAAATCATGATACGAGGATACCGAAGAGGAAATGGTGCGAGGGCTGATCCGAGACGAACCGTTGCGCGATTTCTAAGCTAAAAATCAATGAAGGATTGCTGGAAAATTAGAGAGGGAGGGGGCGGCTGCTCTTGACCTATGAACCCTAAGTTTTCTTTTCTCAAAAAAATAAAGCAAGACAAATGAAATATGTGTATGTGTGTGTCGTGTATGGGTGTGTGTAAAAGTGTGTGTGCGCGTGCGTTTTTGGTGTGTGTGTGTTTTTTTAATAACTAAGGGAATAAAATTTGCTTAATTAATAATTAAAATGCTACTACAATGTTAATCCACACTAATTTAACAATTCCCTTGATTAAAATAAATACGCAATTGCTAAACTTTAAAGTTTTAAAATCTTAAAATCACTAAATAAATAAATTAGGCTTTAAAATACTCAAAACTAAATAAATCATTTAAAATGCCCCAATACTAACTTAAAATAAAATACCACATTTTAAAATCGTCAAAAATCGTCGCCGGTCCCTTTTCCTCGATCCCTCATTGAATAATCGTCTGAAACATGAAACTCGAGAAAATATTTTAACGTGCATCACATAAACATAAATAATTTAAAATAATACATTTAATTAAATCATGCATCTCTATAATCATTTTAAACTTAAATAAATAATTTAACAATTAAATAAATGCATGAGTTTTACGTATACTGATTTTGAACTCTACAATTCTACCCCATGGATAGTTAATAAAACTATAAAATTATTAACTAGTCTAATCCACTCTAGGTCAATGTATCATGTTATTTTTTCGATGTTGACCCAATACAGCTGTTACACCTCAGATTAGACGACTGTCCCATTGTACCAAGACGAATATTCCAGCGTGCTTATGTGAGTAGTACCTGTAGAACCCGATAAATCAGACTACGTATAAGCCATGCATAATTAATATTATTTAAATTAAAATGATTTTCATACATGCATGAGTGTTTAATTCATTTTAAAATTTGTTAAGTCATGATCATTTATTTTAAATCGCAGAAGTTTAGTTTTATCTTTTCAGGTTAAATACGCGAGGCCGGACTGGAGTTGGAGTATTGAGATAAAATTTAATAATAAGAAAATACTTCTTAAATTTAATTTAAGCCAAGGAATAATTTATTTTAATGTAAAAGAATGTTTAAGTATTTATTTAATTAATTGGAGTTAAGTAGTAAATAAGTTCTTTTATGTCCAATAATTAATTAAAAGCCTAAATTAAAATGTGCAACCAATTGGGATAAATTAATCTAAGCCTATTTTATTTAAGAAATTGTAACTTAACATGTTAATAATTTATTTTAAAACCTAGCCATGCATGCAAGAAAATTACTATCCTAAATTAAATTATTAATTCACTAAAATACATAATAAGTGTTTAAAACTTTAAGGAGTTAAAATTCAATAATTAAACAATATTTCTCCCCATTTTTGGATAGCAATTTTCGGCCACCCCTTGAAGATTTAATCATGATTGGCAACTCTTCATTTTTTATCCTTTTCCTTATCATTTCTTGGTATGATAACCCCTTCGTTTTAATCACCAATAATTAGTAATTAAGCAATATCCTTACCTTGTTTTTGATAGGAAGAATCGGCCATCACTCCCTCTAAATCACCCCTCAATCCCATGATATCACACCTCATTCTTTATCTAGCAAACAACTAGGATAGAAATATTTGTTTGCCATTCTAACTCCCCATTTAATTAGTGAACTTCCCATCCATTCCCTTAGCATTCTCTCCACCCCTCACCTTCGAAATTTCAGAAGAAAAAGGCTGAGAAAATCGTGAGACATCAACAAGAAAATCAAGAGAGAAAAGAGAAGGAACTCCGTCTCCGCCGCGTCGTATTCATCGCATAGTTTGTTTTCTTTTTGTAAACAAATTCAAGGCATGTATATATGGTTTCTTTTCTCTTCAATCAAGTCACATATAAATTTTTAAACCATTATATGTTCTTGATACATGAAATAACCGAAATATGACAGCAACTACACAAAAATTCTGCACAGCCCCTCGATCCCCTTTCTTTCGTGCTTCACGGTTTTTGAGTCTTTGATGATTACAGGGAGTTGGTCGGTTCCAGACGCTCTAGGCTGCATCTAGGCATGTACTAGGGTGGGTTGGAGTCATGTTGGCGTGTTGGTTCCAGCCCATGCACGCAAGGAAGAGACTTGACAACAACTTCCCCCATAGTTGCAATGTGAGTCTCGATTTTGGTTGTTTGGATGTCTAAGGCGAAGGTTTGGATTGTGGTTGGCGCAGGGCCTGTAACCATGGTTAGAACCCTCTCTTAGCATGTTTAGGACGTGACCAAGATGACCTTTCATGGCTTGGTTCATGGTCCCATCGAAATTTTTAAACAAACAACACAAGTGCCCCTTCGGTTTTTCATTTCTGATTTTTGTGTGAGTGGTTTCGGCTTTTTGGAGGTTTGGATGGATCTTGATTGGCTTTAGCCCTTAGCCATGGTTCCCACAATACCTCATGATGTCTAAATCAAGCCATGGTCGATCATATGGCCACTGGAATGATATATGACAGCAAGATGAAGCAACACCCCCCACGGTACAGCACATGGTGTTCTCGGGTGGAGCTTCGGGTTGTCTTAGGTGTTTGCTTGGATTGTGGTTGGCCTAGGGCCCTTAGCCATGGTTCAAGGCCACACCTTAGAATGTTGGGAAGAGGCTCTGGTCGGTGGTTCAAGCCCCAATGGCCATTAGCCTCGTAAAAGAAGCGAAGCAAGCACAACTGCTGCCGCTGAAATTGGTCAGGAGCAGTGTGGCGGTTCAGGAGGCTTGTGCGAGTTCTTGGTTGGCTTTTAGCCTATGTCCTTGGACCAGACAGTACCTCAATGAGTTAGGAAGGTCATGCTTTTGGCTTTTTGTGATTTGGTTAAGTTTAGAAGTCGTACGAGGATTTACGGTGCAATGTGCCAAAGTGACTCTCGAAAGAGCGTTTCACGATTTTGGCCTCCATTCACATTTTTCGTGTATTACAGCCCTAGGGTCATGTTTTCCAGTATTTTTGGTGTATTTTAACCATGGTTAAATGATGGTTCAATGTCGATTCGGGTTGGTACGAAACCATGGTCGAATACTAAGTATGTTGGGCGTAATTGTCTCGTTTTTTGTTCGGTTATGAAGTGTTGGTCAAGTTATGATTATTTGCATGTTTCTCATGTTAGAATTAGGGTTGCAGCGAGCCTGGAAACGATCCAAATCATTCGGTAAAAACATGGTTATAATTATATTACGTGAAATGTAAAATGTTTATTTTTGAGATATATGCGATATGTCGTGTGGCCACCTTACGCTTATGGGATTGCTTCACCCGGTGACTTACGACCGGTTTACGATTATGTATGGGTACGGATATCCAGTCCAAGGGCTGTGATGATCTCTACTGCCCAGTATATTGTGGTTTAGTCTGATCAGACGTGCAAGTTATGTTACGTTATGGGCCACTTGCGTAGAAACATTATCTCTACCGAAAAATTACGATATGATATGTTATGACAGAGCTCTATCGAGCAAGCTTTTACGTATGATTTTCAAATATGCACGTATTTATAATTACTCATGATATGATTTTCACCTTACGCCTTACGATACGATATTTTTACGTTACACGAAATTTTATGATATATTTACTTGTTATTCACGATATATAAATGCTGAGTCTTTAGACTCACTAGACTTGATTGTTGTAGGTACTGGTGAGGTTGAGACTGAGGGCGAGGACCAGTGAGCTAGCTTGGGTCAGCAGTAGTAGGAACCCGAGGACCTCACTTTTCATCATTTACTATTTATGCTCAAACTAAATTTTTACTTTGATGAATTATTTTTAAGTTGTAGTTTTGAAAACAATATTTATTTCCGCTGTTACTTTGAATATTAAATCTTTTTATCAGTTATTTTATGAATGATGCATGTTATTTATTTAAGAAGAAAAAAAATTTAAATAATTCCGCAAATTTACAAATACGAAATACGGGCATCTACAGTTGGTATCAGAGCCTATGTGAGGGCCCGTGCTCCTGATTAATTTTTAATTATCAAACAACAGGATTTATTAGTGTAAACAGCGAAAACGAGTAAAAATTTTCCATTTTCGGCCTACAGAAATTTCAGCATGACCTCCCCGTAAATAGGACATACCAAAAATTCCAAAACAACACAACAAAACATTTATACTCGAAAATAGAGTCCAATAAAACAAACATAATACCAATTGCACATAGAGCCAGCTAGGCTCGATCACACCAAATAATATCCAACACTCAAAATACAACCATACCAATACACGAGGCATCTCCTCGGCAAATGACTCAATATAAATAGTATATCTGGGGACTCCCAACTCAAACCGACTCACTGGGCTCCACTGGCAGACGCTCCGCCAGCTGCATCAGAACCACCTGTATAACCTGCTATGGAATCACAAAACAAACCACAGCAGCTCCGAGGGACAAGGGTCAAACCCCAATACGAAGATCAAATAAATTACAGCATAAATAAATGACATGTAATAAAATCAATTCAATGCAATGCATGTAGGGTACCAATAATCTCGGGTATCAAACTGGATCCAAAGAAACGATAGTTACAACTGTGGCCACATGTGCCAGGGGTGTGACGTGTCAAATACGCCCTCGACCCTGCACATCTGCATCAGGGGTGTCAGTCTGCTGAACTGCTCGGCCCTTCCGCTAGTCATCAGAGGTGTATCGCTTAAACGCCCTCGGCTCTGATGTCTAAATAACTCATCCAAGAGTAAACAGAAATCTCGGAAACAACGGAGTCATGGCTCGATATGAATGCGTGCTCAACAATGCATATAAATCCATAGATTATTCCAATATATTTAAAAATTCAGATTTATTTAAAAAAAATTTGAGGAATAATCTTGAAATACATCCAAACAGCACAAAGAGCACATAAATACATAATTCTCATAAAATCACATCAATTTAATTACACGTCGTTATAGATGCTGTAAGGAATCGATCAATCCGTACCTTAACCTTCAAATTAAATTACCACAATAGTTTATAAACTCCTCGGTGCTTTCTGGCTACTAAAACCTGTGGCAAATAATTAATTACCATCAAATAAATATTCAACTCTTAGCCAAAAACCATTTTACTAATTCCAGCTTGGACCTAAGCTCGGTTATAAGGCCATAACTCAACCAAAACTTAACCAAAACATACTTATCATACATGGCTGGAATCCTAACTCAAAATGCCATATTTCATCAGAAGACATCAACATGAAATTCAATCATCTCAACACTGAAAAACGCCCAAAATCAGCAACCATGAGATGCAAGGTCTGTGACAGATTTAGTTTTGACACTTAGAAGTATAAAATTCATATCTAACACATCATTGACTCAAATCAATATCCGCCAATTGGAGATGAAATAAAACTCAAATATCTATGTTTTCCTAGAAGAAACCATTTCCAGAATCCTAAAAGAATAATCCCAGAATTAACAAGAAGGCGCTACTACATGCACACTTCGCGGACAGAAGTCTGTATTAAGCAGTTCCAGAAAAATCAGCATAACGACCTCAATTCTTAATGGATTTTAACGAATCTTATATCAATACGAAGACAACGCATAGCTCTACAACTCTCTTTTGAATCACAAGTCCAAAATCCGAGAGCGAAAATGTCATAAACTCGAATTACAGAAGCTACACTGCACAGCTTCAACACGGACTTCCATTTTGACACAGTTTGGTAAAAAAATAATATGAAATCCATTTTTAATTGGAATTCCTTTTCGTCAGTGGCTACAGAAAGCTTAGACATAGAGCTATAAGTTCTTTATGAACCACAAGTCAAGAATCTTAGAGCACAACACACCAAAAACCCAAAAAACAGAACTCAAAAACCTGCAACTCGAAAAAAAACAGCAACCAACTTCTTCAATGGACAAACTTTTAAAACCTAGGCTTAGGGATTACCTTCAAAAGCTTCCTTTGAACTGAAATAGAGTTAGCATCGACCTCTTCACACTCTAAAGAACCAAGAAAAATGACAAGCAAGAGGCTGAAAAATTAACGAAGCAATAGCTCGGTACCTAGAGGAGATGCAAGAAGAGAAGGAAATGGATGCTTGTAGAAGAAACGAAAGATTTAAAGGAAAGAAATGGATTGGGCTTGGGGCAAATGGGCTTCCTATAACACATATCTATATACATGAATTCAATTATTTAGCACAAATGCTAGAATATGACTCGGTCCAAATATTACAACTCTTGCGTGCTATTAAATTCTGATATGCATTTTAATATCGTCTATAATTCCGATATTTTCTAATACATATTTTTAACTCACAAGTATAATTATTTGGCGTAATTATTTTAATTTAGCACTTTAAAATAATTATTTCTAATTCTTGCCAAATACTGAATAATTAAATTCGGGTTCTCACATTCTCCCCTCCTAATAAAAGATTTCGTCCTCGAAATCTAGCATACAAAACACTAGTACACAAAGTGGTTAAAACATTTACCACTGATAATACATAGGAAAATCTGAGTACATGGAGTTATTCATCATATTTTTAAACAAGTGAGGCCACTCTTGACGCATTCGAGCCTCTAACTCCCATGTAGCTTCTTCTATCCCATGTCTACTCCACTGCACCAAAACCAAAGAAATCGTCTTGTTCCTGAGTTGCTTCTCTTTGCGATCAAGAATTTGAACTGGATGCTCAACATAACTTAGGGAACTATCTAACTCCACATCCTCGGTACTCAGAACATGAGATGGATCTGGCTCGTACTTCCGCAGCATCGATACATGAAACACATCGTGTATCGCAGACAAACTCTGCGGCAAGTCCAAACGATAAGCCAAAGTGCCAATCCTCTCAAAAATCCCATACGGACCAATATAACGTGGAGCTAACTTCCCTTTACGTCCAAATCTCATAGTACCACGAAATGGTGATACTTTCAAGAAAACATAATCACAAACCTGGAACTCTAAAGGCCGACGCCTTTTATTAGCATAACTTGCTTGACGATCCTGGGCTGCTTTCATTCTTTTTCTGATCAATTCAACTTTATCTTTCATTTCTTGTACAAACTCTGGTTTAGACATCTGTCGTTCTCCTACATCTTCCCAACAAATCGGAGATCTGCACTTTCTGCCATATAAAGCTTCAAATGGTGCCATACCGATCGTTGTCTGAAAACTATTGTTGTAAGAGAATTCGACCAAAGACAATGATTCTTGCCAACCACCTCTGAAATCCATTACAACTGCTCGTAACATATCCTCTAGAGTCTGGATGGTTCGTTCTGACTGACCATCTGTTTGGGGATGATAAGCAGTGCTCATGGCCAACTTTGAACCCAAAGCTGATTGCAAACTACTCCAAAACTTCGAAGTAAACCTTGGATCGCGGTCTGATACTATGGTTATTGGCACACCATGCAATCTCACCACATGATCAATATACAATTTCGCCATTTTCTTGTAAGTACAAGTACGGTCATATGGAATAAAATGGGCTGATTTAGACAATCTATCAACAATCACCCAAATTGCATCACAACCACGATTAGAACGAGGTAGGTGTGTCACGAAATCCATAGCAATGTGCTCCCAATTCCACTGTGGTACTTCAAGACTATTTAACATACCGCCAGGTCTCATTCGTTCAGCTTTAACCTGTTGGCAAGTTAAACATTTAGCCACGAAATCAGAAATTTCCTTCTTCATACCTTCCCACCAATAATGAGCTCTCAAAGTATGATACATCTTTCGATTTCCTGGATGAATGCTATGTCGACTACAATGTGCTTCACGTAGTATAGCTTCTTTCATATCTATCAAATTAGGAACCACAAGTCTCCCATTAAAGCGCAAACTACCATCTGAGGCAACGCTAAACTTATCTGACTGATCTGTTTGAGCCAATTCTTTCAATCTATGAATACGCGGATCAGTTTTCTGCGCTGCTTTAATACTTGATATTATCTGTGGCTCGACTTTGATAGATGAAACTATAAAGTAATCTCCACTTGTTTGATAAGTCCATCCTGATGTTCCCAAATGCTCGTGGACTTTAGAAATATTCAGAGATGTCAGCATAGCGTTTTGAGCTCTCCTGCTAAGTGCATCTGCAACTAGATTCATTCGCCCTGGTTGATATTGAATCTCACAATCAAAGTCTTTAAGCAACTCCATCCATCGACGTTGTCACATGTTCAAGTCGGACTATGTGAAAAGATATTTGAGACTCTTGTGATTAGAATAAATTACAAACTGTTCACCGTACAGATAATGACGCCATAATTTTAACGCAAACACAATGGCAGCCAATTCTAAATCATGAACTGGATATCGAGTCTCATGTGGCTTCAACTGTCGAGATGCATATGCAATCACTCGCCCATTTTCATTAAAACACATCCCAGTCCTTCAAAGAAGCATCTGTACAAACAACAAATCCACCTGAGCCTGAAGGTAAAGCTAACACTGGAGCTGTTGTCAACTTTTCCTTCAACGTCTGAAAACTTGATTCACATTCTGCAGTCCACACAAAACGTCGATCTTTTTGCGTTAATTGAGTCATGGGCCTTGCAATAACGGAAAACTGCTAATCCCAGAAAGCTGCGAATCTCAGAAACATTTGTTGGTGTTGGCCAATTAATAACAGCTTCGACTTTATTGGGATCCACTGAAACTCCTTGAGCAGATATAACATGACCCAAAAATACTACTCTGTCCAACCAAAATTCACACTTAGAAAATTTAGCATATAACTGTGCTGCTCTGAGTGTTTGGAGGACTAGTCTCAAATGTTCTCGATGCTCCTTCTTTGTTTTTGAATAAATCAAAATGTCATCGATGAAGACAATAACAAATTTGTCTAAAAATTCTCGAAAAACAAGGTTCATCAAATCCATGAAAACCGCTGGAGCATTAGTCAATCCAAAAGGCATGACTAAGAATTCATAATGCCCATAACGTGTCCGAAATGCAGTTTTAGGAACATCTTCTTCTCTAACTCTAAGCTGATGATATCCAGAACGAAGATCGATCTTGGAATACACAGACGTACCCTGCAACTGATCAAACAAGTCATCGATACGCGGGAGTGGATATTTATTCTTCACTGTAGCTTTATTCAACTGCCGGTAATCAATACGCATCCTCATCGTCCCGTCTTTCTTCTTTACAAACAATACTGGAGCTCCCCAAGGTGACATACTTGGTCTAATATAACCTTTCTCCAATAAGTCTCGTAATTGTTCCTTGAGTTCTTTCAACTCCGCTAGAGTCAAACGATACGGTGCTCTAGAAATTGGATTCGTCCCTGACATTAACTCAATACTGAAATCTATTTCCCTTTGAGGCGGAAAGCCAGGAATTTCATCAGGAAATACATCAGGAAAATCCTTTACCACAGGAATATCTGAAACTTTCAACATTTCTTCCTGGGTGACATCAACTGCATAAATCATGAATCCTTCATTCCCTGCCGATAGTAGTCTAAACATTTCCATTGCTGACACTAATGGAATTCGTGACTGAGAATCATTACCATAAAAGTTCCACTTATCGCCAAAATAAGGTCTAAATCTGACAACTCCATGGAAACAATCAACGGTGGCTCGATAATTCGACAAAGTATCCATTCCCAAAATATAGTCGAAGTCAGACATAGATAATTTGATTAGATTAGTTATCATAAGGTTATCATCAAATCTAATCACACAGTTCAGAACTATCTCATGAGACATCAAATACACACCAGCAGAGGTAGACACAGACATCGTATCCAACAACAAGGTAGTAGCCATCTCATGCTCATCGATAAATGCAGCAGACAGAAATGAATGAGATGCTCCCGTGTCTATCAATATAAGTACAGGATGATAAAAAATAAAGCATATACCTGCAATGACCCCTCCGGGCGTCTCATGAGCCTGGTCCTGTGTCAAAGCATGTACCCTAGCCTGCTGAGGTCCTGGAAAGTACTGCTGAGCAGATCCTCTCGGCTGTTGGTAGCTAGGCTGTGGAGTAGATGGTCTAGGCACTGGGGCTCGTGGAAACTGGCTAAACTGTGAGGGCTGATACTGCTGTCTTCCCGCATTAGGACAAACTTTCGCATAATGTCCCGGTAATCCACATGTATGGCAGTCTCCTTGAACTCCTGTGCATTGGGTAGTAGGATGCCTACCTCCACATCTCCCACAAGAATCTCGAAAATAACCGCTAGGTCTTCCTCCACGAGAACTGCCTGAACTAGATGAACTACTGTAAGATTTCTTCTTAAACTACTTTCCTTTAGCTCTGAATTTCTGATTCTTCAGTGACTGGTTTGACTGTGGAAGCTGATAAGGAGGTATGCCCACGGGCATCTGAATGCTACTCCCGGACCCTTGGGAAGTAAAAGATGGAACCTGTTGTGATCCTCCCCAAAGCAAACTAGCCTCAATATTCTTTGCTTTCTCTACCGCTTCTGCATAAGTAGTTGGTGCTCCAGTCATAACCAACGTATATATCGTCCGATTCAGTCCTTGCATGAAACGCGAAAGCTTGGATCGATCACTATTTGATACATGAGGTACATAAGCTAGTAGAGCATAAAATTGAGAGGCGTACTCTCCCACTGATATATTTCCCTGAACTAACTGATTGAACTCGGCTTCCTTAGCAGAATAATAAGATGGAGGCGAGTATTCTTGAATAAAATGAGTACGGAATACCTCCCATGAAATTATCTGACTAGATTCTCGGATTGCTTCCTCTGTGGCTTCCCACCACAGTTGTGCTCGATCTTTGAGTTGGTAAACAGCTAACTTGAGTCTCAGTTCTGGAGTGTACTCCACCAAATTAAATAAATAATTCATACTCTTCAGTCATGCCGTTGCTTTTTCACCACCTTCATTTCCAAAGAATTTTGGAGGACGCATATCTTGGAATTTAGCAATCACTAACTCCATTTCTCTCATTCTTTGGGTCAGCTGCTAAACTTCGCGACCCACTTCAACATTTCTTGCAACCTGCCTTTCCGGACGAATTGGTGGCTCCTGCTCTACCTCTACCTCTATATTCACATTTTGATTTGCCCTTACTCTAGGGCGGCCACGTCTACCTCTGTCAATACCCTCAGTATTCCCTATGTTCTGAGCTTCAGACTCTTGGATAACTTCTTTTCCTTTTCTGCCTCTTCCTCCCGGTGCAATTTCCATTAGGTACAAATAAACGAAGCGTCAAACTTACTTCACTACTAGCTCTATCTCAGCTAAGTTAAATAATCATAGCATGCAAATCAAATAAAGAGCAAGTAGTAAATCAAATACGCAATCAATTTATTTGTGTCTAAACTCGAGTGTCCTAGACTCTAATTCGAGCATACCCCAGTTACGCTTTGATACCAACTGTGAGGGTCCGTGCTCCTGATTAATTTTTTATTATCAAACAACAGGATTTATTAGCGTAAACAGCGAAAACGAGTAAAAATTTTCCATTTTCGGCCTACAGAAATTTCAGCATGACCTCCCCGTAAATAGGACATACCAAAAATTCCAAAACAACACAACAAAACATTTATACTCGAAAATAGAGTCCAATAAAACAAACATAATACCAATTGCACATAGAGCCAAATAGGCTCGATCACACCAAATAATATCCAACACTCAAAATACAACCATACCAATACACGAGGCATCTCCTCGGCAAATGACTCAATATAAATAGTATATCTGGGGACTCCCAACTCAAACCGACTCACTGGGCTCCACTGGCAGACGCTCCGCCAGCTGCATCAGAACCACCTGTATAACCTGCTATGGAATCACAAAACAAACCAGAGTAGCCCCGAGGGACAGGGGTCAAACCCCAGTACGAAGATCAAATAAATTACAGCATAAATAAATGACATGTAATAAAATCAATGCAATGCAATGCATGTAGGGTACCAATAATCTCGGGTATCAAACTGGATCCAAAGAAACGATAGTAACAATTGTGGCCACATGTGCCAGGGGTGTGACGTGTCAAATACGCCCTCGGCCCTGCACATCTGCGTCAGGGGTGTCAGTCTGCAGAACTGCTCGGCCCTTCCGCTAGTCATCAGAGGTGTGACGCTTAAACGCCTTCGGCTCTGATGTCTAAATAACTCATCCAAGAGTAAACAGAAATCTCGGAAACAACGGAGTCATGGCTCGATATGAATGCGTGCTCAACAATGCATATAAATCCATAGATTATTCCAATATATTTAAAAATTCAGATTTATTTAAAAAAAATTTGAGGAATAATCTTGAAATACATCCAAACAGCACAAAGAGCACATAAATACATAATTCTCATAAAATCACATCAATTTAATTACACGTCGTTATAGATGCTGTAAGGAATCGATCAATTCCGTACCTTAACCTTCAAATTAAATTACCACAATAGTTTATAAACTCCTCGGTGCTTTCTGGCTACTAAAACCTGTGGCAAATAATTAATTACCATCAAATAAATATTCAACTCTTAGCCAAAAACAATTTTACTAATTCCAGCTTGGACCTAAGCTCGGTTATAAGGCCATAACTCAACCAAAACTTAACCAAAACATAATTATCATACATGGCTGGAATCCTAACTCAAAATTCCATATTTCATCAGAAGACATCAACATGAAATTCAATCATCTCAACACTGAAAAACGCCAAAAATCAGCAACCATGAGATGCAAGGTTTGTGACAGATTTAGTTTCGACACTTAGAAGTATAAAATTCATATCTAACTCATCATTGACTCAAATGAATATCCGCCAATTGGAGATGAAAGACAACTCAAATATCTAAGCTTTCCTAGAAGAAACCATTTCCAGAATCCTAACAGAATAATCCCAGAATTAACAAGAAGGCGCTACTACATGCACACTTCGCGGACAGAAGTCTGTATTAAGCAGTTCCAGAAAAATCAGCATAACGACCTCAATTCTTAACGGATTTTAACGAATCTTATATCAATACGAAGACAACGCATAGCTCTACAACTCTCTTTTGAATCACAAGTCCAAAATCCGAGAACAAAAATGTCATAAACTCGAATTACAGAAGCTACACTGCACAGCTTCAACACGGACTTCCATTTTGACACAGTTTGGTAAAAAATAATATCAAATCCATTTTTAATTGGAATTCCTTTTCGTCAGTGGCTACAGAAAGCTTAGACATAGAGCTATAAGTTCTTTATGAACCACAAGTCAAGAATCTTAGAGCACAACACACCAAAAACCCAAAAAACAGAACTCAAAAACCTGCAACTCGAAAAAAAACAGCAACCAACTTCTTCCATGGACAAACTTTTAAAACCTAGGCTTAGGGTTTACCTTCAAAAGCTTCCTTTGAACTGAAATAGAGTTAGAATCGACCTCTTCACACTCTAAAGAACAAAGAAAAATGACAAGCAAGAGGCTGGAAAATTAACGAAGCAACAGCTCGGTAGCTAGAGGAGATGCAAGAAGAGAAGGAAATGGATGCTTGTAGAAGAAACGAGAGATTTAAAGGAAGAAATGGATTGGGCTTGGGGCAAATGGGCTTCCTATAACACATATCTATATACATGAATTCAATTATTTAGCCCAATTGCTAGAATATGACTCGGCCCAAATATTACAACTCTCGCGTGCTATTAAATTCCGATATGCATTTTAATATCGTCTATAATTCCGATATTTTCTAATAAATATTTTTAACTCACAAGTATAATTATTTGGCGTAATTATTTTAATTTAGCACTTTAAAATAATTATTTCTAATTCTTGCCAAATACTGAATAATTAAATTCGGGTTCTCACAGCCTATGTTCTTGTAAAGGGTTGTACTACTACTGATATCGAGAAGTTCATGAAGTCACGTCTTCAAGCTGTAAGTTTTACGTTTACGCACTTCATTTAAAGCATGAAATATTTTAACAGCGTGTTTTCATGAAATATTTTATGTCAAGATTATAATTATGCAGAATTCATTTAAATTTAAAGAAATGATGGAATTATGCATGTTGGTTACGTATGGGTTATATGTATGGAACAGTATGAATCCTAGACGCATTCCTGAGCGCATGAGAGATGATGAGCATCGTCATGAGGACGGTGAGGATCATAGGCAGGAGAGAGATTTACCTCCACCCCCTCCACCGGACATGAACGCCCAGATGTTAGCCGGAATGACGCAGTTCTTCGCACAGTTTTCGGGGAACAACGCAGGGGTAGCCAGGCAGACTGGGCCTGAGGCTACCTATGAGCGGTTCATGAATATGAGGCCGAAGGAGTTCTCAGGGACGACCAATGCTATGATTGCCGAGGGCTGGATTAAGTCCCTCGAGGTTATCTTCGAGTTCATGGAGCTTGGAGATGAGGATAGGGTTCGTTGTGCGACCTATCTGTTTGGAGGAGACGCTCGCTTGTGGTGGGAAGAAGCATTGGTAGACTTGAATTTGGCAACTCTGAGCTGGACGCGCTTTACAGAGGTATTCTACTCTAAATATTTTACTGACGAGGTGCGTTCCAGGTTGACTAGGGAGTTTATGACCCTGAGGCAGGAAGACATGACTGTTACGGAGTTTATCCGTAAGTTTGAGATGGGTTGCCATTTCGTACCACTGATTGCAAATGATGTTGGAGCCAAGTTGAGGCAGTTTATGGATGGTCTGCGGTCGATCTTGTGCCGTGATGTTAGGGTGGCTAGCCCTACTACTTATGATGTCGCTGTCTCCAGAGCTCTAGCTGCAGAGCAGGATCTGAATGATATTGAGAGAGACCGCCAGGGCAAGCGACCAATCCAAGTGCCACACCGCCCTTCCCATCAGTAGCATCAGAGTAAGAGGCCTTTCAACGGCCCATCCAGGAACAGGGATAGCAGCAGCAGTGACGTGTAGTCCCGAGGGCCACGGATTATCCAGTCTGTGCTAAGTGCACAAGCCGTCACGCTGGAGCTTGTATGTATGGCTCGGGGAAGTGCTACAAGTGTGGTAGTCCTGACCACTTACTGAGGAATTGCCCTCAGGGGAGTCTGCTTACCCAAAGCAGAGTTTTTGCCCTTCATGCAGTGGAGACGAACCCGGAGACTATGCTCTTGACAGGTATCTTAAAGCTTTAAGTTTATATTTGAAAGTTATTGTTTCGAGGGTTTGGGTTAAGATTTTGAACATAGAATTGATGATAGGATTGCATGTTATAATCAGTGTTACTTTCGGGAATTTAGGTTAGAAGAACTTTGACCTTCGCATGATTATAAGTGTAGTTCTTGTAATTATTGGGTTCAGCTTGATGTTCCAACCTTTCAGGGAGAATCTTTATAGCTGGTTCAGCTACGAATGCCTTGATAGATTCAGGGGCTACTCATTCGTTTATTTCGGAGACCTTTGCGAATTTTCTCCAGATCAAGACCATTGGGCTAGATGTAGTGTATTCAGTAGTGTTGCCCTCTGGAGAGGAGCTAGCCGCTACTAATGTGATCCAAGACATAGACCTCGAGCTTCATGGTAACCTTGTTTATGCGGATCTTATCGTATTGCCGATGCCAGAGTTTGACATCATTCTGGGTATGGACTGGCTATTAAGGAACAGAGTTTTGATTGACTCACAGCGGAGATCTGTTTTAGTCCGACCTCTTGGGAGAGAACAGTTCTTATTCGAACCAGACAGGTACTTTCCTTTACCGCGTATAATACCTTGTGTCCAGGCTAGGAAGCTTATGCGTAGAGGGTGTCGAGCGTTTTTAGCGACTTTTGTATCTGTCCCCGAGACACCCAGTCAGTCACCCTCCGATGTCCCAATTGTTAGGGACTTCTTAGATGTGTTTCCTGATGACGTCTCTGGTATGCCACCTGTGCGGGAAGTGGAGTTTTCTATTGAGCTTATGCCAGGTACCGCACCGTACCGATTAGCACCGACAGAGATGGCAGAACTCAAGAAGCAGATTCAGGAACTTCTCGAGAAGGAGTTCATTTGCCTGAGATTTTCACCATGGGGCGCGCCCGTCTTATTCGTGAAGAAGAAGGATGGTTCGATGAGGCTCTGTATTGATTATCGGTAGTTGAACAGAGTGACAGTGAAGAACAAATACCCACTTCTGAGGATTGAAGATTTATTTGACCAGTTGCAGGGAGCCTCAGTATTCTCAAAGATTGAACTGCGTTCTGGTTATTACCAGTTGAGGGTGAAAGATGCCGATGTTCTCAAGATTGCTTTTAGGACTCGTTATGGCCACTTCGAGTTCCTTGTGAAGCCTTTTGGTTTGATGAATGCGCCAGCGATCTTCATGGATCTCATGAATCTCATATTTCATCCGTACCTTGATCAGTTCCTGATAGTATTCATAGACGACATTCTCGTCTACTCAAAGAATCATGAGGAACACAGCAGACATCTGACCGCAGTTTTGCAGACCTTACAGAAGCAACAGCTATTCGCGAAGTTCAGTAAGTGTGAGTTCTAGTTAGAGAAGGTGGCATTCTTAGGCCACATTGTTTCTAGCAGCAGTATTGAGGTAGACCCAGCGAAAGTTGCAGCAGTCAGAGATTGGGTTGTGCCGCAGAATGCATTAGAGATCCGTAGTTTCCTTGGGCTGGCAGGATATTATCGGAAGTTTATTCAGGGATTCTCCTCTATCGCAGTTCCACTCACGTCATTAACAAAGAAGAATGCGAAATTTGTGTGGAGCGATGAGTGTCAGAAGAGCTTCGATACTTTGAAGCAAGCTCTTATCTCAGCACCAGTATTGGCCATGCCGTCAGGGCCCTGAGACTTTGTTTTGTATACCGACGCTTCGAAGCTCGGTTTAGGCGCACTGTTGATGCAGCATGGGAAGGTGATAGCATATGCTTCTCGTCAGTTGAAAATCCATGAGAAGAATTATCCTACCCACGATCTAGAGTTGGCAGCCGTAGTATTTGCCTTGAAGATTTGGAGGCATTATTTGTACGGAGAGAAGTGCCAGATCTTTACCGACCATAAAAGCCTCAAGTACTTCTTTACACAGAAAGAGCTGAATATGCGTCAGAGGCGTTGGTTGGAGCTAGTGAAGGACTATGACTGTGACATTAGCTACCACCCGGGCAAAGCTAATGTAGTTGCGGATGAAATGAGCAGGAAAGTCGCAGTGATGGCTCATATGGCGATTCTGAGACCTCTTCAGTTTGATATGCAGAGATTTGATCTAGAGATATATCCTCGAGGTAGAGTTCCCCGTCTATCTACTTTGACGATTCAGTCTTCTCTTCTAGACCATATTCGTAGGGGACAGTCAGCAGATGAGCAGTTGGCAAAGTGGAAGCAGATAGATGAGGCCGATGGCAGTATCTTGTATACAGTTAGTGACGGCATTGTGAGATATCGAGACAGAATGTGGGTTCCTAGCAGTGATTCTATTCGAGCAGATATTCTATCCGGCCCACATGTCGTCGTACTCTATTCATCTTTGGATTACAAAGATGTACAAAGATCTGCAGTTGTTGTATTGGTGGCCCGGAATGAAGGAGGACATCAAACGTTTTGTATCCGAGTGTCTGACGTGTCAGCTAGTGAAAGCGGAACATCAGAGGCCAGCAGGTATGCTCAAGCCTCTTCCTATTCCCGAGTGGAAGTGGGAGAATGTTAACATGGACTTCGTTGTCGGCCTGCCGAAGTCAGTCAGAGGATCAAATGCTATCTGGGTGATTGTTGATCGTCTTACCAAATTAGCGCACTTCTTGCCTATTAAGACGACTTTCACAATGATTCAGTATGCAGAGTTGTATATCCGAGAGATAGTCCGACTTCATGGTATTCCCGTTTCTATAGTGTCTGACCGAGATCCTAGATTCACTTCCTCATTTTGGAAGAGTTTGCATTCAGCTATGGGTACGAAGTTGTTGTTTAGCACAGCTTTCCACCCACAGACAGATAGTCAGTCAGAGAGAGTTATCCAGATTTTTGAGGATCTTCTCCGTGCATGTTTGATCGATTTCTCAGGGAGTTGGGAGTCGAAGTTCCCATTGGTAGAGTTCACCTATAACAGCAGTTTTCAGTCGTCTATAGGTATGGCTCCGTATGAAGCACTGTACGGTCATAAGTGCAGATCGCCTATTCATTGGGATGAAGTAGGGGAGACATCAGAATTGGGTCCGGAGATTATTCAGCAGACTGCTGACGTAGTAGTCAAGATCCATGATAGGTTGAGGACTGCTCAGAGTCGACAGAAGAGTTATGCGGATCAGAGGAGGAGAGATCTAGAGTTTGCCGTTGGCGACCATGTTTTTTTGAAGATAGCACCTATGAAAGGTGTCATGCGGTTCGGGAAGAAAGGAAATCTTAGTCCGAGATTCATCGGACCATTTGATATCCTCGACAGGGTTGGGACGTTAGCTTATCGTGTTGCTCTTCCGCCGAATCTGGCCGGAGTACACAACGTGTTCCACGTCTCTATGCTGAGGAAGTATATGGCAAATCCTTCGCATTTCTTGAATTTTGAACCGTTGCAGCTCACTCCAAACCTGTCTTATGAAGAGAGAGCAGTGCAAATCCTAGACAGACAGGAGAAGAAGCTTCGGAACAAACTGGTGAAGCTAGTGAAAGTCAAATGGCTTAATCATTCGGAGGAGGAAGCTACATGGGAATCAGGAGCCAGAGATGAAGAGTCGATATCCCGAGTTATTCGGTAAGATTTAATTTCGAGAACGAAATTTCTTTTAAGGGGGGAGAGTTGTAGAACCCGATAAATCAGACTATGTATAAATCATGCATAATTACTATTATTTAAATTAAAATGATTTTCATATATGCATGAGTGTTTAATTCATTTTAAAATTTGTTAAGTCGTGATCATTTATTTTAAACCGCAGAAGTTTAGTTTTATCTTTTCGGTTAAATACGCGAGGCCGGACTGGAGTTGTAGTATTGAGATAAAATTAATAATAAGAAAATATTCCTAAATTTAATTTAAGCCAAGAAATAATTTATTTTAATGTAAAAGAATGTTTAAGGATTTATTTAATTAATTAGAGTTAAGTAGTAAATAAGTTCTTTTATGTCCAATAATTAATTAAAAGCCTAAATTAAAATGTGCAACCAATTGGGATAAATTAATCTAAGCCTATTTTATTTAAGAAATTGTAACTTAACATGTTAGTAATTTATTTTAAGACCTAGCCATGCATGCAAGAAAATTACTGTCCTAAATTAAATTATTAATTCACTAAAATACATAATAAGTGTTTAAAACTTTAAGGGGTTAAAATTCAATAATTAAGCAATATTTCTCCCCATTTTTGGATAGCAATTTTCGGCCACCCCTTGAAGATTTAATCATGCTTGGCAACTCTCCATTTTTTATCCTTTTCCTGATCATTTCTTGGTATGATAACCCCTTCATTTTAATCACCAATAATTAGTAATTAAGCAATATCCTTGCCTTGTTTTTGATAGGAAGAATCGGCCATCACTCCCCCTAAATCACCCCTCAATCCCATGATATCACACATCATTCCTTATCTAGCAAACAACTAGGATAGAAATATTTGTTTGCCATTCTACCTCCCCATTTAATTAGTGAACTTCCCATCCATTCCCTTAGCATTCTCTCCACCCCTCACCTTCGAAATTTCAGAAGAAAAAGGCTGAGAAAATCGTGAGCCATCAACAAGAAAATCAAGAGAGAAAAGAGAAGGAACTCTGTCTCTGCCGCGTCGTGTTCGTCGCATAGTTTGTTTTCTTTTTGTAAACAAATTCCAGGCATGTATATATGGTTTCTTTTCTCTTCAATCAAGTCATATATATATTTTTAAACCATTATATGTTCTTGATACATGAAATAACCGAAATAAGACAGCAACTGCACAAAAATTCTGCACAGCCCCTCGATCCCCTTTCTTTTGTGCTTCACGGTTTTTGTGTCTTTGATGATTACAGGGAGTTGGTCGGTTCCAGGCGCTCAAGGCTGCATCTAGGCATGTACTAGGGTGGGTTGGAGTCATGTTGGCTCTTTGGTTCCAGCCCATGCACGCAAGGAAGAGACTTGACAACAACTTCCCCCATAGTTGCAATGTGAGTCTCGATTTTGGTTGTTTGGGTGTCTAAGGCGAAGGTTTGGATTGTGGTTGGCCCAGGGCCTATAACCAAGGTTAGAACCCTCCCTTAGCATGTTTAAGACATGACCAAGATGACCTTTCATGGCTTGGTTCATGGTCCCATCAAAATTTTTAAACAAACAACACAAGTGCCTCTTCGGTTTTCATTTCTTATTTTTGTGTGAGTGGTTTCGGCTTTTTGGAGGTTTGGATTGATCTTGGTTGGCTTTAGCCCTTAGCCATGGTTCACACAATACCTCATGATGTCTAGATCAAGCCATGGATCGATCATATGGCCACTGGAATGATATATGACAGCAAGATGAAGCAACACCCACCATGGTACAGCACATGGTGTTCTCGGGTGGAGCTTTGGGTTGTCTTAGGTGTTTGCTTGGATTGTGGTTGGCCTAGGGCCCTTAGCCATGGTTCAAGCCACACATTAGGATGTTGGGAAGAGGCTCTGGTTGGTGGTTCAAGACCCAATGGCCATTAGCCTCGTAAATAAAGCAAAGCAAGCACAGCTGCTGCCACTATAATTGGACAGCAGCAGTGTGGCGGTTCAGGAGGCTTGTGCGAGTTCTTGGTTGGCTTTTAGCCTATGGCCTTGGACCGAACAGTACCTCAATGAGTTAAGAAGGTCATGTTTTTGGCCTGTTCGTGATTTGGCTAAGTTTAGAAGTCGTACGAGGATTTACGGTGCAATGTGCCAAAGTGACTCTCGAAAGAGAGTTTAACGATTTTGGCCTCCATTCACATTTTTCGTGTATTACAGCCCTAGGGTCATGTTTTCCAGTATTTTTGGTGTATTTTAACCATGGTTCAATGTCTGTTCGGGTTGGTATGAAACCATGGTCGAATACTAAGTATGTTGGGCGTAATTGTCTCGTTTTTGGTTCGGTTATGAAGTGTTGGTCAAGTTAAGATTATTTGCATGTTTCTCATGTTAGAATTAGGTCGCAGGGAGCCTAGGAACGATCCAACTCATTCGGTAAAAACATGGTTATAATTATATTACGTGCATAAAATATAAAATGTTTATTTTTGAGATATATGTGATATGTCTTGTGGCCACCTTACGCTTATGTGATTGCTTCACCCGGTGACTTACGATCGGTTTACGATTATGTATGGGTACAGATATCCAGTCCAAGGGCTGTGATGATCTCTACCGCCCAGTATACTGTGGTTTAGTTAGATCAGACGTGCATGTTATGTTACGTTATGAGTCACTTGCGTAGAAACATTATCTCTACTAAAAATTACGATATGATATGTTATGACAGAGCTCTATCGAGCAAGCTTTTACGTATGATTTCAGATATGCACGTATTTATAATTACTCATGACATGATTTTCACCTTACGCTTTACAATACGATATTTTTACATTACACGAAATTTTATGATATATTTACTTGTTATTCACGACATATGCATGCTGAGTCTTTAGGCTCACTAGACTTGATTGTTGTAGGTACTGATGAGGTCGAGACTGAGGGCGGGGACCAGTGAGCTAGCTTGGGTCAGCACTAGTAGGAACCCGAGGACTTCACTTTTCATCATTTACTATTTATGCTCAAACTAAATTTTTACTTTGATGAATTATTTTTAAGTTGTAGTTTTGAAAACAATATTTATTTCCGCTGTTACTTTGAATATTAAATCTTTTTATCAGTTATTTTATGAATGATGCATGTTATTTATTTAAGGAGAAAAAAAATTTAAATAATTCTGCAAATTTACAAATACGAAATACGGGCCTCTACAGTACCTATCAAATTTTTTAACACTCATCAACTGCACATTCTCATACCTGAACAGTTTTGGAATCTCTCTCCTTTTGGTGTGAGAGCGGTTCATTCATGTTTCCTATGCCTAGAATCCTGCCAGGAGCCGCTCATTGTCCGTGCAATCTCATAGTGGCGATCACCCCCGCCCTCTTTGGTCCCAGCCCTCAAATGCCTACCAGCTTCTGCTTGGTTAATCCCCGAACCACACCGTGTTAGAAGAGATCAGCTCTGATACCAACTGTAACATCACGGATTCAATGACTGTCCTCACTGTACCAAGACGAGTCTTTCAAGCGTGATTATGTCTCCACTCACATGCACCCTAGGAAACTTCCCAGAAGGTCACCCATCCCAAGATTGCTCCAAGTCAAGCACCCTTAACCTTATAGTTCTTATATGACGAACTACCGAAAAGAAGATGCACCTTATTGATATGAGTAATACTTATCAAATATTTTAACACTCATCAACTAGACAGTCCCATACCTAAACAGTTTTGGAATCCCCCTCCTTCCGGTGAGAGATCGGTTCATTCATGTTCCGTTCGCCAAGATGCCTGCCAGGAGCCGCTCATTATCCGTGAAACCTCATAGCACCGGCGATCACCTCTCGTCCTCTTCGGCTCCGGGCCTCACAATAGCTGCCACGAAAAAAATACTGGTCAATTTCAACTTCTCCATATCTATCTCTTCACCTAACTTATTCTCATACTCATCAATTCTAGCTGTCAAATTTCCCAAACATATATTGTCTCGTCCACAAAAATGTATAAGCCTAAATTCAACATCACCGGGTATCACAGGGTAAAATTTAGAATAATTCAGGCCAGTGAGCAAACAATACTCTAACAATGAAAACCGTAGGGTTCATTTGCGATATATCATCAAATATTCATCACATCCACTATCATAACACTGTCTACTCATCAAAAACTATAACAATTGATTTGAATTCGTATAATCTTTAACACATATAATTAATTTACCAAATTTTGTATGTTGGACCAAATGTTCCATTTCCTTTTTATTCAAAAACGATACCGTTTTCTTAGAAACCTCAACATATTTTGATCCTAAGTTAACTTACAATCAAAAATTGATACATTCCAAGTTTCGTGGGGAAGTAAATATGCACAAAAAAATGTTATTAATGGTTAAAAATTAAAATTAGATCATGTTATTGTAAAAAATTGGGTCAAGTAAGTGAGATTTGAGTCGAGTAGGCTACTCGACCCAAGCCTCGATCCAACTGGTGGGTCAAGTTCTTTGGTCTAGTGAGTGAGATTTGCCTACTCGAACCAAGCCTCGACCCAACTGGTGGGTCGAGCTCTTTTGGGTCGAGGTTTACATCTGGGCCTAGCTCGACCAAAAAGTCGATTTAGGGTGCGATGTTGTGTGCTCAAAATCAATCGATTTAGGGTGCGAACAGGTCAAACCAAGAAATCGATTGATCAAATGGAAAAAGATGCTACCCGAATTTGTGAGTCGAGCTCGACTCCGAGAAAAAAATTTAGTGGTAAAAATCAAAATAATAGGTTGAGCTCTTACTCACACATGATTATATCTTTGGATTTATTCCAAATCAATATCTTGTAGACTCATTATTCCAACACATGTGAGAGATGAAAAACCAGAAAAATTTGACAAAAATGATGATGCGATGAATGGTACAAGAAGAACTAAAAATTGGGAAAATTGAGAGTGAAATGTTAAGAACGAACTCATCATGTAAGTATTTAGGTTTTTTCTTTAATTAAATTTTTAATTTATTATACATAAATTAAATTTTGCGAGAAGTAGAGATAAATCTCTAATCATAAACTCAACTTTATATAAATTTTCTACGTCATAAAATCGTATTTTTTACTTCTTTATGCACATAATTTTTTTGAGTTCACTCTCTATTTCATACTTTATTTCATTTTCCCATTTAATTCAATTTTATTTCCGTTTTAAATTTTATTTCCTCTATTACGTCACTTTTTTTTTATCTTTCTAAATAATTTTTCACATAAATCCCTAACTCATCTCCTTCGATTTTCATGATATAGTTACCGTTATTTGATATAATAATGATATTAATTAAATCTAAGTTGGTATATAGTATGCGTGAATTTGTGGTACTAGAAGTGGTACACTTTGACACAAAACATAGTACTTTAGAAGCTAGATTGTAGTACAACGAAAAAGAACATGTGGTACACCTTAACATATATGACGATGTTAAAAAATGTTCTAACTAATTTGTATTAAAAAATGTTCTAACTAATTTGTACACAACTTCTATTGTTCTACTTGGGAAAAAAAGTTGAAGATAAAAATATTTGAATTGTGGCAACAAGACATCACAAGGTGAGAAAATAATTACGGATTGCTTAGTAATTTATGATATGTGGTGAAACTAAAACTTATTTTATATCTTATTTCATATCACTACATTAAATTTGCATATAATGCATGAAATAGTTACTTTTATTTGATAGAATAATGATATTAATAAAATCTAAGTTATGAATTTGTGTCACTAGTATCTTCGACAGTGTGGTATATTTTAAGACAAAATGTTGTACTTTATAAGTTAGATTTTGGGTTTAGATTTTTTTCCTTTTAAAATAAAAAATAGTATTAACGTAGAGAGATGAAAATACGATATTATCTCACTAGAAAGTGCAGAATTAAAATATAATTACTAGGAACTGAATTTTAAAAAGTTTAATTTTTGATATTTTCTTCCAATTTATTGTTAAATTTTAAATACATTAATGTGATAAAATTAAATTTTAAATAATAATAATAAATAAACGATTAAAAAAATAAAATACGCGCTGCTTTTTTAACCTGATTTCCTCCTTTTCTTGAATTTCAACCTCTCCCACGCAACCCCAGCGATCTGCCGTTCTTGAAGGTTTTCCATGTGGTTCGTTCTCTGCCTTCTTATAACGATTTTCTTCTTGAAACTATGCTGCAGTTCTGTAAACGTGAACAGGAATCACTGCGTTCCCCACAGAGAACTCTAGTACCTTACTTCCACTGTTTCTATGTCACGAATCGATCGATAATTTTTATTGTTGTGTGTTTTTTTTCTGATTTGTATTTATTATCATTGATTTTAAATTTTATTTCGTTTTTCCCTTCGCAGAATTCGATTGGGATTTCGATAGCATCAGAAATATGGTATGTTTTTGTTAAAGTATAAGTTAGGGTTTTTTTTTTAAAGTTTCTTTTGAGATTTTTGATGTGATTCCGAATGGTGAACAGTCTCTTATTTTCCTCGTTTTACAGCTTCCGCTTTCGCTGCTTAAGACTGCACAAGGGCATCCAATGGTAAGTCTTGTACCTTGCTGACGTTCACGGTCTCTCCTGTAATTTTCAATGGTTTGTACTAAGAATGGATTGGGTTTAAAGTGCAATGTTTGTCATTAGATTGTGTGAATCTCGTGAAAAAATGCTGCAAGCATGGTTCGTCGGAACGGTTGCGGTGCTTGGAACGGCAACTACCGTTCAAGTTCCAATTTTATGTTGCGAAACGGTTGCATAAAAAATTTAATAAATTCAAAAAAATGGTAAAAAAATTTAAATATAAATTACATCATACTAAAAAATAAAATATATGTGTTGGATAAATGAAAATGGGTCAATGAAAAAGGTAGTGGGAGTTGTCCCAGAAAATAAGCCAAGTTTGGTCTTCCTTAATAACTCAAAGTTTGTGCTATGGGTTTGGGCCCCAAAGGGTACCGAAGTTTTTGGAAGGGGGGAGACACTGCTAGGCTAGGTCTCGGTGAATTAAACACGTGCGCCCGCCCGGCTCGGCGCGGTGTGGTGTTGTCTTTTGACCGTATTAATTCTTTATGTAGTGCAATCAGCGTCATGTCTCACTTCCTCTTTCCAACTCACCACTTCAATCATCTTCTTCTCCATCAACAAAAACAAAACTCATGTCCATGTGAAAGTTGAAAATTCGGATTTCCCGTTCCGCTCGGCCGTTCCGTTCCGCATCGCCGTTAAATCGCCGCTAAAAAGCCGAATAACAGCGCTACAAAACAATCACCGCTTTGCCCTGGAACTTTGGAACGGCGGTCACCGTTCCCGTTCCGGAACGACCGTTCCAGCCGCGTCGCGGCCGTTCCGGCGAACCATGGCTGCAAGAGACTGACAAAATAATAAATTTAGCTAAATGAATGTGAGTATTATTGTTGAGCTTGGTGATAATTACTTATTAATGTTGGTTCTGATACTCTCTTTTATGTTTTGTTGTAATTGGGAATACCCTGGTGTCAGAGTCCCAGTGAAATGTGTAGACCGCAATCCGCATGATAACAAATACTTGCACTTCAAAAATAGATTAACTGCAAATTCGAACTGCTGTGTCATTAACCAAGTAAATGTTAAGCTTGATGAATTTGAATCATTGCTGTTCCAAGATTGATTGTTTGACCCACTGGGCATAGTTTCTTAGCAAGCATTCGCTGGGAATTGTCAAAGTTTTATTGCATTTGTTTGAATTTTGATAAATAAATGTTTTCTTTTTCCGCATTTTAATACACTTATCTGGGAAATATCTGTTATGACGGTAGTTGGTGGAGCTGAAAAATGGGGAAACTTATAATGGGCATTTGGTGAATTGTGATACTTGGATGAATATCCATCTTCGAGAAGTCATCTGTACCTCGAAGGTAGTGCATATGTTTAACTATATATGCTGTATAAGTTATGTTAGTTTACTGTGGTTGTACTCAAAGTAGTCGATACTCGTAGGATGGAGATAGATTTTGGAGAATGCCAGAATGCTACGTTCGTGGCAATACAATTAAGTACCTCCGAGTTCCAGATGAGGTAAGTTTAACTTTCAGATTTTTTCTAGTACTTTCTTGGTGTTATTTATTTCAAGCTTAAATGGTGCTTTTGCTACATTGGGCCTGGATCACGCTTTGTTGTGTTTATGGTGGGGAACTTAAAAGGATATGTTGATTGTCGCGTTTCTTAAATAATTTGATGAATAACATCTCCCAGCCTTTTCAATTGATTTAATAGATTGGCAGTCCTTGGCACACGTCCACAGTTAAGTTAGAAAAACCAAAATTTTCTGTAAACACCTATTCTTCAAGGTATAACTGATGAAGTGTTGTTTTGCATTTATTTGGCTATTTTAAGACCATCACACAAGTTTTTGAATAGTCAATGCTTTAGGTGATGTGCTCTGTATGTTGTCTCCTTCACTTAATGAAGGACATACAACCTTTGTTCAAATTGTTAGTAACCTTGATTGTTATTGCTTTTATATCCTTCTTTCACTCTGCTGCTCTGGAATGATGTACCTTAGCCAAATCAGACATCATTGTGCTCCAAAAGATTGTTTATTGTGTTTTTGTCAACTGTCCTTTGGAGGCATTTTGGTGTCTTTGCCTCTGTGCAGTGGCAATAACTTCATTTGGACACCTTTTGTTGAAGTGCAACTATCTGACGATAAAAACAGGGATTGGTGGTCGATAGCTGACTGGAGCCTCTTTTTTATCTCTATTTTTTCTTTTTTGCAATTCTTCTTTTGGAAGTAGTCTGGCTTTGCTTTTTTGTAGTCCCCAATTCCCCATTTAGCTCAAATCACATTAAATTAATATTCGGAAAACCTTGATTCCACCATCTTGTATCTCTTTGCTATTGGCTATAAATTGATTCATTATGGTGCTGTTTTTAATGATAATTCCTGGTTAAATTATTTTCTCAGGTCATTGATAAAGTTCAGGAAGAAACTAAGAGATCAGGTATTTAAATCTATTTTTTTTTAAACTTTCAATGTGTTATGTGTCTGCCACAGATTTATTCATGTAGCGTTAAACTAATCTGTGGATTGTTTCTGTGTTAATTTTTAGCATTGCCAGCGTTCCTTTTAATTGATAACCAGACAAGCTCTAATTTTGTTATGATAATTTATTACTTCAGACAGAAAACCACCTGGAGTTGGACGTGGAAGAGGAAGAGGTAGAGACGAAAACTCAGCTGGAAGATCCTCGAAAGGGATTGGGCGTGGTGGTATAGATGATGGAGGTGGCCGAGGAGGCCGAGGAAAAGGTTTGTCTGGCAGCAAACCGTCCGGTAACAGAGGTAAGAATGAATAATTAATTCCTTTATTTTTTTAACCCATAAAGTTCTACCAAAATCTGTTTTCCAACTGTTGGAGCCTGGTACTATGTTCCCATTTGTACAAGAGTACAGTTTCAAATAAATTGAAATAACTCGGTAATGAATCCTAGAAATAGAGGCACTCATGATCCGGTGAATGTCATGAAATTTTAAAAATGAGAGCTTGCATATGAAGGTGTGCGCTTCTATATTCTTTATAAATCATAATTTCTAGCATGTCTCTATTTTCTTATTTTGTATCTCAATAGCTGAAGAGATGCTTTCTTTTGTTTGCTTGTATAGAATAATTTAAGAATTTTTTTAGTGGCAGGTGGAGGTCGCGGACGTGGTTGATGTATAAAAGCTGGGGAGGCTAGTGTGTCGTGTGGAAAGTGCCCCCTTTTGTTGGCCTCATTATTGTCAAGGAGCTATGTGTGATCTTTTAAGATGGATCTTTTCTTTTTCTTTTTTTGAGATACCTGACTGGTATTTACTTAATTTTGGTTTATTATCGAAGTGTATTTTATGTCGGTACTAAAAAGTTTTAATGAATGCCTATATTCATCTTTTTCGCTTTGTAAATGAAAACGAGGAAAACAGATTAAATAAAATAGATTAATGGAAGGATGGACAGGTGCCACGATTTGAATGGTTTAGAGCAGTGTCCGTGATGTAGCGCCGACTCAACTCGCTTCATTTGATGTTATATTGAGGACAGGGATGTAAATGGATTAAATCATTTAAGTTATTGGAGTTCGATTCGATAAAATTTCGTTCGAGTTCATTTAATGATGTTCGTTAAGTTAAATGAACCAACCTCAATTTTTATGATATTCGGCTTGTTAGCTCGCGAATATGTTTGTTGGTAAGTTCATGAGTAATCTCTTGACGAAGAATTATAGTTTTGATATTTGATTTTGCACATTACTTATGAAATGTATAAAAAAATCTATTAAATTTATTTACTATAATAAATTTACAAATTTTAACAAGAATATTATATTTTTTTCTAAATATATAATTTACTTTTTAAAGAATTTAATTAATATTTAAATGTATAATTCATATTCATTAAACTCGTTTGGGTTTGACATGAGCTTGAATAAGATTGTGAGTAGTGAATATATTCTTTAAATAAAACTCGAGTTCGGCTCGATTATAAACAAGTTAAGCTCAAACATTCAAGAGTTCGGCTCGACTTGATTCGATTCGATTACATCCTTACATACAGACATTGATCATCCATAATTTATTTTTATTCAATCCGTTCCCTTATTTTTTTTACCACACACGAAATCATTATGTTTCAAGTATAACAATTAATCTCTTTATTTTTACTCTTCTATTTTCAAATACTTCATTTTCATTTCCTGCTCCTACTCCTGCTTCACCGACCACTGCTTCAGATCTTCAGCCCCAAAGGAGTACATTTTGGTACTCATCAATTAAATTTATTGATTGTCGTCGTGTGATGATTGTGATAATGTGAAATCTGCTAGAGTAGGTGCCGGCAAGATAATGTGGCTCGGGATTTTATAAACTCTAATGTAAAACAATATTTATTTTAATAATATTTTTCGATTTTATTTGATTATGACATTATACTTTATCTGTATACCCATGTAAGCTGCATAGATAGAGGCATTGAATATACAATACGTACCATGAGGTCTGCCTCACAACGTAAGATCATGAAACTCATTAAGAAGTGTACCGTATATTCTAAACAAGTTCCTAGTCGAATCAGCCGCTTAAAACAAGGATAAAGGTCGCTCGAGCTCGAGACTAGCATCTGTGATGTAAACGCCATGTTTCATAAGCAAAGGCACGAAGATGCTCATTCACACATATGGGTGATCATTTGATGATGCACTGAACAACTCTCCCTCGGACTGTCCAAGTGTTTCTCACTTATCGAGTGGAATAGTTCGCGATTATGGTTGTACACATTAGTCCTTTGACCCGGAACAATGTAGGGGCTATACGTAATAGCATGCACTTTGATCCGTTTACCGACTCCATTGAGGGTCATTAGGTGGCGAGGTTGAGAGTAGTTTCGAAATACATAAGAGCAAATTGTATTGTAGTCGGGGATTCACCGTTCGTCTACGGGTGAAGATATCCTATGTGATCTGATGAGTTAATAGTGCAAGGAGTCTCTAGCCAGAGCAAGAAATGTGCTTTAGGAAAAGATGTTTTCCTAGTTGCACATACCATGCCACTGTTAGTACTTAAAGATAAATCACATCGTTATCGAATTCATATGCAACTCTAGATAATATGTGTTGAAGGGACCGTACTGTATCTAACCATGGCTAAAGGTTCTTGCAGACACTATTAGTGATACCTAGGGGATCATGTGGGCGATGCTACTAGACGCTTTTACCATGATCCAATGAGTGCAATCAGAAATGAGTTATGATATTCTTGATCAAGGAGTTGATGAAAAGAATGAGGCTAACAAGGGTAAACCCAAATAAGAATAAATGTTATATTGAATCAAATGTAGATGTGAATCCTGAAACATCTACTACTTAAAATGCTACAATTTTTTTTACAAGTTAAATCTCGAAAATTTCATGGATTGTGCATGCATGCAACACTGCTGAAAAATATTCCTTTTAAAATTAATCATAGTCAAATAACAGATAAAATACTACAGTAAATAATTTCCAACTCGTCTATCATAAATGTGCGTTAAAAAATGAACAAGTAAAAATTCTTTTAATCATCAACATGTCAAAACAAGTGTATAAAAATGTTTATGTCCACTTTAAACTCATAAAACGTGATGTGCGGAAAATATGGTCTTCGGGTCATGTGCGCACATCAAGCCTTGCCTACTCAGAACTCGGCGCCTCCAGCCTCCTCATCAACATTCTCACCTGCCTCATACATGTCTAGTGAGTCTAAAAAGTCAATACACATGTAACATTAATAGCAAATACATATACATAATAAGCAACAGTGAAAAGTGCTGCAATAATATACGTTTCATGATCTCAAAAAAGTAAACGTAAACATTTTGTAAAAGAATGCGTGTCAAAACAGCTCATCATATCATCATATACTTATACATTTACTTTAACTGAATTCAGTTCATTAGTTGTTGTGCCTTTCATATCAGCTCTAATCGTATCAGTTCTATCGTATCAGCTCTATTCGATGGATCCATCTACGTATAACCGTGATATCCTGCGGCGGGGACATCAGCGACATCAAACCCGTACACTGAGTCTTTTCCTCAGCACTTCGTATACATACATCGTCAGTCACAACCAACTCTCATCCTTCAAAAACATCGTCATTTTCATCACTTATAAAAGTCATGCATTTACGTAATATTTCTTAAAATCAAGCATGCAACATATTTTTCATAATTTCATAAAAAGCCATATACGGGGTGCATTAAACTTTCAAAACATGCAAAAATTTTGATCAGGGCACTGCCAGGACTAAAAACTCGATCCGGGTGCAAAATGACCATTTTGCCCATGGAAACACAAAATGACCGTTTTACCCCTGGATCTCTAAATTCCCACCCAAGCTTATCAAACTCCTTAAAACATCCTAAAACATAATTATATGCATTTCTTAGACGTAAAATCAAGATCATAACAAAACTTAATCGATTCGTTTTAAAACATGGACCGATGTCCCGATTTTAATCCGAATAACCACAAAACTTTATCAAATTTCTCCAAACTTTTACCACACCTTAAACACACCTTACCAGCCCCTTAACAACTGCAATCACACCACCTAAGACCCTCAAACATGACCTAACACCTGCTGGACCAACTATTCGTAAGAAAGACCGAACCCTAACTCACCTAGGCTTCCAAATCTTGACCCTAGCCTGAACTGACGAGGACCTGACCCTTTCTAGCCCACCTCTGGACCCTCCTGGACCTACTTAACCCACAGCCACAGCCCCATGCAATCCATGACGCGCAATCACTCAAGAACTACTAGAACGAGCCCAACCGAGACACACTTTCCCATAACTCTATCGATCGACTCCATGCCCACGACTGGCAGCGTTCGAGCCATCCTGGACCATGACTCAGACCCACTAGGGTCTGGCCCGAGGTTTGGAACAACATTTGTACCGTCGGCTCACTCTATTATCCCGATACAACCACACCCGAGGCGAATCACCAAGAAAAAGCGCTTGGCCCTAACCAAATCGTGACTCCTACATGACATCAGCCCCTTGACATCTCAATCCCTGACGTGCACAGCCCCTTAGCAATGTAAACTAGCCACCCCGTACATAAAAATTCAAGAAAAACGTTAGTTGGAGGCATTAACAAGGATTTCATGAACAAACCGAAAGCATGAATGGAAAACCGAGCAAAGCCGATCATATACATATATAGCATACATATCAGCACGTAAATATGACGTGAATGATGTAAAAGAAGATACATGGTGTGCCTTAGCGTTTATACGATCCAAAGTTTGAAGATACGGCATGGGACGCGAAAGGAAGAGGTGGAGGAGAAGCTTTTCTTGAAGAGGAGCAATGGCCGAAACTTTGCTGCTGTATTTTTGAAAGAAAGCTGCTGAGTGGAGGGGAAGGGGAGTCCAGGAGGTGTTAAGTAGGGTTAGGGTTTGCTTAAGTGTAGCTTAGATTAATAAAATAAACCCTAATGGGCCTCAATTAAAAATAAAATGGTTTTGAACCCATTAAGCAATTAAACAAATCCAACAAGCCCAAAGACACTCTCGAAAAATATTTTGTTTTGATACGTTTTAGAAGATATTGCCCGAACCCTTAAAAAGTCCTCCAAATCCTAAAATTCGTACCGCTAAAAATATAACTTGAAGAGTAAAAATACCCAACCATGGGCCATTTTCAAAAATCATACTTAAAAACATCTCATATTAAATAATAAAAAATAATTATTCAATAAAAATATTTTCCTGATTATCCCCGGTCTCTGTTCCTCGTTCGAGCATGAAATGCAACTTAAAAACTTAATTCATGAAACTTTAAAATAATCATGAAATGGACTTTAACAATGCAATAATCATGCATTACATGCATAAAAATCATTACATACATATTTTAAAATAAAATCCTAGATTGCATGCAGTCGGGTTATGTATTTCGAATTTCCTAGACCTTACAATTTTGCCTCCTTAAACAGAATTTCATTCTCAAAATTAAAACATACCGTATAACTCCGGGTAACGACTCCTCATCTCAGTCTTCGTTTTCCAAGTAGCCTCCTCCTCAGAATGATTCAGTCACTTGACTTTGACCATGTGGATCACCTTGTTCCGAAGCCCCGTCTCCTGTCTGTCCAATATCTGAGCGGGTCTCTTCCTCAAAGGACAGGTTCGGTGTCAGCTAAAGTGGCTCATAGTTCAGTACATGTGAATGATTCGACATGTACTTCCGCAGCATGGAGACATGGAACACGTTATGAACTCCACTAGATTCAACGGTAATGCAAATATGTATGCGAGTATCCCAACTCTTTCCAGGATCTCAAACGACCCTATGTATCTCGGACTGATCTTGCCCTTCTTCCCAAATCTCATCACACCCTTCATCGGTGCGACCTTCACGAACACGTGATCCCCTACGGCAAACTCAAGATCTCTGTGCCGCTTGTCTGTGTAACTCTTCTACCGGCTCTAAGCAGTTCTCATCCTGTCCCGAGTCCTCACCACTAACTCTGCGGTCTGCCTGACAATATCCAGACCCAATTCTTCCCTCTCTTCTACCTTGTCTCAATACGTTGACGACCTACACTTCCTCCCGTACAGTGCCTCATATGGAGTCATACTGATCGATGTCTAGTAACTGTTGTTGTATGTCAACTCCACAAGAGGTAACTTTGGCTCCCAGCTGTCCTGGAAGTCGATCATGCAAGCTCTGAGTAGGTCCTTCAGAATCTGAATCACCCTCTCTGACTTCCCATCGGTCGGAGGATGGAAGACAGTACTGAATAACAGCTTAGTACCCAACGCCTGATGCAGACTCTTCCACAACGCAGACGTGAATCTCGGATCCCTGTCGGACACGATGGATATTGGAATCCCATGCAGTCTGACTATCTCTCTGATGTACAGCTCTGCGTATTGAGTCATGATGAAAGTCTTTCTGATCGGTAAAAAATGAGCTGACTTAGTGAGCCGATCAACTATCACCCATATGGCATTATATCCCTAGTCGTCCTCGGAAGTCCCGTCACAAAGTCCATAGTAATATTCTCCCATTTTCACTCGGGAATATGGAGTGGTCTCAGCTTCCCTGCAGGTCTCTGATGCTCTGCTTTGACCTACTGTCACGTCAAACACTTAGAGACGAAACATAGAATATACCGCTTCATGCTCGACCACCTTTAAAGTGTCTGAAGATCCTTATACATCTTCGTACTCCCTGAATGGATGGAGTACGGGGTGATGTGAGCCTCGCTCAAGATATTTGCTCTCAGGGAATCACTGCTAAAAACCCATAGTCGGTCACGATATCTGACTATGCCTTGCACAACTGTATACAGTCTCCGGCCTTTAGCCTCGTCCCTCTGTCTGCACTTCTGCAACTGCTCGTCAGAAGTCTGCCCTGCCCAAATTCTGTCTCTCAAAGTTGGCTGCACTGTCAGGGTATCAAAATTTGGGACATCGCCACTAGCATATACTGGAAGCTCAAACCTCTGAATTTCTGCAGACATCAGTCTCTCTACTGACAAATGAGCAATCACTGCATTCTTCTTGCTAAGGGCATCTGCAACCACATTAGCCTTACCCAGATGGTAGCTAATGTCACAGTCATAATCATTCACTAGCTCTAGCCACCTCATCTGTCTCATATTCAGTTCCTTCTGCGTAAAGAAGTACTTCAGACTCTTGTGATCTGTAAAGATCCTACACTTCTCCTCATACAAATAAGATCATCAGGGCAAATACCACTGCGGCTAGCTCAAGGTCGTGAGTCGGATTTCTCCTCATGAACTGAAACGTCTGCTATTCGTTTTCTTAAAAAGTACTACAATTTTTTTAAAACCCTTACTAGTATCGGCCGAACACTCGCATAAAATAATTAAAGTATTTTTTTACGACATTTTAAAATAACCCAACCAACTAAAATTTAAAAATCCAAAGCATAAAATCATCAAACTTTTTACCAACCTAAAACATTATTTGAAAAGTAAAGCCTATACTATAACATCTCAAAAAATCTCTCATACCATAAATAAAAGTCATAAAATATCTTTAACATAACTTAAATCATAATTCATAACTATTGCGAAAAACTAGCGTCGGTCCTCGGGTTATGTGCACCTTCAGTCCAGCAAAGTCAACCATCAAGACCTCCATTAACATATTCATAATCATTAGCACCTGCATCAATCACACCTAGTGAGTCTAAAGACTCAACACACTATAATCTTGATAACAAGTAATACATATAAAGATCACATGCAACAGTGAAAAATACTTGTACTTAAAATAACCTTTTCATGAAGATACATAAACTTTAGACGTGCACATTTTCGTAAACATTTTCATGATGCATATAAACTTTAAATAAAAATATTTTCATAATGATGCATCAACTTTAAACATAAAAATTTTCATAATCTTTTCATAATCATTTTCATAAACATTTTCGTAAACGTTTTCATATTATCCTCAACATATTCACATGAACATGCATAACGTAAAGCTCAACCTTTTCCTTTTTATCCTTTCATCATAAGCATATACATTTTTCCTTTTTATTGAATTCAAATCGTTAATTGTGACTTTCCTCATCCTTAAAAAGTCGATGGATCCATCTACATGAAACCACAGTACTGGGCGACGGGGACATCAGCAACACTCTCCCTCGGGGGCCTTCTCCCATAGACGGGCTACCTCTGGGGTCTTTTCTCACGCATGGGTTTCCTTTGGGGCCTTCTCCCGAGAATGAGCTCCCTCTGGGGCCTTTTCCCCTCACGACATCCCCATTCTTATCCTCATATCCTCATATCCTCAATAGTCACAATTACTTCACCTCCTCCAATGTTTCATATTTTCATCACTTTATAAAAATCATGCATTTAATATCATTTTCTTTTAAAAACAAGCATGCAACATATCTTTTAACGTTATCATTTCGTCATAAAATTTCATAAGAATTTTAAAATAAACATTTTAACATATGAAATCGTAAAAATCCATAAACGTTGAAATGACATTTTAACATCAAAACATTAAAATAACATTTTGAAATATCAAATCATAAACATTTAAAATAAACATTTTGACATAAAAATCCCTAAATATATAAAATTTCATAAACATTTAAAATAATCTTTTTGACATATAAAATTCAATAAACATCCATAATCTTTGAAAATAATCATATTAGCACATAAAAAAGTATTCATGGCACTTAAATGACGTTTACTAATTTTTTGGTGTAAAATGATCGTTTTACCCCTAAATATAAAATTTCAAGCTTTTGACTTTTTCTTAATTTCATTGGCTCTAACATGTCTCAAATAATTATTTAAGCTTACATGAATTTTCCCATATTTTTATTTAGCTTAAATCGATGACTTTTAAAATAATATTTAAATATAACATATTAATGCGTTTTAATCCCGAATTAAACAAAACCTTAATATAAAATTCCCAAATTACAAATTTAGACTTTTAATAATTATTTGAGCTTAATATAATTTTTCATAATTTTATGAAGATTAAAACTAGGCGTTTCAATTAACTCGTTAAATAGTGTTTCGTGTTGCGATTAAATCCTGAATAAATCTAAAACTCATTATTTTGATCCCAAATTTTAAACATAGGATTTTTATTATTTATTGTACCCTTCTAAGTCATGAGTCACCTCCGTGGATCCATGGATTCAATTTTAGACTTTAAAATCTCGTTTTTGACACATTAACAAACCACCTGAGCCATCTCCCGATTTACTCGAGCCACGACCAAGCCACCTCGAGCCAAAACCTAGCCAACCCACCTAGGCACCCTACTGACCAATCCTGACCCATAAAACCTAACCCTAGCTCACGCCCAAGCCCTGCAACCGAGCCACAAAAATCTGTGCATGAACCCTTCCTTGCCCAAGACTCCTAGTGACCCTAGGACTCCTCTAGCCGTCCAACCACTGACCACCCACGACCCTTACTGACCCTAGACCAGTCCTAGACCTGATCCACCCTAGCCCCCCTGAGCAACGCAAAAGCCGCCTGAAAAGTTCACCAGCCTGCGCGTTCCTAGGTTGCTCCCTCACGTTTCATGTTCTGCTCGTGCCCTCCCTGAACCAAACCATACCAGCCCTTGCCCAGACCCTTGTGCACCCTCTTAAGACCCTAAGGACCTAGCCTAGCCCAGCCCAGCCCAAATCCCCCTGACCGAGCTCCTTTCTTCCCTACACACGCAAAAACCTACGCTGCTCCTACTTGCTCTCGGGTGGAGTCCTTGTTGGCAAGGACTCCTCCCAGCCCTTGGTTTTTGAGTCCTAGCGTGGCTCAGACTCTTCTCTTGACCCATGCACGACCCTAGCTTAGCCCTGGTCCAGCCGAACCGAGCCATGCATCAACTTTCTCCCTTAACCGAGCCCCCAAGACACAATCACGTAATTGAGTTCCTAGCTTCTAATATTCACGTTAGCAACTTGTTGGGGTGATTTGTGACTCTCTAAAACATGTAAAAACATCTCTTAACCCAATTCTATTCATGGAAGCCCCTTTTTAACAGATTAAACATGTTTTTGAATTAATTAACAAGCTTTCAAATTCACGATGAAGCACTAAAACGAAAATAATAAAAGTGCATCTTGTTTTTCCATACAATACATATTTAAACCAATACTATGGTGTGATAGATGAGTAGAAAGGAGAATATGGCGTGCCTTTGCGTTTTTCACGCACGAATTCTCGCTGACGATTGCGAAGAACGGGGGCAAGAACCTTGTCTTGAAACTCCCTTGAATTTTCGACTTTTTCTCCAAATTGTTGTGTATGAGTTGTCGTGTATTTGGAGAGTTTTAGTGTGTGCACAAAATCTGAAAAGTGGCGTGTAGGTTTGAGGCTTTGAGGAGGGTTTAACTTATTATATAGTTAACTAATCCTTAATTAAGCTTAGGCCCATTAAGCATACAACTTAGGCCATTAATGCTTAATTAGAATTTAATTAAAATATTAAAATAGTTTTAGTAAAATAAATTTGTGAATTTAATAGCCGGGTTGCCAAAAAGTTCGAGTTTTTGTTGAAAAACAAATACCGATAAAAATTACGTCCCGGCATATAAAATCACTTCAAAACCCCTTATTTTCAAAAATAAGAAAAACCATCACCCATATTTTAAATAATTAAAAACAATTATTTAATAAAAACATTTTACAATTTTTCAGCCCTCGGTCTCCGTTCCTCGATCGCAACTCGAATAACCTTTAAAAATACATTTTAATGCAACCTTGTAGAAAAAAATATTTTAAACATGCAAATATGCACAACATAATTAATTCATGTAATTAAAACATTTAATTAAAATACACAAGGAATTTAATAATTGCATGCATGTGGTTTGCGTGGACCTTAGAATTTTCGGGGCGTTACATGGACCTTCAGCTGTCTGGACGCATAGGTTATAACTCTGTCATGCTGAATCAGAACCGCGACCAAACCGAGATTCAAAGCATTTGTATAAATCAGAAACTCTCCTTGCCCTGAAAGCATAGCTACAACTGGTGTTGTGGTCAATGCTTGTTTCAGCCTGTCAAAGCTCTTCTGGCACTCTGATCCTCAAGGCGGTCATAGGCACCACAATAGAAGAAAATCCTTGAATAAACTTCCTGATAAAGTCGGCCACAGTCAAGTTCCCCTGGCGAAGACTCATAAACTCCTTCGTTAGGCGACCCATAACGTCTGGTGGAAAATAATTGCCATAGAACACCTCCTTGAATTGATCCCAAGTGAGGGTAGCCAAGTCCACTCCATGAGCGGCTCCCTCCCACCAAAGGGATGCGTCATTTCTCAACATATAAGTGGCACACTTGACCCGGTCACCATCCGTCATCTGCAAGTACTGGAAATTCAGTTCCATGGATCGAATCCAACCTTCCGCTACGAAAGGGTCTGTAGTACCCCCGAACTCCTTCGGATTGAGCCGACAAAACTGAACAAAAATATCGGTCTGAGGTCGAGGAGCCTGCTGTGTCTGCTCCAAAAGTCTAGCCATACCCTCTAGTACATGGGTAGCTACATCCAATGGAGGCGGTGGTGGTGGAGGTGGGCCTTTGCAACCTCCTGAAATATCATCCTGCCGGTCTGTACTGCGACGGGTCTGAGAGGCATGATATCTGAATACAATCTAAATTCTGAACGTAATCCATCATGCAATTTAATATAGTTTTTACAACATTTAATCATGGAAGCAACTAAACATGTTCTGTAAATCGCTGTAAAACGTAAATCATGCATTCATACAGGTGATAGCAGTAACTATTTAAAACATTTAAAATATAAAAGCTTACAGACTTGAGGCTTGAAGACTGAGCTGCAAAAGCTGGCGGTGGCACAACCCTACACAAGACCCTTGCTCTGATACCAACTGAAACATCTACTACTTAAAATGCTACGATTTTTTTTTACAAGTTAGATCTCAAAATTTAATGGATTGTGAATGCATGCAACACTACTGAAAAATATGCCTTTTAAAAATAATCATAGTCAAATAACAGATAAAATACTGCAGTCAAAAATTGCCAACTCGTCCATCATAATTGCGCGTAAAAAAAATTATCAACTTAAAATCCTGGTAATCATCAACATGTGAAAACAAGCGTATAAAAATGTTGATGTCCACTCTAAACTCATAAAACATGATGTTCGAAAAATATGATCCTCGGGTCATGTGCGCATATCCAGCCTTGCCTACTCAGATTCGGAGCCTTCAGCCACCTCATCAACATGCTCACCTGCATCGTACACGCCTAGTGAGTCTAAAGACTCAACACACCTGTAATGTTAATAGCAAATACATATACATAGCAAGCAACAGTGAAAAATGCTGTAGTAAAATACGTTTCATGATCTTAAAAACGTAAAAGTAAACATATCTTAATAACATGTGTGTCAAAACAGCTCATCATATCATCATATACTTATACATTTACTTTACCGGGTGCAACATGACCATTTTGCCTCTGGAAACCCAAAATGACCTTTTTACCCTTGAACCTCTAAATTCCGACCCAAAGATTATCAAACTCATTAAAACATCCTAAAACATAATTATAAGCATTTCTTAGACGTAAACTCAAGTTCGTAACAAAACTTAATCGATTCGTTTTAAAACTTGGACCGGGGTTCCCGGTTTTAAGCCGAATCAGCCCGAAACTTAACCAAATTTCTCCAAAATTTTACCACACCTTAAACACACCCTACCAGTCCCTTAACAACTTCAATCACACCACCTAAGACCCTCGAACACGACCTAACACCTACTGGACCAACTCTTCGTAAGAAAGACCGAACCCTAACTCACCTAGGCTTCCAAATCTCGACCCTAGCCTGAACCGACGAGGACCTGACCCTAGCTGACCCTTCCTAGCCCACCTCTGGACCCTAATGGACATACTTAACCCACTGCCACAGGCCCATGCAAGTTGTGACGTACAGTCACCCGAGAACTACTAGAACGAGCTCAACCGAGACACACCTTCCCATAACTCTCTCGATCGACTCCGTGACCACGATCGACAGTGTTTGAGCCATCCTGAACCACAACTCAGACCAAACAGGGTCTGGCCTGAGGCTTGGAACAACCTTTGCACCATAGGCTCACTCTAATCTCCCGATACAACCACACCCGAGGCGAATCACCAAGACAAAGTGCTCGGCCCTCACCAAATTGTGACTCCTACATGACATCAGCACCTTGACATCTCAATCCTGATGTGCATATCCCCTTAGCAACAGTAAACTAGCTGCCTCTTACACAACAATTCAAGAAAAACGTGAGTTGAATGCATCAACAAGGATTTTATGAACAAACCGAAAGAATGAATGGAAAACCGAGCAAAGCCGATCATTATACATATATATCATACATATCAGCACATAAATACGATGTGAACGATGTAAAAGAAGATACATGGCGTGCCTTAGCGTTTAAACGATCAAAAGCTTGAAGATACGCGCGTGGAACGTGAAACGGAGAGGTGGAGGAGAAGCTTTTCTTGAAGAGGAGCAATGGCCGAAACTCTGCAGCTGTATTTTAGAAAGAAAGCTGCTGAGTGGAGGGGAGGGGGCGGCCACGAGGTGTTAAGTAGGGTTAGGGTTTGCTTAAGCATAGCTTAGGTTAATAAAATATTCTCTAATGGGTCTCAATTAAAAATAAAATGATTTTGAGCCCATTAAGCATTAAAAAAAACCCAATAAGCTCAAAAACACTCCCGAAAATATTTCGTTTTTATACCTTTTAGAAGATATTACCCGAATCCTCAAAAAGTCATCCGAATCGTAAAAATTTGTGTACCAGTAAAAATATAACCCGACGAGTAAAAATACCCAACCATGGCCCATTTACAAAAATCATACTTAAAAGCACCTCATATTAAATAATAAAAAAATAATTATTCAATAAAAATATTTTCTTGATTATCCCCGGTCTTCGTTCCTCGTTTAAGCGCGAAATGCGACTTAAAACAATAATGCATGAAACATTAAAATAATCATGAAATGAACTCTAACCATTAAATAATCATGCATTACATGCATAAAAATCATTAAAAACATGTTTTAAAATAAAACCTTAGATTGCATGCAGTCGGTTACGTATTTCTAATTTCCTAGACCTTACAAACCCGACGGCTAGCTGTATCCATAAACTATTGAGGATCACACAGGTATCAGATTCTGTGTTCCCGTTGAAAAAGTCAAATTTCAAGGAGTTGAAATTTGGCGACTATAGTTTGATGGAGATCAAACATGAAGCTTATAAAGGAGTTTATGAGCTAATTCCATATAATGAAAAAATGGAAGTTAGCTTAATTGCTAAATAAGGAAAGAGAGTGGAACGGCATATTTTGTGAATGAGTTAACTAAAACTTGAGTTGCCCAATATGATAAGTGAAAACTTTGTTTTTCGAAATTTTTAATTTTCATTATATGAACAAGACTTGAATCCTTGATAGATCGACATTCTCGGATCGTCGATCTAGGTTTTAATGAGTTCGTGATTATTTATTTTCTGTATTTGAAATTTACTAATTAAATGTTGGTACTAGTAGTGTTGACTACTAAACATGTACATATATTATTATTATTATTATTATTATTATTATTATTATCATTTCGTGTGTTGTCAAAAGTTGACAAACACATAATATAATAAATAATAATATAAGAATTTAGATATAATGAAATTAAAGTCCTAGTAGGGTAAATGACTTAGAGTTCTTGTGGGAGCTATATATACATCACTAGGATTCATAAAACAGACACCATAAGTTTTTGCACATAAAACACAACAAAATCCTCTCCAATTCTTTCATAAAGTTTCGGCCACCTCTTGTAATTATGCAAGAAAATTTCGGCCACTTTTGCTCCGACCAACACCGCGTCGCCGACGCTACACCGTCTCCGGATTTTGAAAATTCGGAGCTACAGTCAAAACACACGAATTTCTTGGCATTACTAGTGAAATTCAGGCAATGAGGACAATCTTTGATCGTGGATCTAATGAGACGATAAAAGGAACAAGCCGTTTGTAGAGATTCGCAAGAATGACTGTCTACAAGTAAAAATCGAAATAGTTTGGAGTACAGCGTTTAATACGCAAATGTATAACTCTAAACACACTATGAATGAAATTTTAAACACACGAAGTCCAAGCAAAAAATTTTAAACTTCTGCTGCGTCTTAGGTGTGAGAATCGATGTCCCAACAAAATCATGGAACCCATGGCGTGTTTTTGTATTTTTCGAAATACCCTTGCTCTCGAGGTTTTCTATGTACGTGGTTAAGGTTTGCAGTTTCCACCATTCTCTCTATATTTTAAAAGCTTAAATTGATTTCATTTATGTAATTCTGCTCTTTTACATTCTACACTGTAGAGTAGATGTGGTATATCATATCGTACCTAAAATTGTATATCGTATACTATATAGAAAACTACGGTATAATAAATTTTATACTGATGTCGTACTGAAATTTTCGATACATATAACTAACATATTGATTATACCGAAATTATACATTATGCCGAGATTTCGGTAGATATCTGTCTATACTGTTTTATAAGAAAAACCTTATATTATAAATTTTTTATCGATTTAATTTCTAAAATAATATATATTTTTAAAATTTTATATATTATTTTCAGTATTTCAAAATTTTCAAATTTCATACCGTTACCGTATAAAAAAATCTTTATTGTTACCGTACCGTACCGTACCGAAATATTCGATATTTTTTCGGTAGGGTAATTTTGGTATATGGAAAATTCTGTCTTTTTTCTCACCCCTACTACACTGTAGTTCAAGGAATTTAATGTAAAATTCACCTAGAATATGTATATACAAGTTTTTAATTTCTTTAAGTTTTCCAGGGATTGTGTTTGATGTTTTCGAATTTTTCCCCATAATTCATTGTAAAAAAATTTAGGGTTTTATTTGATTTTTTTCCCTAATTCATTGATTCATTGTGAAAATTTTCACTTTGTCGCTATTAATCTGGCAACCTGTAATTGTATGTTGAAGCTAATTCTCGAATTTAAACATATTATATATGAATATTGTCACAATTGCTGTATCTTGAGGGTGAGTATTCTTTTCCTTTACTTTTAATATCATTATTTTAGATTTATTTTTTGCTCAATTTATTTTGTTGATGTATGCCATTGATAAGTGCAATTTATTGCACTTTTATTACTTGTATTTAACTTGAAATTTTGTGATTCTTGAGCAGGTTTTATGCGATTTGTTGTTGTTTTTGTTATTGTAGTTTGGAAGCTTATGATGAGAGTTTGGAATAATAAAATGTCGAATTAGAAAGTGCAAAAGATCAAAAATACAGAAGCTTTAGCGCCCCTGCGATAAAAAAAGCACCGCACCCACGGTGAAGCACTGCACCCGCACTGTAAAACGCACCGCACCTGCGGTCACACACCAGTAGAAGCACCGCATCCGCGATGGCTTCTTAAGCGCACCCGCGGTCCTTGCACAACAGAATTCGAAAAATCTATATTTTGGTGTGCTGCTGATTGAGGCTTGTCTGGGACTACAAAATACATCCTTTGCTTACGATCTAGGGTATTAGGGAGCCAAGGGAAGAGTGGTGGCTGCTGCTAGAAGATTGAAGACTCAAGTTCATCAAGTTTTTGGTAAATCTTTTGCACAACTCCGGGGACGGAATCAGCATTTCAAACTCTTGTTCTAAGTTCTTCTTTCTTTTATTTTTCATTTCATATGTCTTGTTTTGGAACTATGTTTTGTTGTTTTGATTTTGTTATTATGAACTAATTTTTATTTCTAGAGGAAATATGGAACAAAACTAGAAACCATGTGTTAGAATCTATGAACTAAGCTATTTAAGTTCTTCATATTGTTAATTTGTATTGTTCTAATCTTAATGCTTTCAATTTATTGGCCATAATTTGAATGATTTATATGTTTACAATTTATCACTCGGAAGAGGAAATTATAAACAAGAAATTGGAAAAATACATCAATGTTATTTATAGAGTTCGGGAAGACCTATTGTGACGGCCCGTATTTCGTGTTCATAATTTTGCGAAATTATTAAAAATTTTCTCTTTAAATAAATAAACTTGCAACGTATAAAAACTTTCGTAAAATAACCATAGGTTTAACATAAACATAGCAGCGAAAACTGAATAATGTTTTAAACAATAACTTTAAATATATAAAAGTTATAACAAGAGTTTGAACATAAAACTGAATAACTAAACATGAGGTCCTCGGGTTCGTACTACCGCCGATCCGAGCTAACTCACTGGTCCCCGCCCTTAGCCTCTGCATCGTCAGTACCTACAACAATCAAGTCTAGTGAGTCTAAAGACTCAGCATGCATATATCGTGAATAACAAGTAAATATATCATAAAATCGCTTGCAATGTAAAAATATCGTATCGTAAAGCGTAACGTGAAAATCGTATCGTGAGTAATTATAAATACTTGCATATTTGAAAATCATACGTAAAAGCTTTGCTCGATAGAGCTCTGTCATAACATATCATATCGTAATTTTTCTGTAGAGATAATGTTCTAGGCATGTGGCCCATACATAACATGCACGTCTGATCAGACTAAACCACAGTATACTGGGCGGTAGTGATCATCACAGCCATTGGACTGGATATCCGTACAAATATATAATCGTAAACCGGTCGTAAGTCACCGGGTGAAGCAATCCCATAAGCGTAAGGTGGCCACAAGATATATCGCATATATCTCAAAAATAAACATTTTCTATTTTTTTATGCACGTAATATAATTATTATCCTGTTTTAATTTACCAATTGAGTTGGATCGTTTCCAGGTTCGCTGCGACCTAATTCTAACATAAGACACATGCAAATAATCTCAACTTGACCAACACTTCATAATCGAACTAAAAAAACGAAACAATTACGTCCAACAAACTTAGTATCTAACAATGACTCCGTACCAACCCGAACCAACATCGAACCATCATTTAGTCATGATTAAAATACACCTAAAATACTTGAAAATATATACTAAGGGCTGTAATACACGAAAATTGTGCATGGAGGCCAAAATCATGAAACGTTCTTTCGAGAGTCACTTTGGCACATTGCACCGTAAATTCTCGTACGACCTCTAAACTTAACCAAATCACAAACGGCCAAAAACATGACCTTCCTAACTCAATAAGGTACTGTCCAGTCCAAGTCCATAGGCTAAAAGCAAACCAAGAACTCGAAACAGCCCTCTGAACCGAAGCTCAAAGCTGCTGTCAAGAAAATGCAGCAGCGGCTGCTGTAATTCCTTGGCTTCGTTTTCAAGGCTTTGGCCATTGGGGGCTTGAACCACCAACCAGAGCCTCTTACCAACATTCTAAGGAGTGGCTCAGACCATGGCTAAGGGCTAAACGCCAACCACAATCCAAGCAACCACCCAAAACAATCCAAAGCTTCACCCGAGAACACATATGCTGTACCATGGGGAGTGTTGCTTGTTCTTGCTGTCATGTGTCATTCCAGTGGCCATATGATCGACCATGGCATGATCTAAACATCATGAGGTATTGTGTGAACCATGGCTAAGGGCTAGAAGCCAACCAAGATCCACCCAAATACCTAGGACCACAAAGCTCAAACCGAGAACACAAGAAAAATTCTGTACCATGCGATTGTTTGGATCGCTTGCTGTCATGTGTCGTTCCAGTGGTCATATGATCGACCATGGCTCAATCTAGACATCATGAGGTACTATGTGAACCTTGGCTAAGGGCTAGAAGCCAACCAAAATCCACCACAAACCAAGAAGCCGAAGCTTCACACACACAAACAAAAATTCAGAAAAACTGAAACCGAAGGGGAACTTGTCTTGTTTATTTTAAAAACCGATGGGACCATGAACCAAGCCATGAAAGGGCATCTTGGTCATGTCCTAGACATGATAAGGAAGTATTCTAACCATGGCTACAGCCCCTAGGACAGCCATGGTTCGAACACATACCTTAGACAACAAACTAAGAAAATTGAAACTCAAATCTGCACTATGGAGAGTTGCTGTCCATTCAGTGTTGCTGGGGGGAAAGGGACTTAAACCAATGGACTAACACCTTCCTAACACACTCTAAATCATGTCTAGATGCAGCCTTGGGTGCCTGAAAATCGAGCCAACCTCTTGAACCAGAAAACAAGCCAAAACCGTGAGGTACAAATGAAAGCCAAGAACATACTGCACAGAATTTTCGAAGGTTTCTTGACATGATTTCGGTTTTGTCATGAATCAAGCACATGTAATGGTTTAAAAATAGATATATAACTTGATTGAAGAGCAAAGAAATAATATAGACATGCCTTAAGTTGTTTTTACAATAAACAACACAATACGTCGGATCGGGAGACACGACAACGGAAATGAAGACACCTTGCTATTGTTGTTGTCTTGGCCAAGAATGGGAGCTGCCAAATCTCCTAATTTTTGTGCTAGGGAGAGTGGAGAAGGTGGCGAAGGCTTGTGGTCAAATAAGGTGGTGCATGGGGGAGTAAATGATGCCAAGTTGGGGGGTGGGGGGAACATGCATGATGAATGTGTGGCCTTTGTTTTCTTGTTGGGGGAGTTAAATGGTGTCAAGTTGGGATTGTGTGGAGTGGAGAGGACCGAGACTTGTCTTCCCAAATTGGTGTAGGATTTGTTTAAGTTTTGCTAAGTAGAATCCTAGGTTATATAAGCTTGATTAAAAGTTAATTAAGCATAATCTTGATGAATTAAGAAGCCTACAATTAAATTTGTGATTAATTAATTAAAGTAGACTTGAATCCACTTGATTTCATCAAAATAAATTATTTTTTAGCTCGGAATAAATTTAGGAATATTTTTGGATCATAAAACTCATCTCCGATTTCCTATCTCCGGTCCAGGTCTCGCGTATATATCTAAAAAAACTAAAATTTGAAATATGCGAATTAAAATCCTTAAAAATAACGTAAAAGATTTAAATGCAATTAAATCAACAATTTCTTAAAATAATAACCATTTAAAATTAAATAATAAAAATTATGCACTATATATTCGCATATTGGTTGTTCGGTACTACAACACTCCCCCCTTAAATAAAATTCCGTCCTTGAAATTAGAACTCACCGAATAAATCTGGAAAGCGACTCCGCATTTCTGACTCTGACTCCCAAGTAGCTTCCTCATCAGAATGATTAAGCCACTTGACCTTCACTGATTTGATCACCTTGTTGCGAAGCTTCTTCTCCTTACGGTCTAAGATCTGCACTGGTCTCTCTTCATAAGACACGTTCGGAGAAAACTGCAACGGCTCAAAGTTCAACACATGAGAAGGGTTCGCTAAATACTTCCTCAACATCGACACATGGAACACATTGTGTACTCCGGCCAGATTCAGCGGAAGAGCAATACGATATGCTAATGTCCCAACTCTGTCGAGGATCTCAAATGGTCCGATGAACCTCGGATTAAGCTTCCCCTTCTTTCCGAATCTCATGACACCCTTCATCGGTGCTATCTTCACAAAAACATGGTCGCCAACGGCAAAATCTAGATCTCTCCTCCTCCGGTCGGCATAACTCTTCTGTCGACTCTGAGCAGTCCTCATCCTGTCACGAATTACGACTACTAGATCAGCAGTCTGCTGAACGATCTCTGGTCCTAACTCTGATCTCTCGCCTACTTCATCCCAATTAATAGGCGATCTACACTTTCTTCCGTATAGTGCTTCATAAGGAGCCATACCTATAGACGACTTAAAGCTGTTGTTATAGGTAAACTCCACTAATGGCAACTTCGATTCCCATCTCCCTGAGAAATCGATGACACAAGCACGGAGAAGATCCTCCAAGATCTGAATAACTCTCTCTGATTGACCATCTGTCTGAGGGTGAAAAGCTGTGCTAAACAACAACTTCGTACCCATCACTGAATGCAGACTCTTCCAAAATGGGAAAGTGAATCTCGGATCTTTGTCAGAAACAATAGAGACTGGGATACCAGTGCAATCGGACTATTTCACTGATATATAACTCGGCATACTGAATCATGGAGAAAGTCATCTTAATAGGCAAGAAATGCGCTGATTTGGTAAGACGATCAACAATCACCCATATAGCATTCGAACCTCTAGCCGACTTCGGTAAACCAACCACGAAATCCATGTTAATGTTCTCCCACTTCCACTCGGGAATGGGAAGTGGCTTGAGTAAGCCGGCTGGTCTCTGATGTTCAGCTTTCACAAGCTGATAAGTCAAACACTCGGATACAAATCTCCGGATCTCTCTCTTCATACCGGGCCTCCAATATAACATCTGCAGATCCTTGTATATCTTCGTACTCCCAGGATGAATAGAGTACGGGGACATGTGGGCCTCAGCTAATATGTCTGCTCGAATAGAATCGCTGCTAGGAACCCATATCCTATCTCGATAACGAACAATGCCATCACTCACTGTGTACAAAACACTGCCCTTCACCTCATCTCTCTGCCTCCACTTCGCCAACTGCTCATTGATGACTGACCGCTGCGAATACGGTCTAATAAAGAAGAATTAATCGTCAAGGTAGATAGACGGGGAACTCTACCTCGAGTATAAATCTCTAGATCAAACCTCTGAATCTCACTCTGAGGAGGCCTCTGAACTGTCAAATGAGCCATCACTGCGATTTTCCGGCTCAAAGCATCTGCTACTACATTAGCTTTACCAGGATGGTAGCTAATGTCACAGTCATAATCCTTGACTAACTCCAACCAACGCCTCTGACGCATATTCAACTCTTTCTGCGTAAAGAAGTACTTGAGGCTCTTGTGGTCGATAAAGATCTGACACTTCTCTCCGTATAGATAATGCCTCCAAATCTTCAAGGCAAATACTACAGCAGCTAACTCAAGATCATGAGTAGGGTAGTTCTTCTCGTGGATCTTCAACTGACGAGAAGCATACGCTATTACTTTCCCATGCTGCATCAACACTGCGCCTAGACCGAGCTTCGAAGCATCGGTATACAATACAAAATCTCCGGGCCCTGAAGGCATGGCCAAGATCGGCGCTGAAATAAGAGCTTTCTTCAAAGAATCGAAGCTCTTCTGGCACTCATCGCTCCACACGTACTTAGCATTCTTCTTAGTCAATGACGTGAGTGGAACTACGATAGAGGAGAAACCTTGAATAAACTTCCGATAGTATCCTGCTAGACCAAGGAAACTACGGATCTCTGATGCACTCTGCGGCACCTCCCAATCTCTGACTGTCGTAACCTTCGTTGGGTCTACCTCAATGCCACTGCTAGATATGATGTGGCCTAGGAACGCCACTTTCTCTAACCAGAACTCGCACTTCCTGAACTTAGCGAACAGCTTGTGCCTCTGCAACGTCTGCAATACTGCGGTCAGATGCCTGTTGTGATCCTCTTGACTCTTTGAGTAGACGAGAATGTCGTCTATGAATACAATAACGAACTGATCAAGATACGGCTGAAATACACAATTCATGAGATCCATGAAGATCGTCAGCGCATTCGTCAGACACTTTTACACGAATTTGAAAGTGGATGAGATCGGTCGAGTGGTCTCAGTTGGAGACCGAACGGCATCACAAGGAACTCGAAGTGCCCATAACAAGTCCTAAAAGTAGTCTTAAAAGTATCGGCGTCTTTCACCCTCAACTGGTGATATCCGGAACGCAGATCTATCTTGGAGAATATTGAGGCTCCCTGCAACTGATCAAACAAATCCTCGATCCTCGGAAGTGGGTATTTATTCTTCACTGTAACCATGTTCAACTCCCGGTAGTCAATGCAAAGCCTCATAGATCCGTCTTTCTTCTTCACAAATAAGACAAGCGCGCCCCATGGAGAGAAACTCGGGCGAATAAACTCCTTGTCAAGAAGCTCCTGAATCTGTTTCTTGAGCTCAACCATCTCTGACGGTGCTAATATGTATGGCGCCTTAGAGATAGGCGCGGTACCTGGCATAAGATCGATCGAAAACTCAACCTCTCGTACCGGTGGTCTACCAGAGACGTCATCGGGAAAAACGTCTGAAAAGTCCCTGACAACTAGGACATCTGCAATTGACTGGCTGGGGACCTCGGGAACAGATATAATGGTCGCAATGAATGCTCAACAACCCATATGCATGAGCTTCCTAGCCCGAATACAAGATATCATGATAGGCAAATTAAAGTACCTGTCAGGCTCAAATAGGAACTGTTCCCTTCCCAAGCGGTCGGACTAGAACAGATCTCCGCTGAAAATCAATAAGTACTCTGTTCTTGTGCAGCCAATCCATCCCAAGGATAATATCGAACTCTAGGCATTGGCACCACGATCAAATCCGCATAGACAAGATTTCCATGAAGCTCGAGGTCTATGTCTCGTACTACGCTAGTCGCTGCCATCTCCTCGCCAGATGGAACAACCACAGAATACGCCACATCCAATCCAATTGTCTTTACCTCGATGGAATTTGCAAAGGTCTCAGATATGAATGAATGAGTGGCCCCTGAATCAATCAAGGCGTTCGTAGAAGCTCCGCCTATAAATATTCTTCCTGTCAAGAGCATAGTCCTAGGTTCGCCTCCGCTGCATGGAGTGCAAACACTCTGCCCTGAGTAGGCAATGTCCCCTGAGGACAATCCTTTAGCAAATGGCCAGTACCGCCACACTTGAAACACTTCCCAGAGCCATACATGCAAGTTCCGGTATGGCGGCGTGTGCACCTGGCACAGACCGGGTACTCCTACCTCCTCGGAACCACACGTCCCTGCTGCTGCTGCTCTCTGCTCCTCGATGGGCCATGGAAAGACCTCTTATGCTGCTGCGGCTGCGGCTAAGGAGGGCGGTGGGGCGCCTGAAATGGCCGCTTACCCTAGCGGTCATTCTCGATATCTCTCTGATCCTGCTCTGCACTAAGAGCTCTAGAGACGGCGACCTCATATGTCGTAGGGCCAGCAACCCTAACATCACGGCGCAAGATCGACCGCAATCCATCCATGAAGTGCCTAAGCCTGGCACCCTCGTCCTTCGCGATCATAGGTACACTCGAACTTACGGATAAACTCCGTAACAGTCATGTCACCCTGTCTCAGGGTTATAAACACCCTGGTCAACCTCGAACGCACGTCATCTGTAAAATACTTAGAGAAGAATACCTCTCTAGAGCGCGTCCAACTGAGAGTAGCTAGATCCAGAGCTACAGATGCGCCCTCCCACCATAGACGGGCGTCTCCTCCAAAAAGATAGGTCGCACAGCGGACACTGTCAACATCTTCCAGCTCCATAAATCTGAAAGTAACCTCTAGGGACTTAATCCATCCCTCAGCAACCATGGGATCAGACGTCCTAGTGAACTCCTTCGGGTTCATCCTCATGAACCGCTCACATATAGCCTCGGGTCTAGGCGGCCTAGCTACCGCTGCAACATTGTTCCCCGCGAACTGTGCGAAGAACTGAGTCATACTCGCTATCATCTGGGTATGCATATCAGGTGGTGGAGGAGGTGGCGGTGGACCTCTATCCTCATAACGGTTCTGAGTCTCATCAGCCTCGCTTTCAGCACCCCTCGGGCGGCAATAACTCGTCTAGGAGGCATACTGTACCATGTAAAATCCTTACGTAACCAACATGCAATATTTCTACTATTTTTCTTGAAATTTAAATATATAATTGCTAAAACATAATCTTAACATAAAATATTTTTCATGAGAACATGCTGGTAAACTATTTCATGCTCAAAAAATGTAATACATTAAAGTAGGACTTACAGACTAAAGACGTGACTTCGTGAGCTTCTCGAGATCAGTAGTAATTACAACCCTTTACAAGAAACATCGCTCTGATACCAACTGTGACGGCCCGTTCGTGTTCATAATTTTGCGGAATTATTAAAAATTTTGTCTTTAAATAAATAAACTTGCAACGTATAAAAACTTTCGTAAAATAACCCAATGGTTTAACATAAACATAGCAGCGGAAACTGAATAATGTTTTAAACAATAACTTAAAATATATAAAAGTTATAACAAGAGTTTGAACATAAAACTGAATAACTAAACATGAGGTCCTCGGGTTCGTACTACCGCCGATCCGAGCCTAACTCACTGGTCCCCGTCCTCAGCCTCTGCATCGTCAGTACCTACAAAAATCAAGTCTAGTGAGTCTAAAGACTCAGCATGCATATATCGTGAATAACAAGTAAATATATCATAAAATCGCATGCAACGGAAAAATATCGTATCGTAAAGCGTAACGTGAAAATCATATCGTGAGTAATTATAAATACATGCATATCTGAAAATCATACGTAAAAGGTTTGCTCGATAGAGCTCTGTCATAACATATCATATCGTAATTTTTCTGTAGAGATAATGTTCTACGCAAGTGGCCCATAACATAACATGCACGTTAGATCAGAACCACAGTATACTGGGCGGTAGTGATCATCACAGCCCTTGAACTGGATATCCGTACCCATACATAATCGTAAACCGGTCGTAAGTCACCGGGTGAAGCAATCCCATAAGCGTAAGGTGGCCACAAGACATATCGCATATATCTCAAAAATAAACATTTTCTATTTTTTTATGCACGTAATATAATTATTATCCTGTTTTAATTTACAAATTGAGTTGGATCGTTCCCAGGCTCGCTGCGACCTAATTCTAACATGAGACACATGCAAATAATCTCAACTTGACCAACACTTCATAATCGAACTAAAAAAACGAAACAATTACGCCCAACAAACTTAGTATCTAACCATGACTCCGTACCAACCCGAACCAACATCGAACCATCATTTAGTCATGATTAAAATATACCTAAAATACTTGAAAATATATACTAAGGGATGTAATACACGAAAATTGTGCATGGAGGCTAAATCATGAAACGTTCTTTCGAGAGTCACTTTGGCACATTGCACCGTAAATTCTCGTACGACCTCTAAACTTAACCAAATCACAAACGGGCCAAAAACATGACCTTCCTAACTCAATAAGGTACTGTCCAATCCAAGGCCATAGGTTAAAAGCCAAACAAGAACTCGAAACAGCCCTCTGAACCGAAGCTCAAAGCTGCTGTCAAGAAAATGCAGCAGCGGCTGCTGTAATTCCTTGGCTTCGTTTTCAAGGCTTTGGCCATTGGGGGCTTGAACCACCAACCAGAGCCTATTACCAACATTCTAAGGAGTGGCTCAGACCATGGCTAAGGGCTAAAAGCCAACCACAATCCAAGCAACCACCCAAAACAATCCAAAGCTTCACCCGAGAACACATATGCTGTACCGTGGGGAGTGATTGCTTGTTCTTGTTGTCATGTATCGTTCCAGTGGCCATATGATCGACCATGGCATGATCTAAACATCATGAGATATTGTGTGAACCATGGCTAAGGGCTAGAAGCCAACCAAGATCCACCCAAACACCTAGGACAAAACAAAGCTCAAACCGAGAACACAAGAAAAATTCTGTACCATGCGATTGTTTGGATCGCTTGCTGTCATGTGTCGTTCCAGTGGTCATATGATCGACCATGGCTCAATCTAGACATCATGAGGTACTATGTGAACCTTGGCTAAGGGCTAGAAGCCAACCAAGATCCACCACAAACCAAGAAGCCGAAGCTTCACACACACAAACAAAAATTCAGAAAAACTGAAACCGAAGGGGCACTTGTCTTGTTTATTTTAAAAACCGACGGGACCATGAACCAAGCCATGAAAGGGCATCTTGGTCATGTCCTAGACATGCTAAGGAAGTATTCTAACCATGGCTACAGCCCCTAGGACAGCCATGGTTCGAACACATACCTTAGACAGCAAATCAAGAAAATCAAAACTCAAATCTGCACTATGGAGAGTTGTTGTCCATTCAGTGTTGCTGGGGGGAAAGGGACTTAAACCAATGGACTAACACCTTCCTAACACACTCTAAATCATTTCTAGATGCAGCCTTGGGTGCCTGGAAATCGAGCCAACCTCCTGAACCACAAAACAAGCCAAAACCGTGAGGTACAAATGAAAGCCAAGAACATACTGCACAGAATTTTCGAAGGTTTCTTGACATGATTTCGGTTTTGTCATGGGTCAAGCACATGTAATGGTTTAAAAATAGATATATAACTTGATTGAAGAACAAAGAAATAATATAGACATGCCTTAAGTTGTTTTTACAATAAACAACACAGTACGTCGGATCGGGAGACACGGCAACGGAAATGAAGACACCTTGCTATTGTTGTTGTCTTGGCCAAGAATGGGAGCTTCCAAATCTCCTAATTTTCGTGCTAGGGAGAGTGGTGAAGGTGGCGAAGGCTTGTGGTCAAATAAAGTGGTGCATGGGGGTGTAAATGATGCCAAGTTCCCGGGGGGGTGGGGGGGGGGGGGGGGGGGGGACATGCATGATGAATGGGTGGCCTTTGTTTTCTTGTTGGGGGAGTTAAATGGTGTCATGTTGGGATTGTGTGGAGTGTAGAGGACCGAGACTTGTCTTCCCAAATGGGTGTAGGATTTGTTTAAGTTTTGCTAAGTAGAATTCTAGGTTAGATAAGCTTGATTAAAAGTTAATTAAGCATAATCTTGATGAATTAAGAAGCCTACAATTAAATTGGTGATTAATTAATTAAAGTAGACTTAAATCCACTTGATTTAATCAAAATAAATTATTTCTTAGCTCGGAATAAATTTAGGAATATTTTTGGATCATAAAATTCATCTCCGATTTCCTATCTCCGGTCCGGTCTCGCGTATATATCTAAAAAAACTAAAATTTGAAATATGCGATTTAAAATCCTTAAAAATAACGTAAATGATTTAAATGCAATTAAATCAACAATTTCTTAAAATAATAACCATTTAAAATTAAATAATAGAAATTATGCACATATATAAACATATTGGTTGTTCGAGTACTAAACCTATAATACTATCGAAGCCCATAGAGAATCTAGTGCTTGATGTGTTATTTATTAGTAGATTGTTGATGGGAACGTTGCGATCCATTTTTAGATAACTAATATCTACTTAACATTCGGGAGAGGGAGTAGATAATTATAGGATTCTTGGCTAATGAATAAGAACGATTTTTATAACATCGCTACTAGAAATTACACATGGTGGACAGTTGCGTAAAATCGGACCTCTAGATCTTTTATTTCATTGTTACTTTTTACAATTTGGTGTTACATTTAAATCCATTTTCAATTTAGTTATTCTTGCAACCAATTCTTTTAATTGATTTTTCTAAATAAAGTCGAGACTATTTTAATCACAAACACTAATATACATCTATATACATACTCCTCGTGGGATCGACACTTGCACTCAAAAATACATTTTACTATAACTTGACGTCTTGCGCTTGCGAGCAATTAAGAAAACACGCAAAAAGTTTTTGGTGCCGTTGCCGGGGAGTATTTATTTTAAATTTATATTAGTATTGTTACCAATTAGTCTTGATTTTAATTTAGAGCTGCTTTTATTGTATTACATTAAACATTGATTTGTTTCTTATCTTTGTTTGACAGTGCATGCGAAGATCGCAATATCTTGAGTTGCTTATCTTTGATCCCGAGATTGAAAGAACCACAAGAAGATTAAGAAAAACAAGAAGAGAAGCGATTCAAGCAATGGCTGACAACAGAGATAACGAAAATCCACCCCCTGCAATACCCATCAGAGATCATTTTAGGCCGGTACTAAATTCTCATTATTCGGGCATAATACGAGGGACTATTAATGCAAACAACTTTGAGTTCAAGCCCGCAATTATAAACATGGTTCAACAGAACCAGTTTGGGGGAGCCGCTACTGCAGATCCTCATCTACATCTCAGAACATTCCTTGAAATCACTGACACGGTAAAAATAAATGGTGTTTCTGATGATATAATTCGATTGCGCTTATTTCCTTTTTCTCTTACGGACTAAGCAAGAGGATGGCTCCAATCGCTTCCTTTGGGGAGTATCACTACATGGCAGGAGTTAGCAACGAAATTCCTTGCTAAATATTTTCCACCTGCGAAGTTTGCATAATTGAAGATTGAGATAAGTACCTTAAGGAAGACTGACTTTGAGCAATTATATGAGGCATGGGAACGGTATAAGGAGTTGTTGAGGAGGTGTTCTAACCATGGTTTTGAAGATTGGGTACAGATTGAATTGTTTTACAATGGTTTGAATGGACAAACAAGAGGCACTGTGGATGCAGCAGCTGGTGGCACGATATTTGCCAAATCACCTGATCAAGCATATGATTTACTTGAACAGATGACCATTAACAGTTATCAGTGGCCGTCTGAGAGGTCAGGAGTAAAGAAACAAGCTGTAATTTATGCCATAGATCCTATTACATCACTGACCGCACAAGTTTCGGCTTTAACAACTCAAATTACAGCTATGAATAAAGCTAGTACAGCAGAGGTTGAAAATGCATCGGTTGTTATTGAAGAACCACATATTCCTGATGAGGCTCATTATATCAACAATAGGAATTTTGGTGGCTAGGAGGATATCGAGGTAACCCTCCCCCTAACACTTATCATCCTGGTTTGAGAAATCATGAGAATTTTTCATATGCTAATAATAATAATATGTTTAATCTTCCACCGGGGTTCAATACATCGAAGGGGGAAGGAAAACCTTCACTTGAGGATCTAGTTGGGATATTTGTTGCTGAATCTAGTAAAAGGATGACTAGGACTGAATCTCGTCTTGATGGCATGGAAACTCACATGGGAAATATGGGTGCCACAATGAAATCATTGGAGACACAGATTGGACAGTTGGCTAATGCATTGAGAGATCAAAATAGAGGTCAATTCCCAAGTAATACTGAAGTGAATCCAAAGGAGCAATGCAAAGCTGTAACTTTGAGAAGTGGTAGAGAACTTGAGGTTAAAAAATCCAAAGAGAATGAGAAAAATGAGAAGAGAGTTGAAGAAGATGAATGTGAAAATGGAAAGGAGAACAAGGTTGAGGAGTCTTGGATTGCAACTGAAGTTGAACGAATTCCTATACTGAAATCGACTCTTCCATACCCACAGAGATTTAGGAAGAAGATTATTGATGACCAATTTGCAAAATTTTTGGAAATTTTCAAGAAGATTCACATCAACATTCCATTTTCTAATGCTTTAGAGAAAATGCCAAACTATGCAAAGTTCATCAAAGATGTGATGTCAAAGAAGTGAAAGTTGCAAGAGTTCGAGACAGTGAAGTTGACCGAAGAGTGCAGCGCCATTCTCCAAAAGAAGTTACAACAAAAACTAAAGATCCAGGGAGTTTTACTATTCCTTGTATTATTGGTAGTACTCATGTTAATAAAGATTTATGTGATCTTGGAGCGAGTATTAATCTCATGCCATTTTCTATTTATAGGGACTTGGAGCTTGAGGAGGTAAAACCAACCACTATAACTTTGCAACTTGCAGATATGTCACTCACCTATCCTCGTGGAATTGTTGAAGATGTTTTGGTAAAAGTTGACAAGTTTATCTTCCCTGCTGATTTCGTAATACTTGATATGGAGGAAGATCAAGATGCCCCTATTGATTTTTGGGCGACCTTTCTTAGCCACTGGAAAGGCATTGATAGATGTACATAAAGGAGAACTCACCTTGAGAGTTGGTGGGGAAGCTGTGATATTCAACATCTATAAGGCTATTAAAGGTAACGACGAGGTGAGTACTTGTAAAAGCATTGATATAATTGACTCTTGTGTTGCTGAGATTGGTATAGGTCATACAGTAGAAAATCCATTAGAAAGATGTCTTTCTAGTACTGTCAGTAGTGTTGATGATGATGATTGGGAATTGAGAGAGCAACTTTTAGCTCTTGAAGAGTTGCCAAAGGTGAAGGAAGCCGAACAAGAGAAGTTGGAAGAAGAAAAATGTTCTGAGATAATACATTAATCCCCTGTTTTGAAGTAATTCCCAAACCATCTTTGCTATGCTTTCTTGGGTGAGAAGTCGACATATCCTGTAATTATCTTTTCCTCTCTTACTTTAGATGAAAAAGAGAAATTGTTGAGAGTGTTGAAGAAATTTAAAACTGCATTTGGGTGGTCGATTTCTGATATCAAGGGGATTAGTCCCACCATATGTATGCATAAGATTTTAATGGAAGAGTCATACGCTCCTTATGTGGATCATCAGAGAAGGTTAAATCCAGCCATGAAAGAGGTAGTGAAAAATGAAGTGTTGAAATTGTTAAATGCTGGAGTTATATATGCTATTTCTGACAGCAGTTGGGTGTCTTCTGTGCAAGTAGTGCCTAAAAAGGGTGGAGTGACTGTGGTAAAGAATGAAAATGATGAACTAATATATACTCGTACTGTGACTGGATGTCGAGTATGTATTGATTATAAGAAGTTGAACAATGCCACACATAAAGATCATTTTTCATTACCTTTTATATATCAAATGCTTGATAGACTTGCTGGTTATTGTCACTACTGTTTTTTAGATGGTTATTCAGGTTATAACCAGATTGCTATAGCACCAGAGGATCAAGAGAAGACAACATTCACGTGCCCCTATGGAACGTTTGCTTTTAGGATGATGCCTTTTGGGCTATGCAATGCACCTGCTAATTTTCAGAGGTGTATGATGGCCATATTTGCAGACATGGTGGAAGACATCATGGAAGTCTTCATGGATGATTTCTCGGTATTTGGCTCTTCATTTGATCACTGTTTACATAACCTTTCCCTCGTTTTGCAGAGATGTCAAGAAAAGAACTTAGTTCTTAATTGGGAGAATTGTCATTTTATGGTCCAAGAGGGTATTGTTCTTGGACATAAAGTATCTTCAAAGGCATTAGATGTAGACAGAGCCAAAGTAGTTGCAATTGAAAAGCTTCCACCACCGAAGAACATCAAAGGGGTAAGGAGTTTATTAGGACACGCCGGGTTTAATCTAGATTTATCAAATATTTTTCTAAGATTACTAAACCTTTGTGTAATTTGCTTGAAAAAGAATCCACTTTTATTTTTGATGATGATTGTCTGCAGGCATTTGAGAAGATCAAGAAGGCATTGGTGACAACACCAATCATGATAGTACCAGATTGGAAGGAGCCCTTCGAATTGATGTGCGATGCTAGTGATTATGCAGTAGGTGTGGTGTTGGCCCAAAGGCGTGATAAATTTTTTAGATCAATCTACTATGCAAGTCGAACCATGGATGTTGCACAGCAAAATTACACAACTACTGAAAAAGAGATGCTTGGAGTAGTGTTTGCATTTGACAAGTTTAGACCCTACTTGGTCGGCACAAAGGTAATTTTTTTCACTGACCATGAAGCTATTCGATACCTATTTGCCAAGAAGGATGCAAAACCACGCTTGATAAAGTGGATTTTATTGCTCCAAGAGTTTGATTTTGAAGTGAAGGATAGGAAGGGGTGTGAAAATCAAGTGGCTGACCACTTGTCAAGGCTCGAACTTGAAGATAAAATAGATGAAGGAACCATAAAAGAAGCATTCCCAGATGAACAGCTGTTTGAGGTAAATTCTATAATCCCTTGGTTTGCTGATATAGCTAATTTCTTGTCTTGTGGTACTCTCCCTCCATATTTGAGTTATCACCAAAAGAAGAAATTCTTTCACGATGCAAAGTTTTACCTATGGGATGATCCATACGTCTTCATGAGATGTGCTAATCAGAAGATGCGTAGCGGAGGAAGAAGCGAAAGTTATTCTTGAATAATGCCACTCTTCACCATATGGCGGCCACTTTGGAGCATCAAGAACAGCAGCAAAGGTATTACAGTCTGGTTTTATTGGCCTACTTTGTTCAACGATAGTTATACCCTAGCCAAGTCATGTGACAGATGCCAAAGGGTTGACAATATTTCTAGACGCCATGAGTTCCCATTGACCAATATTTTGGAAGTTGACCTTTTTGATGTTTGGGGTATTGACTTCATGGGACCATTCCCATCTTCTTTTGGTCAATCTTATATTTTGCTTGTTGTGGATTATGTGTCGAAATGGGTGGAAGCAATTGTCACCAATACTAATGATGCGCGAGTGGTTGCTAAGTTTGTTCAATGGAACATCTTCACAAGATTTGGGACACCAAGAGCCATAATTAGTGATGAAGGTACATATTTTGTAATAAAATTTTTAACTCACTTTTGGCTAAATATGATGTGAAGCATAAGGTGACCCTGGCATACCACCCACAAGCAAATGGACAAGCCGAAGTATCATACCGGGAGATTAAGCAGATATTGGAGAAAACGGTGAAGACAAACCGGAAGAATTGGGCACTGAAGCTGGATGATGCCTTATGGGCGTACAGAACGGCATACAAGACACCTATTGGGATGTCACCCTATAGGTTGGTCTTTGGTAAGGCCTGTTATTTACCACTGGAATTGGAACACAGAGCTTTTTGGGCCGTGAAAAAGCTCAACTTTGACATGGAAGCATCTGGTGAGCAGCGGCTATTACAATTGAATGAGATGGAGGAATTCAGAAATGAGGCTTATGAAAACGCAAAGATCTACAAGAAGAAGACCAAGAAGTGGCACGACAACCATATCTTGCACATAAATTTCAAGCCCGGACAACAAGTAATGTTGTTCAATTCACGCCTCAAACTATTTCCTGGTAAGCTAAAATCAAGATGGTCGGGGCCTTTTACAATAGAATCAGTCCAACCATATGGAGCCATTGAGCTAAAGTGCAATGACGGAAGAACGTTTAAAGTAAATGGAAAACGGATCAAGCATTATTATGGGACTAAAGTACGGCATGTTGACAACATTCCGTTGGGAGGATCAACTTGATTTAGACTGGTGGCAGTCGGGCTGACGACGTTAAAGCAAGCGCTTATTGGGAGGCAATTCAAATTTTTGCTTCTTTATTGCATTTCGTTTTCGGTTTTACTTTTATTCTTGTATTTTTATTTTTGATTGTGTATTTTTGGTTTAGTGTGTTCTTTTATTCCCCAAATCTTATGACTCCCAAATGTGTTTTTCAAGACTAAAAAAAAAATTAGAGGAGAAAACAATTTCAAAGGGTGCACCCGCACTGCAAAATTATCGCCCCTGCGGTGGTTTAAGACAGAAAATTAAAATTTCCAGTAGCAATACCGCACCCGCGGTCCGTTATTGAGCGCACCAGCGTTGGATTGACAGAGACCAAAACCTCACCCGCGTTATTATTTACAGCGCACCCGCGGTGTTTGCTGAATGAAAAATGAAAATTTCCAGTAGGCAAAGCGCACCCGCGGTCTATTTTGTAGTGCTCCAGCAATATGTTTCCAGAATCATCACCGCGCCCGCGGTAGAATATTCACCGCACCCGCGGTAGCTCAAGGTTGAAAATTAAAAAATTTCCAGTAGCTCTACCGCACCCGCGGTATGTTCTGGACCGCACCCGCGGTCGATGATTTTAAAAACAGAAAAGGGCAGAAATTGAGCATCAACGAAGAACACTTTTCCAACCTTCTCCTTCACTTCGAAATACCTTCTCACAAAACACATTCCACACTCAAATTTTGTTCTTCCAAGCACACATTTCCCACTCCACACCTACATAACTTCACTCATTCCATCCAATATCCATCTTCATTCCACAAAATCAACACCAAACCTAGGGTTTGAAAGGGAGCTCGAAAAGTTTACACCAAGGATTGATTGGAGCTTCGATTTTATTCTTCCAAGAAACATTTCAACACTCAAGGTGAGCAAATCCGTACTACATTTGCTTTGAAATTCGAAATTATTGGTAGTGTTGGCTATGGAAGAAAAGTGAGATTAATATTCAATTTTAGTGGAGTAAATTCTTGACATTGTTGATTGGATTGGTGTGTCAATTGTTGAGGTGTAGTAGTTGTGATTAATAAATTTGAGGGAGTGAAAGAATCATCAAGTTTAGTGAATTGGATTGAAGGGAAAGATGGTGCTTTGAAAGTGTTTGACAAAATGCCTCCAAGAAAAAAACAATCAAATGGTGCATCCTCATCTGCGAAATTATGATGCACACAAGTTCTGGGACGAGAAGGCCGAGGAAAATTATGGTAAAATTCTGAACAAGAGCATTGTGAAAGAGAAGGGATTTGACTTGAGCTTCCCACGAACCGAGATCGGATTAATGCTTACAGCTAGGCATTGGGAGGAATTTGGCAAGCCACCACAGGATGCGGTCATTTCGTTGGCACGAGAATTTTATGCTAACCTTAAGTTTAAGAATGATCACTTGAAAGTTTTGGTGAGAGGAAAGATAGTAGCTTTTGATTCTCATACCATCAACACGATGTATGGTATCCATCCAGTCATGCATGATGAATATGAAGAATATTGGACCGAGGAAGTTGATTATAATCATATTCTTCAGACTATATGCATTGAGGGAGCGGAGTGGCGAATGAGAGAAGATGTGCATTTAAGCCTAGCCAAATCTGATCTGAAAAATGTTGCCAAAGATTGGTATTCCTTCACTTCGGCTAGGATTAAGACCACTGGCCATATTACCACTGTCATCAAGGAGAGGGCAATCCTGAATTTTTGCATGATGACGGGAAAGACAATTGACTTAGGTCAATTGCTTCAGAACTCGATGTTAGATTATGCAAAAGGTAACTCTCCTAGTGGACTCCTCCACCCTTCTCTTATCACAGACCTATGCCATTATGCAGGAGTGACTTGGGCAACAAAAGAAGAATTGTTAAAACCAAAAAATGTCATTGTGGTAATTCAACCACATAGGTCACTGACATCTGATCAACATGATGCACAGTCAAGCTTAGAGAGAATTCAACAGAAGAGCTGTAGAAAGACGTGCCCATGCTCAGACCCCACAACAACAAACACTACCGCAACCAAGAAATGTGCGAGATCGATTAACCCATTTGGAAGAAGAGATGCGCTATCAATGCCAAGACATGGACGAGTTTTGGTTTAGGACTGATACATTTATGGGCTATATGATGAATTTCACGTCCGTCTTGGCTCAACAATTTCCATCAGCTTCCACATCTGATAATCCATTTCCACAATCTCCACAGTGGCCGTCCGCATACTATCCGTCGGAGTACCACCCACCACAAGAAGGTGCAGATGATGAGGATGACAATGACCACTGACGGTCGTTGTCCGAGGTATGTGTATTCCTCTAACTTTCATGATAATTTACATCGAGGACGATGCACATATTTTAGTTTGGGAGATTTATTTTATTTTGTGTGTTCAATTATTTATTTAGTTTTATTTGAGTGTTTTATTTATTTTTGAGTTATTTGCTTGTGTGTTTATAGTGTCATAGTCATGAAAATTTTTGAAATGGCCAATTATGAACAAAATTTGTGTGTTAAGAAGAAAGGTCATGCATTTCATTCATGTTCATCAATCAATTTGAAAAATTTAGAGAACAATCATGAGATTTGGTAAGTTTGAGACTTATAATTTCTAAACAACTCTGCGATTTTCATTTGACATTGAAATAAATTTTTGCAAACACATAAATGATTGAGGCAATCTTTGATTTTATTTGGACCTATTTATATTGTTCATAAATATTCATTTGAAGCACTCTTGAGCCTATATGAGAAAAGAATTATGTTCTTGAAATTTCTTGGAAGCCAAACACTTTTCTTTTGAATATATATGTATTTGGTTGATGCATTGAGACACCATTTTTCACGATGATTAGATTCTACTCTGTATTGGTGAATTGAGATTTTTTTTAGAACTATACAAAGAACACTCGAGGCGAAATATGGATAAACTATGATTTAGGAATGATTTAGTCAATTTTTTGGATCGATTGAGTCTTTCAAGCTACCAAATAAAAATAATTTATCATTTGTCAACTCTTTGTAGCTTATATGAATTCGAATGGCACACAGTGAATATGTGTAAAAGACCCCATTCGTTATCGTTTCAAATATCCCACATTTACCACCCTTTGAATATCTTATACATTAATTTCCTACCTTTTCAAGGGAGTAAGAATTCAAAGGATTAAAGAAATTGAAATTCTCCTACAAAAGAAAAGAAAAAAATGAATGATGTTTGATTTAAGAAGTTGGAGAAAAATGGGAGAAAAAGAAAAAAAATGATGATAAAAGAAAAAGTGGAGTATGCAAAAGAGATAAAAATTCAACTTACTCCCTATTTGAATTCCTAATCTTCATTTGTAGCCATAAGCCAAAGCCTAACATTACAAGCATTGCAAATCCTATTGACCAAGTCATAGTTGTCCAATATACTAGTGGAGAGGGATTGAGAGGAACAAGCCTATGGACAATCGATAAACACTTACATTGAGTACGAATCTTGATCAACTTTACACACACCTCATTGCATCAAATATTTATTTGGTACTACTTTCTTGAATGGATATTGCAGAAAAAGACCTCTTGATTGTGTTTGTGAAAATTGAAATCGATTGAGAATGTTTTGAAACATGAGTTGAAGAGATTAGAAGTTAAGATAATTAACCGATTGTATGATTATATCCGGATGAAAAATTGGTTGGATTGATTTGACTTGTGAATGCATGAAGAGTTAGTTAAATTATCTTGAGGCCAAGTTCTTTTAAAAATATTTCATGACTTGTTTGTTTGTGTTGTTTTATTTTGCTCGGGACTAGCAAAATCCTAAGTTTGGGGGAGTTTGATAAGTGCAATTTATTTCACATTTATTACTTGTATTTAACTTGGAATTTTGTGATTCTTGAGCAGGTTTTATGCGATTTGTTGTTGTTTTTGTTGTTGTAGTTTGGAAGCTTATGATGAGAGTTTGGAATAATAAAATGTCGAATTGGAAAGTGCAAAAGATCAAAAATACAGAAGCTTTAGCGCACCTGCGTTAAGAAAAGCACCGCACCCACGGTGAAGCACTGCACCTGCACAGTAAAACTCACCGCACCTGCGCTCACACACCAATAGAAGCACCGCATTCGCGATGACTTCTTAAGCGCACCCGCGGTCCTTGCACGACAAAATCCGAAAAATTTGTATTTTAATGTGCTGCGCATGGAAGTCAAAGATTTTGGTATGCTGCGGATTGAGGCTTGTCTCGGACTATAAAATACATCATTTACTTACCATCTAGGGTATTGGGGAGTCAAGGGAAGAGTGAAGGCTGCTGCTAGAAGATTGAAGACTCAAGTTCATCAAATTTTTGGGAAATCTTTTGCACAACTCCGGGGACAGAATCAGCACTTCAAACTCTTGTTCTAAGTTCTTCTTTCTTTTATTTTTCATTTGATATGTCTTGTTTTAGAACCATGTTTTGTTGTTTTGCTTGTGTTATTATGAACTAATTTTTATTTCTAGAGGAATGATGGAACAAATCTAGAAACCATGTGTTAGAATCTACGAACTAAGCTATTTAAGTTCTTCATATTGTTCATTTGTACTGTTCTAATCTTAATACTTTCAATTTATTGACCATAAATTGAATGATTTATATGTTTACAATTTATCACTCGGAAGAGGAAATTATAAACAAGAAATGGGAAATATACATCAATGGTATTTATAGAGTTCGGGAGGGCCTATAATGCTATCGAAACCCATAGTGAATCTATTGCTTGATGTGTTATTTATTTGTAGATTGTTGATGGGAATGTTGCGATCCGTTTTTAGATAACTAATATCTACTTAACATTCGGGAGATGGAGTAGATAATTATAGGATTCTTTGCTAATGAATAAGAAGGATTTTTATAACACAGCTACAAGAAATTACACATGGTGGACAGTTACGTGAAATCGGAACTCTAGATCTTTTATTTCATTGTTATTTGTTACAATTTGATGTTACATTTAAATCCATTTTCAATCTAATTATTCTTGCAACCAAATCTTTTAATTGATTTTTCTAAATAAAGTCGAGACTATTTTAATCACAAACACTAATATACATCTATATACATACTCCTCGTGGGATCGACATTTGCACTCAAAAATATATTTTACTATAACTTGACGTCGTGCGCTTGCGAGCAATTAAGAAAACACGCAACAACAATTAATAAGGAGCACAATTATATTTCATGTAAAAAACTTGTACTGAATTTTGGGAAACGTAGTTGAGTTGTTTGCAAAATGACTTTGATCCTGGGGTGAGGTTGGTCAAGACCAATCACTAAAAGGCCCAATTGACTTGGCCTAGTTAGGGAACCAAGATACGGAAGCTTGTAGAGGCGAGGTGGAGGATCGCCATGTTAGAGTTGATGTCATTCAAATCAATTTGTCGTTTGAAAATTTTCTTGACTCATGTGTAATATAATAATTTTTATTTCTATATAATTTATTATATATTTATTTTTGCATTCATTTTATCTGTATAATCATGCAAACTGCATAGATAAAACTTTCAATATAATATAGTACAATAATTATAAAGTTGTGCATATGATGACAATCATTAAATACATATTTAAATTACATGTATATTCTTAACAAGTTTCTTGTTGATTCCGTCGTCAAAAGAATGATAAATGTCGCCAGAGTTCGAGACTAGCATATGTGATGTGTACCATGTTTCTATTATTATATCGTTTTTTCATATCCAAAACACAAAAGAAGATTTAAAATTTTATATTGACATGCAAAATCTTGCTTGAACACTCGTATAATTTTAATTAAATAATAAGGGGGTTTATCGTTTGTTTATCTTTAATGTCTAAACATTTTACACCAACTATTATGACATTAATAGATATGATTCTCGTCCTCAATCCATACGAACAATTTCGTATTGGATTAATCATTTTTCATCAAATGTCAAATCAAGTCCATGATTGATAACTTTGTTCCTCTTCTAATTTACATTAAAAAATCTAGAAGATATTTGCATTGAGAATATATTACAACCGCCGGCGGCGAAGTGGCAAGGACATGGCGGTGTTACGATGGTGCAACGACGATCGATGGTGGTGAAAGGTGGCCTAGACCTTTTTTTAGTTAGAAGGGGTGGCCGAGAGTAAGAGAGAAAATATAAATTTGATGGTCAAATCTCGGTATTTTGAGATTTGCAACCTATGTTGTGTATTTATTATTATGTCAATTATTTATTCTAAACTCTTAGACATAATAATAAAATCTACATGAATCTCTAGAATCCTCGAGGATTTTCCTCTGGTGATTTGACCAACTAGGATCCTCCATACCAATATGTCAAAGCTCATGCTAATATTTTGCTTGAATTGGTAACTTATTAGTTGGAGTTTCGTTAGGAAATTTTAACCCTATTAATAAAAAAGAGTATGTATTTTTTGAGACGGTCTCCCGAATCTTTATCTGTGTGACGAATCAACACTATCGATATTCAGAATAAAAATTAATACTTTTAGCATAAAAAGTAATACTTTTTCATGGATGACCCAAATAAGAGATCCGTATCATAAAATATGACCCGTGAGACCTTCTCACACAAGTTTTTGCTAATAAAAAAATCCATGATCTTAGTTTCATCATAATCTCAATTGACAAACAAATATCATCGATGTGACATGAAACGTCTACTGCTTAAAATAATATTAAAATTTTTTTTAAAAAAGATACTAGTCGAAATTTTATATTTAAATGCATGCATGCTATACTGCTGAAATTTCACGTTTTTAAAATATCTGAAATCAAATAGCAAGTAAGATAGTGCAGCTAAAAGTCCATAACAAATCGTCATCCTCAAGCTTACGTTTCAAAAATAAATCAACTATGAAATATGGGTAAAGTTCCTGCCAACCATCAACATATAAAAACGATGCGTATAAAAAAAATGTCCAATCATTCCTATCTCATAAATATAATGTGCGAAAGAAATAAAGCCATTGGTTTAGCATGTGCACATCCAGCCTCGCCTACTCAGTTTTCGGCGCCTTCAGTCTCCTCATCGATATGCTCACTTGCATCATTCACACCTAGTGAGTCTAAAACTCAACACACCTGTAACGTTATAGCAAGTACATATACATAACAAGCAACAGTGAAAAGTACTGTAATGAAAATATACTTCATGATCGTAAAAGTCGTATGCATAATCATAACCTGTCGAAGCATAAATATTTTCATAACATATCACGTCCTATTAGCATATACATGTTTGTTTTTCTTAATTTGAATTCCGTTCATTAGTTGTGACTTTCTTATCATCGTGTTAGTCGATGGATCCATCTACGTGTAACCGTGGTACCCGGTGACGGGGACATCAGCGACATCATTACCCATCTACTGAGACCTGGCTTTACATGTCATCGCGTCATCGGGTCATCGTATTAGTCACAATCAACTCCCATCATTCAAAACATATTATCATATTCATCACTTAATAAAATCATGCATATACTTAAATTTTTCTTAAAACCAAGCATGCATCGTATTTTCATATTTACATAAAAAGTCATATTCATGATATCATAACATTAAAACATGTCCAAACGTGTTTTGGGCATTTCAAGGACTTCTAACTCGATCCGGGTGCAAAATGATCATTTTGTCCCTAGAAACCAAAAATGACCGTTTACCCCTTGACCTCAAAATTTCGACCCGAAGCATATCAAACTCCTTAAAACATCCTAAAAAATATTTATGAGCATTTTTTAGAGGTAAACTCAAGCTCGTTACAAAATTTAAACGTTTTTGTTCAAAACTTGGACTGGGGTCCTGGTTTTAGCCCGAATCAACCCGTAACTTAACCAAATTTTTCCCAAATTAAACCATGAATTAAACCAACATGACCATCCTCTAAATCACCCGTTCCAGACCACTTATGTCTCACAAAACAAGCCCCAAAAGTTGCTGGAATTTTCTTCACAATACATCTTCAAACCCTAGTACTCTAAACTTACAAATTTTCGACCCTAGGCCCTACCGGCTCGGACTAGCCTTGGATCAACCATTCCTAGCACACCTTAGGACCCTCCTGGATTGACCTAACCCAAGCTCACAGCCCCATGCATGCTGCAAGACACCTACAATCGTGAGCCACAAAGGAACCTCTACCCGTGACAAACTTGACTCACTCACCCTCGATCGCCTTCTCCACTAACTCCAGCCATGTTAGAGCCACCCTAGGCCACGGATCAGCCGGCGCACCATGCACAGCCGGCGCGTCCAAATCATCCGATCTAACCATCCCCGACTCAAGCAAGCAAGTTGCACCCTTCGGCCTATAAAAAATCTCGACCCTCACCAAACTCCAGCCCTATGACAACGTAAATTTCAACATGACACTACAAGAAAAATACAAATCAACAACACTCATACGACAACGATTTTTATTAAAACCGTTGTCTTTTTTTTAACAACAATTTTAACAAAAACCGTTGTCGTAGCCTAAAAAACCCGCTGATAGAAACCGTTGTCTTTTGGATGATTTTTTAACTACGACAACGATTTTTTAAAATGTTGTCGTTTTTTAGTGTTTTATTTGGTTAACGACAACGGTTTTTGAAAAAAAATTGTCATAGTTTCTAATTTTTTTAAAAAAAATCAGTTAATATTTAACGAATTTAGCGACGGTTTAAGAAAAACTATCGCTCATTTAAAATCAGCGACAATTTTTTTAATTTAGCGACGATTTTCTAAATAACCGTCGCAAATTTAAATTAGCGACGGTCCATAAAACCGTCGCATTGTTAAATTCGTGACGTTTTAAAAAAACCCGTCGCTTCATTTACCGACAGTTTCAATAAAACTGTCGCAATTTTAAATTAGCGACGAAACAACCGTCGTTAATTTAAAATTTACGACGGCTATTTTCAAAACCGTCGCTAATAGCAAATTGCCTATAAATATCTGCATCCTTAGTCATTTCTTCCCACAACAAATTCTTCTCTCTTCAACTATTTTCAATTCTAAGTGTAAGATTATAATTATTATTAATTTAGTAAGATTGTAAGGTTTTTTTGTTAGGTTTATTAAATTATAACAGTAACTTTTTTTTTATTTTACGGAAAAATATAGCGACGGAAATCATATGAGAAACCGTCGCTAAATGGCGACGGAAAGCATATTAAACACTGTCGCTAATTAGCGACAGAAATGAGTAACTGTCGCTAGTTTGCGACGAAAAACATATGAAAAAAGTCGCTAATAGCGACGGTTTATTTTAGAAAAACCGTCGCAAAATGTAGCTTAACAATGATTTTTCAATTCTACGACAATGGTTTTTCACCGTCGTCTTTAGACGTCTACAACAACGATTTTTCACCGTTGTCTTTGAGCGCACCATTTAACCACAGAGCCTTTAACAACGATTTTACAAGACCTACGACAACGGTTTTTCACCGTCGTCTTTGACGTCTACGACAACGGTTTTTCACCGTCGTCTTTGACGTCTACGACAACGGTTTTTCACCGTTGTCTTTGAGCGCACCCTTTAACCACAGGGGCTTTAACAACAGTTTTATTTGACCTATGACCCGTTGTCTTTTGCCTTTTTTTTGTAGTGTGAACAGCTCCTTATCAACATATAATCGGCAGCCTCTTGCACAAACACGAGAAAATGTAAGGTATGATCAAAAGGCATGCATTAATCTATGTAAAACCACACAAAAACGATAGTACATATCAGATCAAAGAATTTCGCATGAAAATATACATATATCAGCATAAATAGCATGAATGATGAGCAAAATGATGATACAAGTTGTGCCTTAATGTTTATACGGTCGAAAACTCGAAGAACTATCCGCGGGACATGAACCAGAGAGGCGGGGAAAGAAGCTAGCTTGAAAGAACTATGGAGAAAATCGAGAGGATGCTGTAAAAGCGTGGGGATGGAGGCTGCTGAATGAAGGGAGGGGGCGGCCAAGGGGGTGTATTAGGTTTAGGGTTTTATTAGGTTAGGTTTAAATAGGAAATTTGTGCACTAATGGGCCCTAATAAAAATTTAAATGGATTAAAATGGTTTTGAGCCCATTAAGCATTAAAACACCCAACAAGCCCAGTAACACTCTCGAATTTTTTTTTGTTTAGGTATGTTTTTGAAAATAATGCCCAAACCCTCAAAAAGTCCTCCGAATCAATAAAATTTGCGTACCAGCTAACAATATAACCCAACGGGTAAAAATACCCAACAAAGGCCCATTTTCAAAAATCAAACTTAAAAACACCTCATATTAAATAATTTAAAATAAATATTCAATAAAAATATTTTTCCTAATAATCCCCGGTCTCCGATACTTGTTTGAGCGCGAAATACAACTTAAAACCATAATGTATGAAACTTAAAAAAAATAACAATCACCTATACATGCCAACCATGAAATAAATGCATAAAAATCATAAACACATATTTAAATAAAATCCTAGATTGCATGCAATCAAGTTACGTTGTTTGAATTTTCTCGGTTTTACAATTCCCCCCTTAAACAGCATTTCGTCCTCGAAATTTAAAACGCACCGAATAACTTTGGGTAGCGACTCCTCATCTCGGTCTCCGTCTCCAAAGTATTCTCCTCCTCAGAATGATTCAGCCACTTGACTTTGACCATATGGATCATCTTGTTCCGGAGTCTCCTCTCCTGCCTGTCTAGTATTTGAGTTGTTCTCTCCTCGAATGATAGATGCGGTGTCAGGTGATGTGGCTCATAGTTCAGCACATGCGAAAGATTTGACATGTCCTTCCGCAACATAGAGATGTGGAACACATTATGAACTCCCTCCAGATTCGGCGATAATGGAACTCTGTAAGCGAGTGTCCCAACTCTCTCAAGGATCTCAAACGTCCCTATGTATCTAGGACTGAGCCTGTCTTTCTTCCCAAATCTCATTACACCCTTCATCGGTGCGACCTTCACGAACACATGATCTCCTGCGGCAAACTCAAGATCTCTGTGTTGCTGATCTGCGTAACTCTTCTGCCGGCTCTGCGCGGTCTTCATTCTGTCTCGGATCTTGACCACTAACTCTGCAGTCTGACTGACAATATCCGTCCCCAACACTGCCCTCTCTCATACCTCATCACAATACACTGGTGACCTACACTTCCTCACATACAATGCCTCATACGGAGCCATACCGTTATATGCCTGGTAGCTATTGTTGTACGTGAACTCCACAAGAGGTAACTTCGGCTCCCAACTGCCCTGAAAGTCAATTATGCAAGCGCTGAGTAGGTCCTCCAGAATCTGAATCATATTCTCTGACTGTCCGTCGGTCTGAGGATGGAAGAGAGTACTGAATAGCAATTTGATCCCCAATGCCTGATGCATACTCTTCCAGAAGGACTACGTAAATCTCGGATCCCTGTCGAAAACGATGGACACTGGAATCCCATGCAGTCTGATTATCTCTCTGATATATAGCTCTGTGTACTGAGTCATGGTGAAGGTCTTCATGATCGGTAAAAAGTATGCTGATTTAGCGAGCCGATCGAATATCACCGAAATGGCATTATAACCTCCAGTCGTCCTCGGAAGCCCTGTCACAAAGTCCATGGTAAGGTTCTCTCATTTCTACTCGGGAATACGGAGTGGTCTCAACTTCCCTACAGGTCTCTGATGCTCGACCTTAACCTGCTGACATGTCAAACACTCGGAGACAAAACACAGAATATCCCGCTTCATGCCCGGTCACCAATAAAGAGACTGAAGATCCTTATACATCTTTGTACTACCTGGACGGATGGAGCACAGAGTGCTGTGGGCCTCGCTCAAGATATCTGCTCTTAGGAAATCACTGCTAGGAACCTATAGTTGGTCCCTATATCTAACTATGCCTGTAGAGCCCAAATTCAGTACACGTAAAACCCATGCATTTAATTAAATTGTTAAATAATTTATTTAAATTTAAAAAGATTTTAGAGATGTATGATTTATTCAAATGCATTATTTTAAATTAATTATGGTTTTGTGATGCACGTTAAAATGTTTTTTTGAGTTTCATGTTTCAGGCGATTATTCGATGCGGGATCGAGGAAAGGAGACCGACGACGATTTGGGTAATTTTAAAATGTGATATTTTATTTTAAGTCAAGAAATTTTCATTTTAAATGACTTATTTAGTTTCTAACATTTTTAAAGCCTAATTTGATTATTAAGTGATTTTATGAGTTTTTAAACTTTTAAAGATGTGTCACTTGTGCATTTTATTTTAAATTAGAGGTGTTAGAAAAGTTAGTATTAGATTAGAATTATTTTATTATTATTTACTCATGCATGATTATCCCCTAATTAGGCAATTAATTATTAATTAAGCACAATTTTGTCCCATTATTAATTATTTACCCATGCATGATTATCCACTAATTTGGCAATTCATAATTAATTAAGAACAATTTTGTCCCATTATTAATTATTTACCCATGCATAAGTATCCCCTAATTAGCCAATTAATTATTAATTAAGCTAAATTAATTCCCCTAATTACCTACAAACACACGCGGACACACATTATCATCCACACACAATTCTCTCTTCCATTTCATTTCATTTTTTTAAAAGAAAAGCTTAGGGTTCTAGTGTACCAGCAGCCGTCCCCTTCTCTTCAAATTTTCCAGCAATTATCGTTGAGTTTTCTTCAAGAAAAATCGTGCCATGTTCGTCCCAAATCAACCCTCGCATCCTTCCCGTTTCGATGTCGTCGTTTTGGTAAAGTTAAATATCAAAAGGCATGTATATTCTTTCGTTTCTGCATCGATCTTGTCATAGTAAATATTTTTATTTTTATTGTATGAAAAACATATGAATGTTATGCAAAAGTTTGAGCAAAAATGGTTGGATCGATTTTGAAACGTTTTTGGATTTCAAAACTCAAAGTTTGCTGTCATTTTAAATACTGCGACTTTTTCGGTCGATTTTGTGGAAAACTTTCAACATATAAAACGTGGTACTTTTTGATACCTTCGATTTGACAGTAAATTTGTAATTTTTGGATAAGAAATGACTGAGTTATGATTGTTTCCGTGAGACTGCTCAAACTGCACTTTTCTGAAAATGCGTTTTCAATGTGTTCTTGAACGAAGCCCTCGACGTTTTTAAGTATGTTCGACGTGCAAAGAAAATACTTTTAAGTTTTTGAGATAAGCTAAATGTCTTGTGACCAAATTATGTATGGGATTCGAAAGCGGTAAAGTATGACCAGGGACCAATCCATCCTGTTAAATTATGAACGGGTTTAGATCAGGATTGGAAAGCGGTAAAGTATGACCAGGGACCAATCCACCCATTAAATTATGAATGGGGATCTCATGTATATGGCAGTGGATCATTTCCTGTCAGCCCAGTACTGTGGTTTAGTCTGATCAGGCGTATTTATGTATGGGTCACTTGCTTTGAAACATGCCTCTACGCAAAATGATGAATTTTATGTATGTACAAGTATGTACGATATAAGCATATTTAAGAAAAGTTTTATGTTGATGGCACGTCTATGTATGTATGTACGTATGCTCAATCTTATTTATGCAAGTTCAAGTTCAAGTTCTAGTATGTACGTTCTATTTTAAAGCTGCATGTGATCTTATTACGTGGTACTCAGTTACTTCCAGTTTATACATGTTGAGTCTTTAGACTCACTAGACTTGATCGATGCAGGTGAGGATGAGTTTGAAGAGTCGATAGGTGGGGACCAGTGAGCTGTCTTGGACTGAGCGGGAGGCTAAACCCGAGGACCGCCATATTTTAAATTCTTATGAAATGTTCAAAATACTTTGATTTCATGTTTTGATTACCATGTTTAAACAAGCCTTTTTCCTTAGTAACTTTAGTTATGTTCACTATTTTGCAACTATTTTCGGTTGGACAGTTCGTTTATGATCATAGTTTGAAAGCTTATTGGTATTTATGAAAATTTTTATTTTTCCTCAAAATTTCAAGTAGTTTAAAAGTACGGTACGTTATAGTTGGTATCAGAGCGATGTTCTTGTAAAGGGTTATGCCTACTGCCGTTTGCGAGAAGCTCGCGAAGCCACACCTCAAGTCTGTAAGTTTTAAAGTTTTGAATTATGTTATATATTAAGCATTAAGTCATGATTTCTGGATGTCCATGTTTTAAGTTTGATTTACGTGCATCTTATAGTATTGATATTATGTTCATGCACGCATATTGGGTTTACGTGTAGGGTAAATTATTGGAACAGTATGCCTCCTAGACGCATAATTAACCGGGAAGCTAGGGATGAGGATAGAGAGGCTCGAGAGGAGGGGAGAGACGCTCCACCTCCTCCACCGCCAGATATGCATGCACAGATGCTTGTAGGAATGACACAGTTCTTCGCACAGTTTGCGAGGAACCAGGCGACAGTGGATGCAGGGGCTAGGCCCAGACCAGAGGCGGTGTATGAGAGGTTCAGGAGGATGAACCCAAAGGAGTTTTCGGGGACTACTGGCCCGATGATAGCTGAAGGATGGATTAAGTGCATCGAGGTGATATTCGAGTTCATGGAGCTGCAGGATGCAGACCGGGTTAGGTGCGCCACCTACTTGTTGAATGGAGACGCCAGGCTATGGTGGGAAAGTGTACTAGCGTCAGTTAACTTGCAAACAATGACGTGGAATGGATTTAAGGAGGTCTTTTCTTTAAGTACTTCACTGAAGAGGTACGATCCAGACTGACCAGGGAGTTCATGACGTTGCGTCAAGGGGATAGCAGCGTAGCTGAGTTCGTAAGAAAGTTTGAGAGGGGGTGTCACTTTGTGCCCCTGATAGCTAATGATGCCCAGGGGAAGCTGAGGTATTTTATGGACGGTTTGCGGCCGATCTTGCGCCGTGATGTGTGTGTTGCTGGTCCTACTACCTATACAGTTGCCGTGTCTAGAGCTTTGGCGGCAGAACACGATCAGCGAGATATTGAGGTTGACAGGCAGGACAAGAGGCCCTATCAGGCACCACAGCAGCAGCAACATCGACCTCAGTTCAAGAGGCCATTCCAGGGGCAGCCAGGGAAGAAGCCATATCAGAGACCGTCGAAAGGCAAGGGTCCTATCCCACAGCCAAAGGCTCCTCAGAGGCCGGAGTATCCAGTGTGCCCGTAGTGCAACCGCCAGCACCTGAGACAGCGCTTATATGTATCAGGCAAGTGCTTTAAATGTGGAGCTAGTTTTCACATGTTAAAGGACTGCCCACAGTGGAGGCAACCAACTCAGGGCAGAGTGTTCGCCATGCATGCACAGGAGACGAACCCAGACATGACGCTTTTGACTGGTAAACTCATTTAGTTAAGCACCGTATTATTCTCGCTATGCATGTTTTGAATCTTTGTGCTAGTTAATACTTTGGTGACTTGGGATATAAATTTTCTGCTTTGCTTGAGGTTGAGGTTATAATTTGGGATATAAGTTTGTGTGTGTTAACAGTCTCTCAAGAAATATTTTCATAAAGAGAGTAGCCACGAAGGCTCTGATAGACTCAGGAGCCACCCACTCTTTTATTTCAGAGACATTCGCTAGTCACCTGGACGTCAAATTTGTTGGACTCGACGTGAGCTATTCAGTGACAGTCCCATCAGGGGATAAATTGTCAGCTACTAGCGTGGTCAGAGACATCTATCTCGAGCTGCAAGGCCACCTAGTGTATGCCGATTTGATTGTGTTGCCGATGCCAGAGTTTGATATCATTTTGGGAATGGATTGGCTGACAAAGAACAGAGTTCTTATCGATTTCCAGAAAAGGTCAGTGTTGGTAAGACCTTTGGGCATGAAGCAGTTTCTCTTCGAGCCAGCTAGATGGAGGAATTTCCCTCGCATAATCTCTTGCATGCAAGCGCGGAGACTTATGCACAAAGGTTGTCAGGCTTTCTGGGCCAGCATTGTGTCTGCACCTGACGTGCCCACTCCGTCTATAACTGATGTACTAGTGGTCAGATATTTTCCTTGACGTCTTTCCAGATGACGTCACAGGCTTTCCACCGGAGAGGGAGGTGGAGTTTTCCATTGACCTTATGCCAGGAACTGTGCCAATCTCTAAGGCACCGTACCGTTTAGCTCCAGCTGAGATGTTAGAGCTCAAGCAGCAGATTCATGAGCTTCTAGACAAAGAATTCATTCGTCCTAGTTTCTCACCATGGGGCGCACCAGTACTCTTCATAAAGAAGAAGCATGGGAGTATGAGGCTGTGTATCGATTACCGAGAATTGAACAAGGTAACGATCAAGAATAAATACCCACTCCCAAAGATCGAGGACTTGTTCAATCAGTTACAGGGAGCCACAGTATTCTCTAAAATAGATCTTCGATCAGGGTATCACCAACTGAAGGTAAAGGATGCAGAAGTGCACAAGACAGCTTTCAGAACTAGGTATGGGCATTACGAGTCCTTAGTGACGCCATTTGGACTGACGAATGCTCCAGCTATTTTCATAGACCTCATGAACTGAGTATTTCAGCCTTACCTAGACCAGTTCGTCATAGTATTCGTTGACGACATACTTATTTACTCGAAGAGTCATGAGGAGCACAGTCATCACTTGAGTACATTTTTTCAGATTTTGCAGAGTCGCAAGTTATTCGCGAAATTCAGTAAGTGTAAATTTTGGTTGGAGAAGGTAGCGTTTTTGGGTCATATGATATCTCGCAGTGGTATCGAGGTGGATCCAGCTAAGGTAGCAATAGTTAAGGAATGGGTTGAACCGAAGAATGCGTCTGAGATTCGCAGTTTCCTAGGCCTAGCAGGCTACTACAAGAAATTTATTCAATGATTTTCGTCGATAGCAGTGCCACTCACTTAACTGACAAAGAAGAATGCTAAATTCGTGTGGAGTGATGAATGTCAGAAGAGATTTGATACTTTGAAGCAAGCTCTTATTTCAGCGCCTGGTGTTAGCCATGCCATCAGGGCAAGGCGATTTTGTGCTATACACCGATGCATCTAAGCTCGTGTTAGGCGCAGTGTTGATGCAGCATGGTCGGGTGATAGCTTATGCTTCCAGGCAGTTGAAAGTGCATGAGAAGAACTACCTGACTCATGATCTTGAGTTAGCCGCCGTTGTCTTTGCGTTGAAGATATGGAGACATTATTTGTACGGCGAGAAATGCCAGATATTTACTGATCACAAGAGTCTCAAGTATTTCTTCATGAAGAAAGAGCTGAATATGAAACAAAGATGGTGGTTAGAGTTAGTGAAAGACTACGATTGTGAAATTAGCTACCATCCGGGGAAAGCTAATGTTGTGGCAGATGTCTTGAGTAGAAAGGTTGCAGTCGTAGCACAGCTGTCAGTACGGAGATCTCTTCAGTCAGAGATTCAGAGTTTTGGGTTAGAGGTTTATCCTAAGGTCGGAGCTCCTAAGCTGTCTAATCTGACAGTCCAATCTTCTTTGTTTGACCGAATTCGTAGAGGTCAGCCTTCAGATGAGCAGTTATATAAATGACGACTGAAGGATGAAGCCAAGGGTAGTGTACTCTACACAGTGTCCGATGGTATTGTGAGGTAGAGAGGAAGGATGTGGGTGCCTAGTGTTGATTCGATCAGAGAGGATATTCTGACAGAGGCACATACATCTCCGTATTCTATCCATCCAGCAGGTACTAAGATGTACAAAGATTTGAAGATTTTGTATTGATGGCCAGGGATGAAGAGAGACATCCGCCGATTTGTGTCTGAATGTCTCACTTGTCAGCAAGTGAAGGCAGAGCATCAGAGGCCAGCAGGAATGCTGAAGCCACTCCCTATTCTCGAGTGGAAATGAGAGAATATCACCATGGACTTCATTGTTGGTTTGCCGAGGTCAGTCAGAGGATCCAATGCCATTTGGGTTATAGTGGATCGACTTACTAAGTCGGCACACTTCTTGCCAGTGAAGACGACTTTCTCCATGACACAGTATACAGTGCTCTATATCAAGGAGATAGTCAGATTGCACGGGATTACAGTTACTATTGTGTCTGACAGGGACCCGAGGTTTACATCGTCCTTTTGGAAGAGTTTGCATGCAGCCATGGGGACGAAGTTGATTTTCAGTATAGATTTTCACCCGCAGACAGATGACCAGTCTGAGCGTGTGATTCAGATTTTGGAAGACTTGCTGCGAGCCTGTGTGATTGATTTCCATGGGAATTCGGAATCGAAGCTACCTTTAGTGGAGTTTACATACAACAACAGTTTCCAATCGTCTATAGGTATGGCACCCTACGAGGCACTGTATGGAAGGAAGTACAGATCGTAGATTTATTGGGATGAAGTCGGTGAGAGATCAGAACTTAGTCCAAAGATCATTCAGCAAACTGCAGATGTGGTGGTCAAAATTCGTGACAGGATGAAGACCGCCTAGAGTCGTCAAAAGAGTTATGCTGATAAGAGAAGGAGAGATCTCGAGTTGGCTGTAGGGTATCACGTATTCGTAAAGATAGCACCTATGAAGGGTGTTATGAGGTTTGGGAAGAGAGTCAAGCTGAGTCCGAGATTCATTGGACCGGCCACCGCCGAACGTGGCCGGTGTACACAATGTGTTCCACGTCTCGATGCTAAGGAAGTATATAGCTAATCCTTCGAATGTTTTGAGCTATGAGCCGTTGCAACTTACTCCAGATCTATCGTATGAGGAAAGACCTGTCCAAATCCTAGACAGACAGGAGCGGAGACTTCGGAACAAGGTAACCAAGCTGGTCAAAGTCCGGTGGCTGAATCAATCCGTGGAGGAAGCCACTTGGGAGACCGAGGCAGAGATGAGGAATAGCTACCCAGGAGTTGTTTGGTAAGACTTAATTTCGAGGACGAAATTTATTTAAGTGGGGGAGGAACTGTAGAGCCCAAATTCAGTACACGTAAAATCCATGCATTTAATTAAATTGTTAAATCATTTATTTAAATTTAAAAGGATTTTAGAGATGCATCATTTATTCAAATGCATTATTTTTAATTAATTATGGTTTTGTGATACACGCTAAAATGTTTTCTTGAGTTTCATGTTTCAGGCGATTATTCGATGCAGGGATCGAGAAAAGGAGAACGACGACGATTTTGGCAATTTTAAAATGTGATATTTATTTTAAGTCAAGAAAGTTCATTTTAAATGATTTATTTAGTTTCTAGCATTTTTAAAGCCTAATTTGATTATTATGTGATTTTATGAGTTTTTAAACTTTTAAAGATGTGTCACTTGTGCATATTATTATAAATTAGAGGTGTTAGAAAAGTTAGTATTAGATTAGTATTATTTTATTATTATTTACTCATGCATGATTATCCCCTAATTAGGCAATTAATTATTAATTAAGCTCAATTTTGTCCCATCATTAATTATTTACCCATGCAAGATTATCCCCTAATTAGGAAATTAATTATTAATTAAGAACAATTTTGTCGCATTATTAATTATTACCCATGCATAATTATCCCCTAATTAGGCAATTAATTATTAATTAAGCTAAATTAATTCCCCTAATTACCTACAAACACACGCACACACAAATTATCATCCACACACAATTCTCCCTTCTATTTCATTTCATTTTTTTTAAGAGAAAAGCTTAGGGTTCTAGTGTACCAGCAGCCATCCCCTTCTCTTCAAATTTTCCAGCAATTCTTGTTGAGTTTTCTTCAAGAAAAATCGTGCCATGTTCGTCCTAGATCAACCCTCGCATCCTTCCCGCTTCGATGTCGTCGTTTCGATAACTTTAAATATCAAAATACATGTATATTCTTTCGTTTCTGCATCGATCTTGTCATAGTAAATAATTTGATTTTTATTGTATGAAAAACATGTGAATGTTATGCAAAAGTTTGAGCAAAAATGGTTGGATCGATTTTGAAACGTTTTTGGGTCTCAAAACTCAAAGTTTGCTGTCATTTTAAATACTGCGACATTTCGGTCAATTTACTGGAAAAATTTCAATATATAAAACGTAGTATTTTTTGATACATTCGATTTGATAGTAAATTTGTAATTTTTGGATAAGAAATGACTGAGTTATGATTGTTTCCGTGAGACTGCTCAAACTGCACTTTTCTGAAAATGCGTTTTCAATGTGTTCTTGAAGTTTTGGTTGCAGGCTTCGTTGGGATCTCCTGAATCCTTGCTGCTGTTGTTAGGGCAGCACAGTCAAAAAGGTTCCAACGAAGCCCTTGACGTTTTTAAGTATGTTCGAGGTGCAAAGAAAATACTTTAAAGTTTTTGTGATATGCTAAATGTCTTGTGACCAAATTATGTATGGGATTGGAAAGCGGTAAAGTATGACCAGGGACCAATCCATCCTGTTAAATTATGAACGGGTTTAGATCAGGATTGGAAAGCGGTAAAGTATGACCAGGGACCAATCCACCCATTAAATTATGAACGGGGATCTCATGTATATGGCAGTGGATCTTTCCTGTCAGCCCAGTACTGTGGTTTAGTCTGATCAGGCGTATTTATGTATGGGTCACTTGCTTTGAAACATGCCTCTACGCAAAATGATGAATTTTATGTATGTACAAGTATGTACGATATAAGCATATTTAAGAAAAGTTTTATGTTGATGGCACGTCTATGTATGTACGTACATATGCTCAATCTTATTTATGCAAGTTCAAGTTCAAGTTCTAGTATGTACGTTCTATTTTAAAGCTGCATGTGATCTTATTACGTGGTACTCGTTACTTCCAGTTTATACATGTTGAGTCTTTAGACTCACTAGACTTGATCGATGCAGGTGAGGATGAGTTTGAAGAGACGATAGGTGGGGACCAGTGAGCTGTCTTGGACTGAGCGGGAGGCTAAACCCGAGGACCGCCATATTTTAAATTCTTATGAAATGTTCAAAATACTCTAATTTCATGTTTTGATTACAATGTTTAAACAAGCCTTTTTCCTTAGTAACTTTAGTTATGTTCACTCTTTTGCAAATATTTTCGGTTGGACAGTTCGTTTATTATCATAGTTTGAAATCTTATTGGTATTTATGAAAATTTTTATTTTTCCGCAAAATTTCAAGTAGTTTAAAAGTACGGTACGTTACAATGCCGTCTACCACAATATTCAACCTTCAGCCCTTAACCTCATCTCTCTCTCTTAACTTATGTAGTAGCTCGTTTGAAGTATTCCCTGTCCGAATTCTGTCTCTCAATGTTGACTGCACTGTTAGGGTAGAAAGATTAGGGGCATTGCCCCTGGCATAACAGCAAGCTCAAACCGCTAGATCTCTACCTCCAATGGTCCCTGTACTGACAACTGAGTGATCACTACAGTCTTACTGCTCAGGGCATCTGCAACTACATTAACCTTACTCGGATGGTAGTTAATGTCGCAGTCATAATCCTTCACTAGCTCTAGCCACCTTCGTTGTATCATGTTCAGCTCTTTCTGTGTGAAGAAGTACTTCAAGCTCTTGCGGTCAGTGAAAATCCTGCACTTCTCCCCATACAGATAATGTCTCCAAATCTTCAAGGAGAATACCACTTCCGCTAGCTCGAGGTCCCGAGTGAGATAATTCTGCTCATGGACCTTCAACTGTCGGGACACATAAGTTATAATTTTGTCATTCTGCATAAACCACGAACTCTCTTTGCCCTGATGGCATGGCTCGAACTGATGCCGCAGCCAACGCCTGCTTCAACCTGTCAAAACTCTTCTGGAAGTTAGGTCCCCAAATTAACTTCACATTCTTCTTCGTCAGTGCTGTTAATGGCACTGCAATAGAATCGAAGACCTGAATAAACTTTCTGCAATCCAGCCAATCCCAAGAAGCTACGGATCTCTGTCATGCTCTTAGGAATTGGCCAATCTCTAACTGCCTCAAATTTAGTGGGGTTGACCTCTATACCATCCCGAGATAAAATGTGGCCCAGGAATGCCACTCTGTCTAGCCAGAAATCGCACTTACTGAACTTGGCATACAGCCGTCTGTCTTGTAAAGTCTGAGGTACGGTCCTCAGATGCTGACTGTGCTCCTCTCTGCTCTTCGAATAGATCAGGATGTCGTCAATGAAAACTATGATGAACTAATCCAAATATGGCTGAAACAAGCGATTTATGGATCCATGAGGATTTCTGGCGCGTTCGTTGAACCGAAGGACATCACCAAAAACTCAGAGTTCCCATAACGCGTCCTGAAGGAAGTCTTATGCACGTCAGAATCTCTCATCTTCAGCTGGTGGTATCGTGATCGGAGATCTATTTTCGAGAATATTGATTCTCCCTGAAGCTGATCAAATAGATCCTTGATTTTGGGCAGTGGATACTTGTTCTTCACAGTTACTCTGTTCAGCTCCCTGTTTTCAATGCAGAGCCGCATACTGCCATATTTCTTTTTAACAAACAGTACATGTGCGCCCCATGGAGAAAATCTAGGGCGAATGAAACCCTTATCTAGCAAGTCCTGAATCTGGTCCTTCAGTTCCTTCCTCTTTGCGGGTGCTAGACGGTAGGGTTCCTTAAAAATCGGCATTGTACTTGGCATGAGCTCGATAGCAAAGTCCACCTCTCTGTCTGGTGGAATGCCTAAAACATCGTTAGGGAAAACACTGTGAAAATTTCTAACCACTTTGACCTCCTCTAGCCTCTGACTGATTGGCTCGGTCACTGTCACAATACTGGCCAAAAATGCTTGCAGCCCTTCCTCATGAACTTCCTCGCTTAGATGCAAGAAATGATGTGTGGCATCTGCTGATGTCTGGCTGCCTCAAATATGAATGGCTTACTACTAGACGGTCGGGACAGATACTGATCTTTGTCGAAAATCTATAGTAGTTCTGTTCGTAGAAAGCCAGTCCATACCGAGAATAATATCAAACTCCGGTAGCGGTAGCACAATCAGGTCTGCCTGCACCGAATTCTTCTGTAACCGAAGCTCCAATCTCCTCACTATCCGTGAGGTAAATATCTGATCCCCGGATGGAATCGATACTATGAATCCCAAATCATAGCCTCTAGTATGATTCCTAATCGCTTAACAAAAGATTCGGATATAAACAAATGTGTAGCTCCAGATTCTAGCAATGCATACGTGGCTGCACCTGAGATATATATACTTCATGCGACAAAACATACCAACAAATCTAATCGCGTTGAAACTTAAGAAATTTTCTATCAGAAATTATCCCAGAACAATTGAAAACTACTAATTTAATTTTGGTACCCAATCGAAAATCTGGGATTTTTTTCTTAAAATTTTTGGAATTAGCAACTTTGGCCATTAAAGTTTCGAATGCTTTATAGTTTGGCCCCACAATTCTAAAAAATTGCAAATTTTGCCCCCCAACAGATTTCGAATTTAGTCCAATTAATTTCTTTAAATTTTTTTTCGAAATTTACGAAACTGATCACCAAAGATTGAAAAATTAGAAAACAGTCCCTAAAATTTCGATTTTTGCAATTGTCCTTAAAATTCCTAACTCATTTAGTGCAATCCTTAAGTCTAATAAGTAGAGCATGCAACCTAATTTATTCTATGTTCTCAATCCCATAAATTAATTGTCACAACAACATATAACCCATGCAATCAAAGGAGAAAAATTAAAATTCTTAAACATAAAGGTTATCGGTGATCAGTGTGGAGTCTGGTTCTGCCTCTGCCTCCTCCGCGTGCATCACATAGGCCCTGCCAGTAGTGGGGCCCTGATTCCTCAGGCATTCAGCTGTTTTATGGCCCTCTTATTTTCATATGAAGCACTTGAAAGTCCCCCACATACACTAGCCATATTGAAGTTTGTTGCACTGTTTGCACGACGGTTCTCCCTCCAGCTTAAGAGCCCCTGGTGCCTTAGGTGGCCGCTACTGTCCCGGCCTCTTGAATTGAACTTGGGGCTTCTGCTACCCCCACTGCCTCGGTGGCCCTGAATACTGCTTCTTCTACGGCTGTGTGCTAGCCTAAGTCTGATGCCTCTTCCTCTACATCTCCATATCGATATCTATCAGAGCCTGCTGTACCTAAAATGAACAAGCGGTGGCCTCATCATAGCTCGCCAACCTCACCAGCATCACATCCTAGCATAAAGTGGGTTGGAGGCCATCCATGAAATGCCTCAGCTTCTGTGCATCGTCTCTCAAAATAAGGGGCACAAAGTGATAGCCCCTGTCAAACTTCCCGATGAATTTTGCTACGGACGAGTCCCCCGATCGAAAACTCATAAACTCCCTCGTCATGTGTTCCCTGACATCTGCTGGGAAATACTTGTTGAAGAAGAGCTCCCTAAACTGGCACCAAGTGAGTGTTGTTAAATCCATCCCATGAGCGGCTCCTTCACCTTCTGTGCCTGCTCCATAAGCTTGGCAATACCCTCTAGTACACGGGTAGCTGCGTCTCCTAGCGGCGGCGGCGGAGCTGGGCCTCTGCCGCCTTCTAAAGTATCATCTTGACAATCTGTGCTAGGAGCGTGTCTGGGAGGCATGATACCTGAATACAGTCCAAATTCTAAACGTAACCCATCATGCAATTTAATCTAGTTTTCAAAACATATAATCCTCAAATCATAAAAAAAGTTAATCATGTACTGAATATCGTTGTAAAACATGCATCATGTAAATATGCATGTGATACATTAAAACATTTAAAAAATCATACAACACATATTTGAGGCTTGAAGACTGAGCTGCAGAAGCAGACGGTGGCACAACCTTATACAAGACCTTTGCTCTTATCCCAACTGAAACATCTACTGCTTAAAATAATACTAGATTTTTTTTCAAAAAAAGCTACTACTCGAAATTTTATATTTAAATGCATGCATGCAATACTGCTGAAATTTCACATTTTTAAAATATCTGAAATCAACTAGCAAGTAAGATTCTGCAGTTAAAAATCCATAAGAAAATTCTGTTAATTAGTTGTGACTTTTGTATAATTGTGTCAGTCGATGGATCCATCTACGGGTAACCGTGGTACCTGGTGGCGGGGATATCAGCGACAACATTACCCGTACACAGTTAAACGACCTCTACTAATTTTTTTTATTTTATAAATCATAAGATCAAAAATTACTAATTAAAAATCATACTTCTATAAAAATATCTTTTAAGCATAAATAATCGTGTATCATAAAACCACATAATCGTAAAACTTTCAATCTTTTATCATTTTGGGTGAAGTTTGATCCTTGAAAGTGACTAGCATTTTATCATTTGGATCCATGATCAGTCTTCAGCTCCACATGGCCCATGAGGACGAGCACTATGCACCGCCATGAAAATACGATCGTCAGGCTCCCTCCGAGGCCTTTTCCCGTAAGCGGGCTCCCTCTAAGGTTTTTTTCCTCACAAAATTACCATAAAATTGTAAGTTCACCGTTCTTTCTTAAAACGGATCCCCCACATATCATCTATCCTTTATCCTAGTCAATTCATATCTCTCAAAATACTTTTTCTTTTCTTTTTAAAGCATAAAATAACATTCAAAAATAGCATTTTTAATAGTAAAAATTGCTTAGCTTTACAATAAATCATAGAATATCATATTTTCATCTAAATCATCATAATAAATCATTTAACATGCATTATAAATCTTCGGGACGCTTCCAACCTTCTCGTATTACCCAAGTTTAAAATGACATTTTTGCCCCTAGACGTAATATTTATCAATTTTGACTTTACTTACTTTTAATGACATGGCTTATCCCAAAAACTTATTTAAGCTTAAATCTAATTTTAGATATTTTTATTTAGCTTAAATTCGATGCTTTCGATTTAATTATTTAATTACTAATTCGTGAGGCGTTTGATTCCTGAATTAATTCAAACTTGAATATTTTGATCTCAACATTTAAACATGGAATTTTTATTACCTAAACTACCTTTGTGAGCCATGAGCCACCCCCGAGGACCCATGGTTCGAACCTTTTTCAATAAACTCAGTTTTCGACCCTTGCAAGAACCCACCGTGCCATCTCCCAAATTTATCGAACCACGCCCAAATTACCTCGAACCAAACCCTGACCAACCCACCTAGGGACCCTACTGACCAGCCTTGACCCAAGGAATCAGCTGCTAGCTCACGCACGAACCCTGCACAAAAGTCACGAGGGCTGCGCGAGTTGCTTCTTCACGCCTAGGACTCCTACCCAACTAGGATTCATGTAATCACTTAACCCTCGACCCCGTTACCTTCCCTGGACCACGCTCAGAACCAACCTAACGCAGCCCAATCCCCTGAACCATAAATCCTCTATCCTCTTAAAACGGATCCCCCACATATCCCGTATTCTTTGTCACAGTCAATTCACATCACTCAAGATATTTTTCCTTTACTTTTTAAAGCTTAAATTATCATGACATTCAAAAATAACATTTTTAACTATAAAAATCGTACAACTATACCATAAATCATAAAATATCATATTCTCATCAAAGTCATCATAATAATTCATTTAACATGCGTATGACCCTTCTAGACGCTGGCAACCATTTTCGTATTACTCAAATGTAAAATGATCGTTTTACCCCTAGACGTGATATTTCTCGATTTTGACTTTTTCTTACTTTTAATGACATGGGCTTATCCCAAATACTTATTTAAGCTTAATCTAATTTTAGATATTTGTAATTAACTTAAATTCGAGGCTTTCAATTTAATTCCTTAATTACTAATTCGTGAGTCATTTAATTCCCGAATTAATTCAAACTTGAATATTTTGATCCCAACATTTAAACATGGAATTTTTATTACATAAACTACACTTGTAAGCCATGAGCCACCCCCGATGGCCCATGGTTTGAACCTTTTTCTATTAAACTCACTTTTCGACCCTTGAAAGAACCCACTAAGCCATCTCCCAATTCTATCGAACCACGTCCGAGCCACCACGAGCCAAACCCTGACCAACCCACCTAGGGACCCTACTGATCAGCCCGAACCCAAGGAACAAACTCCTAGCTCACGCACGAACCCTGCACAGAAGTCACGAGGACTGCGCGAGTTGCTTCTTCACGCCTAGGACTCCTACGTGTCTAGGACTCATGTAATCACTTAACCCTTGACCCCAAGACCCCATGACCTTCCCTGGACCATGCTCAGACCCAACCAAACCCATCCCAAGCCCCTGAGCCAATGCAGAAGCCGCATGAACTAGCCCCCACGCATATGTGCATGCGCATTAGGCTGTAGGGTTCGCGGCCCCTCTTCCTTCGAGCCAGCCTACCCCTAACCTTCATAGGACTCACATAGGACTCTAATGAACCCACTTTGCCAGCCCCAACCAGAAGCTATAGCTCCAGCCCTCCATCTGCGTGCTTGGGGAAGAGTCCCACCCCTTCTGGAATCTTCTCCAGCTGCTATCCACGAGTCCTAGCCTTTCTAGGACTCTTCCCAACCCTGACTCACTTCCAGCACCGCCCTACCCAAGCCCTGGCCGAGCCGCGAGCCACCACGCACCCTAGCAGAGCCCTTACCATCAAGGTGCCTTAAGAAAACCCTAGGCTCCTTTCCGTCCATAGCCATCTCAATTCCAGCCTCGTTTCCACCTTAAATCATACTCGTTTTATCCCTAAATCATCCTATGTCGGCATCCTAACCCTTATAAATCATATTGTTTCAAAACCAAGTATAAAATCATCAAAACCTTGAAAATATTCGTCATGTCGTTAAACCATCAAACGTAAATATTTTTCATGCAAAAACAATTATAAAATGCATATTATTGTTTAAATGATGCGTCAAAGGGTTTAGAAAATGTGCCTTTGCGTTTAAAACGCTCGAATATTCAATCCTTGGCGAGAGTGCGAAGATGGAAGACCGGATGACGAAGAACCTTAGCTTTTCTTCCTCTCCTATATTTCGAATTTTGTGTGTGTGTAGGTGTGTATTTTTCGGATGCTATTTGTGTTTAGAAGCCTAGGTTTTTAATTTATAAATTTTAATTTGCATGTTAATGGGCTTAGGTTTTGGGCTTCCAAGTCTATGAGTAATTGTGCCTTCTCAATTTAGTTAAATTGGTCCAAATAACTCTTATTTAATTGATACATAAAAGATTATAAAAATTAGTTTCCAAAAATAATATTTTTTTTGTCTTTTAAAACTTCTCGTTTGCCCAAAACCAGCTTTCCTTGTAAAATCGAGCTCGTCTCGTAAAATAATTCGAACTCTATCGTTGTTTGAAAAATTTAATCATTTTAAATCATATTTGGAAGTCTTGAAAATATTTAGTGAAAATAGTTATTCTTATCTTGGTCGTCCCCGGTCTCTTTTCCCCAGCCTATTATCAAATATTCGGGTAAAATCCTTAAATTTCATGAAATCATGTCATATAATCATTTAATCATGCAATCATACCTTGAACCATTTAATAATTATCATGCAAGCATTTAAAATCAATTAAATAAAACAATTATGTAATTTAATTTATTTGCATACATGTAGTTTACATGGGTTGGTTTTCCGGATGTCACAAATCTCCCCCCTTAAATAGAATTTCGTCCTCGAAATTTTTCTTATATTGATAATTGCAAAGCTTAGGCTCCCCCATCCACCTCATACTTAACCCTTTTAGCTTAAATTTTTCTCTTCAATACGGTTCTCACAATCTCGAAATTCTTATTTCTATCCCAAAATTTTTCAATGTCGTCGGTAGAGCATGCAATGAAAAGACCACTACTCGTTTTTCTTACAAAACACTAGAATATCGTTTTTAAAAAAACATACTCTCGGCCATATACATATATAAATATTGTAACGTCTACTAATTTAAAATACAACTAATTTTATTTTTTTTGTAAAGCTCACAATTTTCGAAAATACACATTTAAATATTATGCATGCATGCAAATCTACAGAAAAATATGTCATTTAAAAATAATATAAAAACAATCGACAAATAAAATACTGTAGACCAAAAAAAATGTGCCAACTCGGCCCTTAACCATGCGTGAACGAATTTAAGACGAGTAAAATACTGAAAATCCACATAATAGCATAATAACATATAAACTGATCATGTCTACTCAAAACTCATAAAATCGTAATGTGTGGAAAAGTGTAGTCCTCGGGTCGTGTGCGCACATCTAGCCCTGCATACTCAGAGTTCGACACCTCCAGTATCCTCATCCAGATGCTCACCTGCATCATACAAGCATAGTGAGTCTAAAAACTCAACACACATGTATCGTTAATAGCAAATACATATACATAGCACACAATAGTGAAAAATACTGTAATCAACATGCATTTCATGAACCTAAAAGCCTAAACGTAAACGAGTCGTATAATATCATAACGTGTCAAACATGTCTCAACATATCATCATATACGTATACATCTTCCTTTAATAGAATTCAGTTCATTCGTTGTGACTTGCGTATCAGCTTTACCATATCAGCTCCATTTGATGGATCCATCTAATAAAACCGCGGTATCCGGCGGCGGAGACATTAGCAACAACATAACCCGTCCATTGAGCCTTGGTCTCAGCTCATAATATCTCATATAATCATGTCAGTCATAACCAACTCCCATCCTTCAATACGTGTCATCATGTTCATCACTTAATAAAAACATGCATATACGTAAAGTTTCTTTAAAATCAAGCATGTAACATAATTTTCATAATTACATAAAAATCATATACATGATCCATAAACATTTAAAAATATGATAAATTTGTGCTTAGGGCGTTGCCAGGACTAAAAACTCACCCCGGGTGCAAAATGACCATTTTTCCCTTGAAAACCCTTGGAAACCCAAACTGACTGCTTTACCCCTGGACATCTAAATTTCGACCCGAAGTTTACCAAACTCCTTAAAACATCCCAAAACATATTTATAAGCATTACTTAGGCGTAAACTCGAGCTTGTTTCAAAACTTAAACGATTCGTTTTAAAACCTGGACCGGGGCCCTGATTTTAACCCGAATCAACAAGATACCGAATTTTCCCAAAATTTTACCATACTTAAACACACTCTAACAGCCCCTAAACCTCACATTCCAGCTCACTATGACTCATGAAAACAGGGCCACAAGCTGCTGGAAAAATCTGCATATCCCCACTCGAAAACCCTAGATGCAACAACCCTCCAAATTTCGTCCCTAGCTCAAGATCAAGTGAACCAACCCATAACCAATCATGTCTAGACCACCTTAAAACCCAACTGGACTAACCCTAAGCCCACCGATATCCCATGCACGCCCAAATGCCCGGAGATCACAAGAAAACCCTAGTCGCCTCAACTACAACCTCTCGGCCTTAAGCTCAACACCTCTACCCTCAACTCCAGCCCCATGACCACCCTTTTCCATCAAGTACAGCCCATGAGCATTGACACATGACATCTCCTCGCAGAAAATAAAAAAACATGAGCATGGAGCATGAAGATGAAATTTTTTGATGACAATTCTAGAACAAAATGTAACGACAATTTAGATCAAAAAATGGACATGCATTTACATATATCTCAGTGATACTATGGCGTGAATGAAGAGAAAAACAAAAATACATGCGTGCCTTGATGATTAAATGAAAAAAAGCTTCATGATGCGCGCGTAGGATGTGAAACGGAGAGGCGGGAAGAGGCTATCTTAAAGGGACAAGCAATGGCCGACGTAGCTGCTGAATAAAATGATTGGGAGGCTACTGAAAATGAAGGGGGATGGCTTTTGATAAGTAGATAGGTTTAGGGTTACTTAGGGACATAAATAAATAAAAGGTTTAAGCATAAATGGGCCCTTAATTATAATTAAATGCTTTTAAAAGGGTTTTGTGCCCATTAATCCTTAAAAGAAACCCAAAAAGCTCAAAAACATTCTCGAAAAATATTTCGTTTAAGTACATTTTTGAAAATATCGCCCCAACCCTCAAAAAGTTACCCGATTAGATAAAATTTGCGTACTGATAAAAAATATGACCCGGCGTGTAAAAATACTTACCAAGGCCCATTTTTCGAAAACATCCTCAAAAACACCTTATATTAATTGATTAAATTTAATCATGCAAAAAAAATATTTTTTTCCTGACAAATCCCAGTCTCCGTTCTTGATCGAGCGCGTAATGCAACTTAAAACTCTAATGCATAAAAATTTAAAATAATCATGAAATAAATCCTACTCTTGCAATAACCATGCATTAAATGAACAAAATCATAAAATACAAAATTTAAATAAAAACCCTAGATTGCAAGCAATCAGGTTACGTAAAATTTAAATTTCCTGAACTTTACAACTCCCCCCCGCCATCTTAAATTGAATTTCGTCCTCGAAGTTAAAACATACCGAATAAGTCCGGGTAGTGACTCGTCATCTCGGTTTCCTTCTCCAAAGTAGCCTCCTCCTTGAAATGATTCAGCCACTTGACTTTGGCCATATGGATCACCTTGTTCCAGAATCTCCTCTAATGCCTGTCCAGTATTTGAGTGGGACTCTCCTCGAATGACAAGTGTGATGTAAGCTGAAGTGGTTCATAGTTCAGTACATGCGAATGACTCGACATGTAGTTCCGCAGCTTAGAGACGTGGAACACATTATAAATTCCTGCCAAATTCGGCGGTAATGCAACTTTGTATGCGAATGTCCCAACTCTCTCTAGCATCTCGAACTGTCCGATGAATCTAGAGCTAAGCTTGCCCTTCTTCTCGAATCTCATCACACCCTTCATCGGTTGACTTTCACAAAAATGTGATCCCCTACTGCGAACTCGAGATCTCTGCGTCTCTGATCTGCATAAATTTTCTGACGGCTCTGAGGGGCCCTCATCCTGTCTCGAATCCTACCCACTAACTCTGCGGTCTGCCTGACAATATCCAGACCCAACTCTGCTCTCTCTCCTACCTCATCCCAATACACTGTTGACCTACACTTCCTCCAGTAAAGTGCCTCGTATGGAGCCATACCGATCGATTCCTGATAACTGTTGTTGTATGTAAACTCCACGAGAGGTAACTTCGGCTCCCAGCTGCCCTGGAAGTCGATCATGCAAGCTCGGAGTGGGTCCTCCAGAGTCTGAATCATCCTCTATGACTGTGCGTCTGTCTGAGGATGGAAGGTAGTACTGAATAGCAGCTTAGTACCCAATGCATGATGTAGACTCTTCCAGAACGCAGACGTGAACCTCTGATCCCTGTCTGACATGATGGACACTGGAATCCCGTGCAGTCTGACTATCTCTCTGATGTACAACTCTGCGTACTGAGCCATGATGAATGTCTTCTTGATTGGTAGAAAGTGAGCTGATTTGGCGAGTTGATCAACTATCACCCAGATGACATGATATCCTCCAGTAGTCCTCGGAAGCCCTTCCACAAAGTCCATGGTGATGTTCTCTCATTTTCACTCGGGAATAGTGAGGGGCCTCAACTTCCCTGTAGTTCTTTGATGCTCTGCTTTGGCTTGCTGACATGTCAAACACTCGGAGACGAATCGCAGAATATCTGCTTCATGCCCGGCCACCAATAAAGAGTCTGCAGATCCTTACACATCTTCGTACTCCCTGGATGGATGGAGTACAGGGTGCTGTGAGCCTCGCTTAAGATATCTTCTCTAAGAGTAATCAATGTCAGGAACCCGTAGACGGTCCTCAGATGCTGACTGTGCTCCTCTTTGCTCATCGAATAGATCATGATATCGTCAATGAAAACAATGACGAACTGATCTAATTAAGGCTAAAACACGCTATTCAAGAGATCCATGAAGATCGCTGACATGTTCGTCAAACCGAAGGACATCACCATAAAATCATAGTTCCCATAACGCGTCCAGAATGTTGTCTTATGCACGTCAAACTCTCTAACCTTCAGCTGATGGTATCCGGATCGAAGATATAACTTGGAGAACACTGATGCTCTCTGAAGCTGATCGAACAAATCCTCGATCCTTGGCAATGGATACTTGTTATTGGCTTTGACCCTGTTCAGCTCGCAATAGTCAATGCAAAGCCTCATGCTGCCATCCTTCTTTTTAACGAACTGTACCAGTGCGCCCCAAAGAGAAAATCTAGGGCGAATGAATCCTTTATCTCAAAAATCCTGTATCTGATCTTTTATTTCTTTCATCTCGGTAGGTGCTAGACAGTATGGTGCTTTAGAGATCGGCACTGTACCTGGCATGAGCTCAATAGAAAATTCCACCTCTCTGTCTGGTGGAATGCCTGAAATATTGTCAGGGAAAACACTGAAAAACTCTCTGACCACATCGACGTCCTCTAGCCTCTAATATACTGGCTCTGAAATTGATACAATGCTGGCCAAAAACGCCTGACAGCCTGTCTTCAAAAGCTTCCTCGCACACATGCAGGAAATGACGTGTGGCATCTGCTGGTGTCTGGCTGCCTCAAAAATAAACGGTTTACCACTTGGCGGTCAGACAGATATACCGACCTCTTTCAAAATTCTATGACAGCTCTGTTCAAAAAATGCAATTCCATACCCAAAATAATGTCAAACTCCTGCAACGGTAGCGCTATCAAATCTGCCTGCACCGTATATTTCTGAACATCTGATCCCCGGGTGGAATCGATACTCTGAACCCTTAATCTATAGCCACTGATATGATTTATAGTCTCTTGAAGAAAGATTCGGATATAAATGAATGTGCAGCTCCTGAATCTAACAATGTATGCGTGGCTACACCTGAAATGTATATCCTTCTGCGACAAAGCATACCATCAAATCTAATCGCGTTGAAACTTAAGAATTTTCTTACCGATAAATATCCCAAAATTCTAAAAAATTTATTGTATGAAGCCTCAAAAATCTCGACAATCGCAATTTAACACCTCAAGTTTCAAAAATAACACTTTGACCCTTACTAAATGTTTTTATTTTTGCAATATTGCCCCATAAAAATTTTGAATTTAGCTCCCTGAACACGTAAAATTCTCGAAACTAAGTATTAAATCCCATTAATTAACAAAATTCGAAAATAGCCACCAAAAAGTTCGAGTTTAGCAATTATATCCTCAAATTATCGATTGTTACACTCGGGTCCTTAAATTCTCCAATCATGCAATTCAATCCTTAAATCCAACTAGGAAGAGCATGCCTCCTAGTTCCTTCTATGTTAACAACCAATAAATTAAATCTCATAATAAACATATACCCCAATTAATCAAGCGATAAATTAAAATCTTAAACATAAGGGTTACTAGTAATCAGCATCAAATTTGGCTCTGCCTTGGCCTCCTCGACATGCATCACATATGCTCGGCCAGTAGTGGGGCCTTTGTTGCTGGGAAATTCTGCTGCCTTATGGCCCTTTTGCTCGAAAATGAAGCATTTAAAGGTTCCCCGCATGCACTTGCGGAAATGGAACATGTTACACTGTCTGGAAGGCTGTCGTACTCTAGCTTAGGCGCCGCTGGGGCCCAAAGAGGTCTCTGCTGCTGGGGCCTCCTAACTTGTCCCTGGGGCTTCTGCTGCCCCTGCTGCCTCAGTTGCCCTGTAAACTACTTTTTCTACGGCTGGGAACTGGACTGAGTCTGCTGAATCTTTCGCTGCACCTCAAAATCAATGTCTCGCAGTGCCTGCTCCACCTGAAAAGCACAGACAGTGGCCTCGTCATAGCTTGCCGGTCTAATCAACATAACATCCGGTGCAGGGTGGGTCTCAGTCCGTCCATTAAATGCCTCAGCTTCTGAGAGGTATCTCTAGCGATCATGGGCACAAAAGGAAACCCATATCAAACTTCCGAATAAACTCCGCCACAGATAAGTCCCCCTGTCGGAGACTCATGAACTCCCTCATCAGGCGGCCCTGACATCCGCAGGGAAATACTTGCCGTAGAATATCTCCTTTAACCAGTTCCAAGTTAGAGTAGCCAAGTCCACGGCATGAGCGGCTCCCTCCCACCATAGAGATGCATCATCCCTCAACATATAAGTGGCACACCTGGTCCGATCGCCATCTCTCATCTGTAGGTACTCAAAATGCAGCTCCAGCGATCGAATCTGTCATTCTGCCAAGAATGGATCAGTGGTACCCCCAATCTCATTCGGGTTGAGTCGTATAAACTGCTCAAAAATTTGGGTCTGAGGTCAGGGAGCTTCCTGCACCTGCTCCAAAAGTCTAGCCACACCCTCCAATACACGGGTAGCTGCATCTCCTGGCGGTGGTGGTGGTGGTCTCCTGCCCCTCCAGGAATATCATCATGTATATCTGCGCTAGGTTCACGTCTGGGAGACATGATATCTGAATACAGTCCAAATTCCAAATGTAACCCATCATGCAATTTAATCTAGTTTTAAAATAGTAAATCCTTAAATCGTGAAAGCATCTAAACATGTACTGAAAATCATAAATCATGTAATCATGTAGCCGATAGTAGTAAAAAAACTTAAACATTTAAAACATAAAATCTTAAAGACTAGAACCGTTAAGACTGAGCTGCAGTAGCTGGCGGTGGCACAACCCTATACAGGAAGGACCCTTGCTCTGATACCAACGGTAACGTCTACTAATTTAAAATGCTACTATTTTTTTTTTTGTAAAGCTTACAATATTCGAAAATACGCATTTAAATATAATGAATATATGAAACTCTACTGAAAAATATGCCATTTACAAATAATCGTAAAAAATCGAAAAATAAAATATTGTAGACTAAATAAAATGTGCCAACTTGGCCCTTAACCATGCGTGAACGAAATTAAGACGAGTAAATTACTGAAAATCTACATAATAACAATAACATATAAAACTGATCATGTCTACTCAAAACTCATAAAATTGTAATGTGCGGAAAAGTGTGGTCATCCGGCCGTGTGCGCACATCTAGCCCTACCTACTCAGAGTTCGGCACCTCCAGTCTCCTCATCCAGATGCTCACCTGCATCATACGCACCAAGTGAGTCTAAAAACTCAACACACCTGTATCGTTAATGGAAAATACATATAGGTAGCACACAATAGTGAAAAATAATGTAATCAACATACATTTCATGAACTTAAAAGCATAAACGTAAACGAATCATTTAATATCATAACATGTCAAACATGTCTCAACATATCATCATATACGTATACATTTTCCTTTAATTGAATTCAGTCCATTAGTTGTGATTTTTATATCAGCTCTATTCGATGGAACCTTCTAATATAACTGCGGTACCAGACGGCGGGGACATCAGCTCATAATATCTCATAAAATCGTGTCAGTCACAACCAACTCTCATCCTTCAAAACGTGTCATCATGTTCATCACTTAATAAAAACATGCATACACGTAAATTTTCCTTAAAACCAAGAATGCAACGTAATTTTCATAATTACATAAAAATCATATACATGATGCATAAACATTTAAAAACATGATAAAATTTTGATCATGGCGCTGCTAGGACTAAAAACTCACCCGGGTGCAAAATGACCATTTTTCCATTGGAAACCCAAAATGACCGTTTTAACCCTGGACCTCTAAATTTAGACCCGAAGTTTACGAAACTCCTAAAACACCCCAAAACATAATTATAAGCATTACTTATGCATAAACTCGAGCTCGTTTCAAAACTTAAACGATTCGTTTTTAAACCTGAACCGGGGTCATGGTTTTAACCCGAATCAACCCGAAACTTAACTGAATTATCTCAAACTTTTACCATACTTAAAACACACTCTAACAGCCCATAAAACTCACATTCCAGCCCACTATGACTCATGAAAACAGGGCCACAAGCTGCTGGAAAAATCTGCATATTCCCACTCGAAAACCCTAGATGCAACAACCCTCCAAATTTCGTCCCTAGCTCAAGACCAAGCGGACCAGCCCCTAACCAATCCTGCCTAGACCACATTAAGACCCTACTGGACTAACCCTAAGCCCACTGATATCCCATGCACGCCCAAATTCCCGGAGATCACAAGGAAACACTAGCCGCCTTCACTACAACCTCTCGTCCAGAAGCTCAACACCTTTACCCTCGACTCCAGCCCCATGACCGCCCTATTTCCATCAAGTACAGCCCCTTAGCATGAACACATGACAACCACTCGCAGCAAATAAAAAAACGTGAGCATGGAGTATGAAGAAGCAATTTTTTCATGACAATTCTAGAACAAAACATAACCACAATTTAGATCAAAAAATGGACATCCATTTACATATATCTCAGCGATACTACGGCGTCAATAAGGAGAAAACGAAAATACAAGCGTGCCTTGATGATTAAATGAACAAAAGCTTGATGATGCGTGCGTAGGATGTGAAGTGGAGAGGCGGGAAGAAGCTTTCTTGAAAGGACAAGCAATGGCGACCTAGCTACTGAAGAAAATGATGGGGAGGCTGCTGAAAATGAAGTGGAAGGCTTCTCATAAGTAGATAGGTTTAGGGTTACTTGGGGATTAAAATAAGGTTACTTGGGGATATAAATAAATAGAATGTTTAAGCATAAATGGGCCCTAGATTATAATTAAATGGTTTGAAAAGGGTTTTAAGCCCATTAATCCTTAAAACAAACCCATCAAGCTCAAAAACATTCCCGAAAAATATTTTGTTTAAGTACTTTTTTGAAAATATCGCCCGAGCACTCAAAAAGTCCTCTGATTCAATAAAATTTGCGTACCGATTAAAAATATGACCCGACGAGTAAAAATACTCACCAAGGCCCATTTTTCGAAAACACCATAAAAAACACCTCATATTTTTTGATTAAAATTAATCATGTAATAAAAAAATTTTTTTCCTGACAAATCCCCGGTCTCCGTTCTTCGATTGAGCGCATAATGCAACTTAAAACTCTAATACATGAAACCTTAAAATAATCATGAAAAAAATCCTACTCATGCAATGACCATGCATTAAATGCATAAAATCATTAAACACAAAATTTAAACAAAAATCCTATATTGTAGGGCATTCAGGTTACGTAAAATATAAATTTCCTGGACCTTACAAATATATAATTTTTTTGCAACTTTTTTAAAATAAATTTACCAACTAACAATTTAAAATCCAAAGAACACAAATCCAGACCATAAAGTCGTAAAACTTCAACCAACCAAACTTTAACATTTTCAAAAGTAAATTTACTCTAACATTCTCTCAAAACTATCAAAATCATCATAATTCATAGAAGTCTTATAAGTAACTCAAATCATTTAGCGTGAGTCATAAACGTAAGTGCGGAAAAACTACCGCTGGTTCTCGGGTTGTGTGCACTTCAGTCCAGTAATATCAACCATCAAGTCCCTCAACAACATCAATATAATGCTAATTTGCATCGATCACACCTAGTGAGTCAATTGACTCAACAAACCTTAACCATGATAACAAGTGCTACATATACATCCACATGCAACAGTGAAAATATTTTTACTTAAAATAGCTTTTCATGAACATGCATAATATAAAATTTTTTCCTTTTACCATAAACATTTTCCTTTTCATCATATATGTATACGTTTTTTGTTATTGAATTCCGATCGTTATTTGTGATCTTCGTATCAGCTGAAGGTCGATGGATCCATCTACTTGTAACCACAGTACTGGGAGGTGGCGACATCAACGACACTCTCACCCGTCAACTCAGCCTTGGTCTATCATATCATCATATCATGTCAATGGAAATACGATCAGTCGGGCTACCTCTGGGGCCTTCTCCCGTAAACGGGCTCCCTCTAGGGCCATTTTCCTCACGTTATCTCCAATCATATCATCGTATTAGTCACAATCACTTCACCTCCTCCAACGTGTCATATTTTCATCACTTATAAAAATTCATGCATATATATAAAAATCATTTTTCTTTTAAACCAAGAATGCAACACGTCTTTTAGCATTAACGTTTCATCATTAAATTTTTCATAAATATTATAACATTATTTAAAGCATTCAGGGCACTGCCAGGACGTCTAACATTTTTCAGGTGTAAAATGATCATTTTACCCCTAGAAGCATAAACTTTCGTATTTTTCCTTAAACCTCGAAACGATATCCCAAATCACACCAAGCTTAACATATAACCTTAATCACTCCCATAAATATTCCTTAGATGTAAACTTATGCCGCTATGTTGGAAACTAAGTTTCGGATGTTTGACAAATTGAAGGGCTAAAAGTTCGATTTAACTTAACATAATCGGACGCCCGAACTGATTCTAACAACTAAACTATCTAACCAACTGATCTATGTAACTGGACGCGCTGTCAACTGAGTGCAGTTGTGAATTTTATCAGCTTCTACCTTTCAGCAGGACACGTCACAAGTTGAAAACGACAACCGACAGTACAACAATCTGCAAATGTTAGTGGGAATGCCGCATTTCAGAAAAGACGTACTGTATTATTGGCAGGGGAATTTCTGACGTGGCACATCAATGGGTAGAAAGTTTAAATCGCATTAAAATTTTCCCGTTGGAGGGAAGCCTGTAAATAGCAGAGAGAAGCAGCTGAAGACAACAACGAAACTTTACAATCAGTTGCGAAGAGTGAACTAGCAATCAGTCTTACTGTTACTCTGCTGAAATTCACGCTCACGCTTATCATATACATTCATAGCTGTTAGGATATTTTTCGAGCATTTTAGTACATTGTTATTACTGGGAAACTTGATCCTAGAGATCAGTTGTGCTAAGTCTTTCAATCGAGAAAATTGAGTTGTAAACTAAGAGTTTTAGTTTTGGCATTGTTAAGTCCAAACTGAAGTGGGTCTGTACAAATCTTGCATTGATCAAAGTCTTTAAGTGGAAATCCTATCTTCGTGATAGAAGGGGTAACGTAGGAATAATTGAAATATCTGAACATCCAGAAACAAACTTTGTGCATCTTTTACAAGCCTTTTAAGTAACTATATTCTATCTTTCAGTCAGTTATATTCCGCACTTAACTTTTTATTGACTGTGATCGACTGACAAGATTTTGTGGATCAGATTCTCACCAAACTGATTCAAACCCTCGAGAAAGTGTTAAAAAAAACCAAGAGTATTTATTCAACCCCCCTTCTAAACACTCCTTATTCGGATAACCGATCCTATCAAGTGGTATCAGAGCAGTTGAATCTTGTCTCAAAATATTCTTACTTAAAACTGTTCAATATGTCTTCATTCAACAAAATACCTATGTTTTCCAGAGAAGACTTTGATGACTGGAAAATAAGAATGCAGGCTCACTAAGCTGCACAAGATGATGACATGTGGTATGTCATCACTAATGGTCCAATGAAGATTTTAAAAGAAAACACTGCAGTTGCCATCACTGACGGGGCACCTCATCGAATTGAAAAGCCCAGAGATGAATGGACAACTGAAGAAAAAAGAAAATCAAACTTTGATAATGTGCCAAGGACATCTTATACAAAACACTGGATAAAGTCACGTTTAGCAAAATCAAAATGTGCAAAACGGCCAAAGAGATATGGGAAAAACTTATTCAGCTGTGTGAAGGAAATGAACAAAACAAGGAGAAAAAGCTGTCAGTTGCTGTTCAAAAATTTGATAATATCAAGATGAAAGCAGGAGATTCTATGCACGAGTATGATGAAAGAGTCATCTGCATCATCAATGAACTGAATGCAGTTGGAAAAGTGTACTCAAATAAAGAAGTAGCACTGAAAGTGGTAAGAGGTCTTCCCAAAGAGTGGGATGTCAAGACCATGGCTATGCGTGAATCAAAAGATCTTAACAAAGTTGAACTACATGATCTATTTGCTGATCTGAAGGCTTATGAGTTTGAGCTACAAACTAGAGAAGGAGAGCCTTCTGTACCAACTGCCACGAATGCTTTAACTGCCGTTAGACTGGAACCAACTAGTTCAGTTGAAAATCTACCGGTCAACTGTGTAATGATGCAATGTCATTGTTTGTCAAAAAATTTGGAAGGTTTATGAGGAAGAATCAAGGAAACTTCCAGAAGTAATACCAGAGAAACAATTCCAAAGAAGAATCCTATGTTTGCTACAACTGTGGCAAATCTGGTCATTTCATAGCAGACTGTCGTAAGCCAAAGAAGGAAAGTCGAGTATCAACTAATAAGGGAAAGAAGCCCTTTGAGCACAAAAGAAGGACCAGGGATGACAAGAAATCATTCAAGAAAAAGCATGAAGTGCTTTTGGCTGAAGAGAGAAAATCAAAGTGGGCTGAAACTGACAGTGATGAGTCAGAACAAGAAAGCCAAAGCAGTTCAAGTGATGATGAAGAGGAGGTCAAGTGCTTAATGGCAGATGATGCTGAACTGGAGTCAGCAAGTGAACATGTATTTGATTTTAGCTCTACTGATTTCACTTATGAGGAACTCATTACCACCTTGCATGACATGGTAAATGAGTATCACGAACTTGCTCGATCATTTCAGAAGGTCAGAACTGAGCAAACTGATCCCAATGACAACAAGACAAAAACTGATTAGTCAGTTGAACTGTTGAGTCTGAAAAGGGAGATTGCACAACAAAAAGCTGAAATGATTGAAAATCAAGCTTTGATATGTCAGTTAAAAAAAAAATTTCAAAACATACTGAACTGATTCAAGCTTGGAACTAGTCTTCAGTTGCATTAACTGAAATACAGAATTCTCAAAAATCATTTGATGATAAAACTGGTTTAGGTTTTAACAATTTTGATGAAAATTCTGCAAGTGATGCTCAACCAAAGTTGAATAAAAGCAAAGGAAAGTACATTACCTTTGTAAATTCAACTATGGTAAATGAATTTTCAGAACCTAGTAAACCAGCTGTTCAATTGATTGAAAGTAAGAACAAAGGCAAACTGCATGGTATTGGACATAGCTGTGAGAGTTTAACTGATACAAGAAACCGGTCACCTAAACGGCCCAGTCACAAAATCAGTACTCAATGAATGGCCATTACAATTACTACAACTGTAAGCCAGTTCAGAAACGATATCAAAAGAATAGCCAGTTGAAAAAGGATACTAATCATACTGTCTCATCCTCACATCACACAGATATTGCCAAAAATTCGAGGAAAACCATTTGGAACATAGTAACTGGGAAATTAGTTAGACTAATTCAAGTCTGGGTTCCTAAAGGACTAATCAGTTTAGGATCCAAATTAATATGGGTAACAAAATTATATATGGTGTGTGATTTCAGGTAACAGGTACAAGCAAATAATCAACTTGGTATCTAGACAGTGGTTGTTCACGATATATGACAGGAGATGCAAGTTTTCTATCTCAACTGATCAAATATACTGGACCAAACATCAGTTTTGGAGACAACTCCAAAAGTAAAACTGTGGGTAAGGGTAAGCTTATCCATGGTAACTTTACAATTAAAGATATTTTGCTAGTGGAGAATTTTAAGTATAACTTGATAAGCATCAGTCAGTTATGCGACAACAATTTCTCAGTTCAGTTTGACAGACACACGTGTTCAGTTAAAGACTCAACTGATGAGGTAATTCCAACTGAAAATCGTTGTGGTAATACTTACAAAGTCAATTGAACTGAAGAACCTTATGCACCAGTCTGTTTCATTGCTTCCAAATATTCCAAACACTGATTATGGCATAATAGATTGAACCACCTGAACTATAAATCTATTGCATATCTGAGTAATCATGACCTTGTAACTGGTTTGCCCAAAATGGATTTCTCCAAAGATAAAATTTGTCAGCATGTCAGTTTGGTAAACAAGTAAGATCTTCTTTTAAAAACAAGGGTTGTAAATCTTCTTCCCAATGCTTATAACTGTTACATGTGGATCTATTTGGTCCTATACCAGTCATGAGTTTAGGGAGAATGAAATACACCTTGGTGGTTGTAGATGATTTTTCAAGATTTACTTGGGTTATATTTATCAAATCCAAAGACCAAACTGCTGCACAACTTTTCAAGCTCTTTAAAATATTACTAAATGAAAAATCAGTTGGAATTGATAGAATCAGGTCTGATCGAGGAACTGAATTCATCAATCAAATTCATTCAATTTTTTTAGAAAATACTTGAATTAAGTATGAGCTCTCAGCAGCTAGAACCCCTCAGCAAAATTGGTGTAGCTGAGAGAAGAAATCGGACCCTTAAAGAAGCTGCTAGAACAATGCTTGCTGATTCTGGTATTTCTCAAAGGTTTTGGGCTGAAGCAGTAAACACTGCGTGTTATACTCAGAACAAATCAATGATTAATAAGAATCATGTGAAAACACCATATGAGATATGGCATGGAAGAAAAAGTGTGGTTTCTTATTTCAAGATATTTGGTTGCAGATGTTTTATACTCGATAATGGTAAAATTTATTTAAAAGCTTTTGATGCTAAATCTGCAGAAAGAATAGTTCTTGGATATTCTTCAGTTAGCAAAGCATATAGAGTCTTCAATAAAAATTCTTTAAATGTTGAAGAATCTATCCATGTTGTTTTTGATGAAACTGTACTAACTGATAAGCCAACTGATCTAGTTGAGCTAGTTGATAGATTTACAGATATTAGTTTGGAGGATGATAATGAAAAAGAAACTCATATCAATCGAAACATCCTTCAAACACCTGAACCAGAAGTGTTAGATCAACCAGTGGAACAGGAAGCTGCTCCTGACAATCAGTTGGTGGAGCCTATTGAAAATATTCAGTTACCAACTGATGCAGCAACAACTGAAACTGAAGAAAATACTCAGTTGGAAACTGAAGCAGTTGCTAACTTGGATGCAACAAATGCAGAGTACAGATGAAAGAAATCACATCCTCCGGAATTGGTAATAGGTAATACATCTGATCCGGTAAAAACTCGTAATCAAATGCTTAATCTATTTGTTCATTCAGCTTTTGTTTCCCAACTGGAACCAAAGAAAACTGATGAAGCTCTTGCTGATCCTAACGGGATAAATTGTATGCAAGAAGAGTTAAATCAGTTTACCCATAACAATGTCTGGAACGTAGTTCCAAGACCAATTTCAAAAACTATTATAGGTACAAAATGGGTGTACATGAACAAATTGAACGAAGATGGTTCAGTTGTGCGCAACAAAGCAAGGCTAGTAGCACAAGGATATAGGCAAGAAGAAGGAATTGATTACGATGAAACATATGCACCAATTGCAAGACTGGAGGCAATCAGAATATTCCTTGCCTATGCATCATTCAAGAATTTTAAAGTCTACCAGATGGACGTAAAGAGTGCATTCCTGAATGGTCAGTTGCAAGAAGAAGTCTATGCTGAACAATCTCTAGGTTTTATCAATCATCATTTTCCTGATCATGTCTACCATTTGAACAAAGCCTTATATGGCCTTAAACAAGCTCCAAGAGCTTGGTATGAAACTCTTTCAAAATTTCTAACTGATCACGATTTTTCTGTTGGATCAGTTGATAAGACGTTGTTCAAATTCTCTAAGAATGATCATATTTTAATTGTTCAAATTTATGTTGATGACATTATATTTGGGTCAACTAACCCCAAATTATGCGAGAAATTTGCTAAGATGATGCAGGATAAATTTGAAATTAGCATGATGGGTGAACTGACATTTTTCCTTGGACTGCAAGTGAAGCAATTGGAGACTGGTATTTTTATCAGTCAAACTAAATACACGAAGGAGTTGCTCAAGAAATTTGGCATGAAATCATGTTCAGCTGCAAGTACTCCCATGAGTTCATCAGTAAAACTTGACACTGATCAAGGAGGAATATCAGTTGAGACGACACTCTACAGAGGTTTAATAGGTTCATTATTGTACCTAACTGCTAGTCGTCCTGATATTGTATTTGTTGTCTGTATTTGTGCTAGATTTTAATCAAACCCTAAGCAATCGCCAGCTTCCAAACGTATTTTAAAATATCTTAAAGGCACGCCAAATGTTGGGTTATGGTACTCTAAAGACTCTTCTTTCAATTTAGTTGGATATTCAGATGCATATTATGCCGGATGTAAGCTTGATCGTAAAAGTACAAGTGTATCATGTCAGTTTCTAAGGGACATACTGATTTCTTGGTTCAGCAAGACGCAGACATCCATAGCTACTTCCACAACTGAAGCAGAAAATCTTGCTGCTGAAAGCTGTTGTGCTCAACTGCTCTTGATGCTAGCAACAACTGAAAGATTACGGAGTTATTGCCAAAGAATCACTCATATTTTGTGACAATACTAGCACGATTGCTATCACTTACAACCAGTTCTTCACTGAAGGACCAAGCACATAGATGTCAGTTATCACTTCATCAGAGATCATGCCTTGAAGAAAGCCATCAGACTGGAGTATGTTTCAACTGAACAACAAGCAGCTGACATCTTCACCAAACCACTGTCCGAGACTAAGTTTTCTTAATTACGCAATATACTTGGTTTAATTGATTTAACTTGATTATATCATGGTTATTACCATTTTCTTGTCGTAACTGAGTCTTTTATCATCTGTTAATTACTCAGTCAGTTAGTTGCCAGTTAATAACATTTCAGTTGAATTATTTTCAGTTGCATGTTATTCGTCTAACATCTGTTTGTATGCAGAAAAGCAAAAGACAATGATAAAATAATTAAACAATTTATTTATTATTAACGAAGCGTACATTGGTGATTTCTTTCTTAACAGCAGACCTCCACGAGGTCAACCAACTGTTTAAAACCCCAGTGGTAGTCTTCAGGAAGCCCTCTGAAATAGCTATGTGTTTCAGAGTCAACTTCTCCTTCTTAAGCATCAGCAGGTAGACACCTTCATCTGTGAAGATGTCCATCTCATCAGCAATGCGCAAACGCCGCCGATATTTCTTCATTTGTGTCACCCGTTTGGGGGTGGCAACTGCTCCTCCCTGCTGAAGGAACTGAAGATCTTGAAGCTTTTGCCAGAATCGGAGAATCTTGTGGAAGACTTCATCTTCCATAGCAATCTTCCTTGTTTCCAGCGCTGAATCCATGAACTCTTCAACCATGTATGGAACCTTAGAACTGCTTGCACCTGCCATTATATCTCTTGGAATATTTATTTGCTAAGTTTTCTACTAAAGATGAAGGGGCTAGTGGGTGATACTGCTGAAAAATCATTCAAGTTCAAAGTTTTCAATGCTAAGAATGTCCAGCCACCAATGACCGAATTAGGACATCTCTACTGAACTATTTGTAAAAATAAAAAAGGAGATTGGGACGCAACAGGAGGCTCCCAAATCAGTCAAAAAGGCAAAGACTCTAGCTCAGCTGAAGACGGCCAAGAGGAAACTGATTGTCAGCGAATCAGATTCTGAGAAGACACCATCTCCTCAGGTTGTCAAGAAGCCAAGGAACTTGAAGTCAAAACCTGCTGCTGTGGTTGGCTCTATACCAACTGAAAGATTGAAACAATCGGATGCCCAACAGCCTATTCAGGCTATTCCACTGAAAGCTATTTCAGCTGGAGTCTCAACTAAGGTTCCATTACCTCCACCAATTGCTCAATCTAAAAAGTCCGTCACCACATCTGGTGAAAACGAGAAATCAGCAGGAGTCAAAGTTCCTATGACTCATATTATTCGCCCTACTCTTCTTCCAACTGCACGACCTAAAGGAGTTGTAATTCGGGAACTGGTGGATACTACTCACTCAGGACTGAGCATTTCTCATGTCCTTACTGATCAAAAAGGCAAGGGAAAATTAATCGAAGAGCCGAGGCCAACTAATGCCATTCAGATTCACATTGACCTCATTTGGCAACAGGTCAATGCTTTCGCTAAGTCTCATCTGAAAACTTTTGATGCGTGGGTGAGATTCAGAACTCATGTTTTCGCTAAACAGTTGAGGAAGAAGTCTCAACTGGAAAAATTCATTAAACTGGAAGCAGCAGTCTTCAAAGTTGTCAAAGCTGCTACCATTGTTCAGGCACTAGATAGAAAAAATTATTTCTTTAATCAAATAAGAGCTAAGAAGTTGTATCAATTGCTTGATAAACTGAAGAGCAATTACAACCCAACCAGTCCAACTTCTTAAAATGACAGAGCCGTGTTTACTCAGTTGGACATGGACCTTATCACGTTACAAATGGAGATAAAACATTGGGAACAAGATCAAGAGTTGGTAATTCAAGCAGATCCCACAGAATCTTCAGAAGAGGAAGTAGAAACTTTATCTCAGAACAGAAAGTCATCCAAAGAACCGCCTACTACTTCAACTGAGCCAGTCAAGGATGTGCCTCAACCATATTCTGCTACTGATCCTCTCATTTACACTGATGCTGAATTATCTATGGAAAATATTGATGAAATTATTCAATCAGTCTCCACAGAATTTCAGCCCAAGGTGTCTTCACTTGATCCAGCAGCCGTAGAGGCTACGTTTGATACAACTGAGGAACCAGTTCAGTCCTTCATCCCAACTGAACAAGAAGTTCCACCTGAAGAGCCGGTTCAGTCATCTGTCATGACTGAACAGGTAGTTGATGAAACAATAGAGATTCAACAGTGCTTAACTGAAGAACCTGCCGAGAAGGAATCTTGAAGAAACTGAGAAGCCGGTTCAGTCAGTTGTTATGACTGAACATGCAATTATTGAACAAGTTGAAGAAGCACAGCTGCACTCAGCTACAACTGAAGAAGTGCCAGCTGACAAACCAATTATACAAACAACTGAAGAATCAGTTAGTCAATCAACTGAAAAACCGGCAGATTCTCAAACTCATAAACCAACCACTTCTTTTGATCTGAATCGTTCTTCTCCTCCCCAGCTTCAACAGGAAGCCCGTGTAGAAGATGCTCCAGAAATGATATATGCAGAAACGGTAGTAGCTGACAGGACTCTGGTGATCTTTGATCAAGCTACCATAGAACAGGAACCAGAAACATCTGGACCTTTATCCCCTCATTCCTCAATAGATATTGATTCAGTAATTGAAGAGATTCAGGTCATCCAACACAACCTGTCAGATATGATGACCACAATTTCAGACAACCAATCTACTCAGCTTGCTCATACTCTATAGTTGAATTCTTCAAATGAATTCAAATATGAGAGACTGAAGCAAATTCAAGCTACTGTGAACTCTCACTCATTTACAATGGAAGAAATAAAAAAGAACAGAGGTATGGCTGAAAGTCTTTCCGTAACTCAAAATGTTATTGGAAAACGAGTTGAATTTTTGGAGACAACTGTTTCCAGAAAGATAGACTTGCTTCAAACTATTATGTTCATTGCTGTTTCAGACGTGTCCACTACTGTTAAGCTCTTATCAACTGATGTTCGGAGATTATCTAACAAGATGGATGAGCTTGACAAAAAGGGGGAAGAGATACTAAAGCTAAAGCTCAACTAGATCAACAACATAGACTGAAGATTATTGTACTCTTTCATTCCTTATACAAATCTGTACACTGAGAGAGTTATCTATAAAGAAGATAAGTTGTTCAAGATCTTATTTTATCTACAAAGAGCTCAGTTGATCAGTTATTATTTGTTTAGTTTTGTCAAACACCAAAATAGGGAAAATTGTTGGATACTAAGTTTTGGATGTTTGACAAACTGAAGGGCTAAAATTTCGATTTAACTTAACATAATCAGATGCCCCAACTGATTCCAACAACTGAAATATCTAACTAACTAATCTACGTAACTGGATGCACAGTCAACTGACTGCAGTTGTGAATTTTATCAGCTTCTACCTTTCAGCTGACCTTTCAGCTGGACACGTCACAAGTTGAAAACGACAACCGAAAAACAGTACAACAGTCTGCAACTGCTAGTGGGAACGCCGCATTTTAGAAAAGGCGTACTGTACTGTTGGCAGGGGAATTTCTGACGTGGCACATCAACATATAGAAAGTTTAAACCGCATTCAAATTTTACCAGTTGGAGGGAAGCCTATAAATAGCCGAGAGAATCAGCTGAAGACAACAATGAAACTTTACAATCAGTTGCGAAGAGTGAACTAGCAATCTATCTTACTGTTACTCTGCTGAAATTCACGCTCACGCTTATCATATACATTCATAGCTGTTAGGCTATTTTTCGAGCATTTAGCACATTGTTATTACTGTGAAATTTGATCCTAGAGATAAGTTGTGCTAAGTCTTTCAATCAAGAAAATTGAGTTGTAAACTAAGAGTTTCATTTTTGGCATTGTTAAGTCCAAACTGAAGTGGGTCTGTACAAATCTTGTATTGATCAAAGTCTTTAAGTGGAAATCCTATATTCGTGATAGAAGGGGGGACGTAGGAGTAATTGAAATCTCCGAACATAAAGAAACAAACTTTGTGAATCTTTTACAAGCCTTTTCAGTTACTATATTCTATCTTTCAGTCATTTATATTCCGAACTTAACTGTTAACTGACTGTGATCGACTGACAAGATTTTGAGGATCAGTTTCTCACCAAACTGATTCAAACCCTCGAAAAAGTGTTGAAAAAAATCGTGAGTGTTTATTCAACCCCCTTCTAAACACTCCTTATCCGATAACCGATCCTATCACCCTCGACTAATTTCTCAATCGTTTTTAAAGGTCAGACCTACATCCATGTTTTGACTCGTATTAACTCGAAACTTAACCAAACTTTACCAAACTTGAACCTAAGCATCCTAAAACACAACTAAACCTTTTTCAACCAAAACTAAGCCAATTAGAACCCTCGAACTCACCCCTATCGGCTACTGAATTTTTTGCATGCATGGATCAAACCCTAGCCCATGTTATCCTCCAACTTACGACCCGCGCCCTTATCCACCACGACTAGACCCTAGGACACCCTCTCAAGACACTAACCAAACCCTAGGAAATGTACTGGACTGAAATAATCACGCCTAGAAGCTGCATCCATCAAATTCGATTGCCCCTAGCCAAGCGCCCGAGCCTCTCGTCCCGATCCCCCTTATTTTCGAACCAGCCATCGTCCAGCCTATCTAGAACCATGGCACAACACTCTTAAGACCCCTTGACATACCCATAACAGCAGTTTGTAGCCGCATGCCCTAGGAAGCCAAACCGAAACCCTAGGACTCTAAAATCTCCAAGTTTCGTTCAGCATGCTTCACCCTACTGTCTAGCGCTTAAACCTTCATATATGGATGCCTTAACCTTCTGGAAAACGTCCTTTGTGATGCCCCTACCATGGCAGACCCTTTGTGCAATGTTGTAACAAGTTTTGGATCACAAAAACAAGGATTATTGACATATTATGGCTTAAATACGAAAATAAATGCAAGGTAACATGTTTTTCATTCAAACATATATCAAATCGATAATATGGTGTGATAGATGAGTGAAAAGAAGATTAAGGCATGCCTTTGCGTTTATTACGAATGAAAAACGAATTGGCGATGCGAGGGACGTTGGTGGAGAGACAAGGGATGCAGCTTTCTGATTTTTCTTCAAGCTTTTCGTGATTTTCCTTCAAAAATTGTGTGTGTGCACATGTGGTTTGCAGCTAATAGAGTGCTAGTATGTTTTGGGAGGATTGGGACGTGAGTTTTGAAGGTTTGGGGTCGGGTTTAGGGCATTTTATTTTAATTAAAACTCATAATACAAACTTAGGCCCATTAACCTAGTATAATAGGCCCATTAAGCCCATTAATTAATATTTAAAATATTTTTTTAGGAAAATTTTTGAAAATATTAGCCGAGTTCTCAAAAAATTTATATTTTTGTCGAAAATTGAATACCATTTAAAAATGCGATTCAGCGTGTAAAAACACCTCAAAAGTTGTCATTTTAGAAAATACCATTTAAAATATACTATACTTTAAAAAATTAAAAATATTTATTCATAAAAATATTTTCCTTCATATGGATCCCCGGTCTCCGTTCCTCGATCGCGTCTCGAATAACCTTTAAAACATAGTTTTATGCATTCTAGTTGAAAATCATATTTTAAACATGTCTACCATATTTATTAGATGCAAATAAAATACTTTAATTAAAATACATAAGAAATTTGATAACTTGTGGACCTTCAAATTTTCGGGATGTTACATGAAACCTATTCTTCTCTAAGTTCTTCATTATCTCAATCAACTTCTGTGAGAACCCGGAATTTCCGAAGAAGATCATGTAAGAAATAAAACTCGAAATTAAACTCAAAACTTTAAGCTTAATTATAAGAATCAATTATAAATTTAAAATTTTCATCTAACACAGCTCGAGGAAGTAGGTCAAAAAGCTCGAAGATGAACTAAAAAGAGATCTACACCATATGGAACTGTATAAATCAAAGAGTAGTAACTAGAGGAGAAAACCCCTAGATCAAGGACTCAATCTTTTAGCTCAATGAAGCTCATCCCTCCTTGTTCTAAAAGAACCAAGAATGGAGCTAAGAGAAGAGCTAGGGGGCTTGGACAAATTTATTGCGCAAGAATTGTCCCTTTGGTAAACCAAGGTGACTTTTGAGATTGGATAGAATTTTTGACCACAATGAATGCCGTTCTTGGGCATCAAGGAGACGACCAAGTCTATTTGAAAGGCCAAAATTTTTCCTATAAATAGCACCTCAAACCTCACATAAAATGCACTCCAAAAATCCCTCACAAGCCACAAGAAAAAATCGGCCATCTCCTCTTTTAAGCAACTCTCGGCCGACTGTCCTTGGAGAAGAAGAAGGAAGTTTGTTCCAGCTATTTTGTGTAATAAAGTGATGCGTATAACGTGGAGTTCCTGTCCACAATTGGCCGCCATTCGTGCAAGTTTTAACAAAGTTTCGTACCGCACGATTAAACTATCGGTAAGTGGGTTTTTGTTACGCATTTTTCTTGTAATTTAAACTTTGCATAAATATAACATGAAATGATTGTATGTGTGCCCTTATTTTCGAAAATCAGTGTTTACATAATTAAAATCTCGATCGATGAATGTTATGTTCGTTCAAAATTCTGATAAGTTTTGTTCGGTAAATCTGATTCTGGGATACATTGTTACAATTCGAATTTGATGTGGGATGATAATTGTAATTATGTCTGGCCCCTATCTGTGGGTATAAAACTGTGTTCTGTCTGGCCTCCATAAGTGGGTATAAAACTGTGTTCTGGCCTCACCCCTTAAAGACTAAAATATTGGGGACAATTTCACCATAGAATATGAGATGAGTAACAATGTTGTGTTTGTTCCGATCTGCTCTGAATTGTCTAATAATCTTTCTCTCATATTTCGAATTTGATTTCGTTCTGTTATGATAAGTCAATGTAATCTGTTAAAAGATGATTTAATATTATCTCTATATGTATTTGTGGAAATAAATCGGCCTCCACCCGCTGAGTGTTTACAAAAACACTCACCCCTTACATCTCTCACCAAATAAGAATGAAGAGCAAATAAATGAGGAGGAACAAGAGGCATTCTGGGATGGTAATCGAATGGAAAGAACAAGATCAAGATTTTTAAATTTTCTTTTAATTCGCTTTCCGTAATTATGATGTAATTTTTATTCTGTTGTCCTTGTAAAGATAATGCTTGTTTTATGAAAAAGACTGATTTTTGGCTATTTGCTACGAGGCTTAATTGTTTTTATGTAAATTGATAAACAATGTCAGATGTCATTGACGCATCGGTCTCGGGGCGTGACATTTTAGTGGTATTAGAGCAGCCATATTCTTAATCTCGCTGGGATTTTGATAGACAATTTGCAAATTTTTTCAAAAGCCTAGTGCATCCCTATTTGCAGTAAACTCACCGATCGAATTCATTCACATCTTATGTCGTCATCTCAAAATTTCCTTTGAAATTCAAAGCTAAACTTCTTAAATCATTCTAAAACCTTTTAGTATAAAAAATTCCACGACAATTGTGTGTCCATTAAAAAATTGTGCCTTTCTATCCTTTATTATTGTTCTGAAATTTTTCCTCGATTTATGTGAGGAAATGGCAGGCAGACCACCTAGAAAAAACCGAAACCCCCGCGGCACCAATCAAAAAAAAAATCCATCATCACCTCCGAGAGTGAATCTTAGGCCGAAAGGATATGATGGCAATATCTACTATTGTAGCTTCAATATTGCAAGGAATTGTGAACCCAATTGCTAACATTATCCAGCTGCCACCAGAACCACAACTGCGAGGAATTAAGTATCATTACGAATACCTCTGAAAGAACCGAGTTCCAATCTTTGATGGCAATCCTGATCCAGAAGTTAGTCATTCGAGCACGCAAGTGGTGGGAAACAGTGTCACCAACCTTGGCTGATATGGAACAGATTACTTGGAAAACCTTCAGGAGAGAATTTTTATAGCACTACTACCCAGCTGAATTTCATCTACAAAAGCTAAACGAGTTCGAAAATTTTAAACAAACATCGGACATGACAGTAATGGAGTACAAATCAAGGTTCAATGATCTTGGAACCTATGTACCAAGCATCTTGTCGGATGAAACTCTGAAAATGTACCGTTTCAAGAAAAAGTTGAACAGCCGAAGTCAATGTGCTTTGGCTGTATTTAGGCCAAACAACTTTGCAGACTTAATGGGTGCGGCGATGAGCGCTGAAACAGACATCAGTCTCTACTATCTGCCTCACATACCTGGAAGGCCATAAAATGCGGAGAAGAAATCTACCTTCAACGATCAGCAAAGTCAGAGAAGAAATTGATCCAAAGTTGGAAGAAATTCTAGTCGTCCAAGAATTTCCAGATGTTTTTACCGAGGATTTACCGGGTGCGATAGCCGATAGAGAAGTGAAATTTGAAATTAATTTTGTCCCTGGTGCCGCACCAATTTCAAAGGCACCATACCAAATGGCTCTAGCTGAATTAAAGGAGTTAAAGGAGCAACTTCAGTAGTTATTTGATAAGAAACAAATCCGACCCAACGCATCTCCGTGGGAAGCCCCAGTTCTGTTTGTAAAGAAAAATGACAGAAGCATAGGGAGTTGAATAAGATCTCAATAAAGAATAAGCACCCTCTCCCACGAATAGATGATCTTTTTGATCAGCTAAAAGGAGCCAAGGTTTTCTCAAAACTCGATCTAAGATCAGTTACCATTAGCTGAAAGTCAAAGCAGGGGATATCCCTAAAACAGCTTTTAGGACAAGTATGGGAACTACGAATTCACGATAACGCCTTTTGGTCTAACAACTGCTAGCTCCTGCAGCATTCATGGACCATATGAACCGAGTATTAAAGCCATACCTTGATAAGTTTTTGGTGGTTTGCATAGATGATATCCTTGTATACTCACTAAGCGAGGAAGACCATCGAGAACATTTGTGTCTCGCCTTGCTGACACTGCGTGAAAAGAAACTCTATGCCCAATTCAAGAAGTGTGAAATTTGGCTAAAAAGTGTTGCGTTCTTTGGCCATATAATCTCTGAATTAGGTGTGTCAGTAGATCCTAATAAAGTAGAAGCAATCAAGGACTGGCCTCGACCAAATACGGTAACCCAAATAAGAAGTTTTATTGGTTTATCTGGCTACTATTGAAAATTTGTGAAGGATTTTCTTCGATAGTCATTCCTCTCACCAAACTCACTCAGAATAATTCAAAATTCATTTGGAATGCAGCATGTTAGAAAAGTTTCGAAATCCTTAAAACGAAGCTTGCATCTACTACCAGTTCTAGTTCTTCCTGAAGATGGCAAGAACATAACGATATATAGTGACGCGTCAAAGGGAGGGTTAGGGTGTAGGAAAGTCAGGTAATTGCCTATGCATCAAGGCAATTAAAAACTTATGAGCAAAATTACCCAACTCATGATCTTGATTTAGCGACAATCGTAGTTTCACTAAAGATCTGGAGACATTACCTTTATAGGGTAAAATGAGAAGTATTTACTGATCACTAGAGCCTCATATACATATTCGCCCAAAAGGAACTCAACATGAGGCAAATGAGGTGGATTGAACTTCTGAAAGATTATGATTTATCAATCAATTACCATCGGGGTAAAGCAAAAAAGTAGCAGATGCTTTGAGCCGAATGAACATTGGGAAAGTAAGCTTATCTTCTCTATCAGCGCAACCATGCCTTAAAGAATCAATCAAATTAAAACAAAGACAGGAAACCTCTATCATAAAAATTAAGGAACAAATTCAAGAAGGGAAAACCCAAGAATTCCAGACTGATGAAAATGGTGTCCTTTGGATGAAAGGATGGTTGTGTGTACCAAACATTGATGGGATTCGAGAAGAAGTGATGGCCGAAGCACATAAATAGAAATTTTAGTCCATACTGGAAGCATCAAGATGTACCGAGATCTGAAAAATAATTACTGGTGGAATGGAATGAAGAAAGACATAGATGTCTTTGTTTCCAGGTGCTTAACCCGTCAACAAGTCAAGGCGAAATATCAACGGCCTGGAGGACTCCTGCAACCATTAGAAATACCAAAGTGGAAGTGGGATAACTTCTTCATGGATTTCGTAGCAGGACTACCAAAATCAAAACGAGGTCACGATGAGATTTTGGTAATCATTGATAGATTGACCAAATTTGCCCATTTCATACCAGTTCGAATGAATTACAACTAGGATAAATTAGCCATCATGTACATGGAAAACATAATGAGATTACAAGGAGTCCAGGCGAGTATATTATCTGACAAAGATCCAAGATTCATATCACGATTTTGGAAAAGTTTTCAAAAAGCCATTGAAACCAAAGTAAGTCTCAGCACGGCCTATTATCCTCAAACTGATGGCCAAATTGAAAGGACAATTCAAACCCTCGAAGACATGTTTAGAGCATGTGATCTGAATTTTCATGGGAATTGGAGTGAACAGTTACCTCTGATAGAATTTGCCTATAATAACAACAATCACAGCAGCATTGAAATGGCTCCGTATGAAGCACTTTATGGCCGAAATTGAAGGTCGCCTCTGTATTGGGATGAAGTTGGAGAAAATTCTATCACTGGACCTGAGCTTGTTCAAGTAACCACTGACAAAGTAGCCATAATCATAGAGAGAGTCAAAACAGCTCAAGATCGACAAAAGAGCTGGGCTGATTTAAAGTGAAGAACATTGGAATATGAGATCGGTGAAAAAGCTTATGTAAAAGTCTCAACTATGAAAGGGTGGTTTGATTCAACAAGTCCGAATATTTAAATCCAAGATATGTCGGACTCTTCGAAATACTGGAAAAAGAGGGAACCCTAGCCTACCGACTGACTTTATCAGCAGACATGTCCAGAATTCACAACGTTTTCCACGTCTCACAACTAAGGAAATATGTTCCAGACCCGAGTCACATTCTTAAAGTTGCACCGCTGATGATCGAATGACACCTGAACGAAGAGCTGAAATATGAAGAGGTCCCTATTTGAATATTGGACACCAAAGAACAAATGCTGAGACACCGAACAATCCCATATGTCAAAGTGTTGTGGTCAAATCATACTGAACGGGAAGCAACCTGGGAACTAGAAGAAAGAATGCACACTCAATATCCTCATCTCTTTAAAATATCGAGCTGAACCAAGTTTCGAGGACCAAACTTCAAATAAGAAGGGCGGGATGTGAGAAACTGGAATTTCCGAAGAAGATCATGTAAGAAATAAAACTCAAAAATTTAAGCTTAATTATAAGAATCAATTATAAACTTAAATTTTTCAGCTAACACAGCTAGAGAGAGTAGCTCAAAAAGCTCTAAGATGAACTAAAAAGAGATCTACGCCATATGGAATTGCATCAATCAAAGAGTCATCACTAGAGGAGAAAACCACCGGCTCAAGGACTCAATATTTTAGCTCAATGAAGCTCATCCCTCCTTGTCCTAAAAGAACCAAGAATGGAGCTAGGAGAAGAGCTAGGAGGCTTGGAAAAATTTATTGTGCAAGAATTGTCCCTTTGGTATACCAATGTGACTCTTGAGATTGGATAAAATTTTTGACCACAATGAATGCCTTTCTTGGGCATCATGGGGACGGCTAAGGCTATGAGAAAGGACAAAAATTTTCCTTTAAATAGCACCTCAAACCTCACATAAAATGCACTCCGAAAATCCCTCACAAGACACAAGAAAAAATCGGCCATCTCCTCCATCAAGCAACTCTCGGTCGACGTCATTGGAGAAGAAGAAGGAAGTTTGTTCCAGTTGTTTTGTGTAGTAAAGTGCTGCGTATACTATCGTGAAGTTCTTGTCCACAATCGGCCGCCATTGTCCAAGTTTGAACAAAGTTTTATACCGCACGATTTAACTATCGGTAAGTGGATTTTTGTTACGTATTTTTCTTGTAATTTAAACTTTGCATAAATATAACATGACATGCTTGTATGTGTGTCCTTATTTTCAAAAATCAGTTGTTATATAATTTAAAATCTCGATCGATGAATGTTATGATCTATCTGATTTTGATATTTTTTCATTTCGTTGAATTCGTTAAAAATTCTGATAAGTTCTGTTGTTCGGTAAATCTGATTCTATGATACACTGTTACAATTCAAATTTGATGTGGGACGATAATTGTAATTCCGTCTGGCCCCTATCAGTGGGTATAAAACTGTGTTCTGTCTGGCCCACATCAGTGTGGTATAAAACTGTGTTCTAGCCTCAACCCTTAGTGGACTAAAATATTGGGGACAATTTTACCATAGAAAATGAGATGAGTAACAGTGTTGTGTTTGTTCCCATCTACTCTGAATTGTCTGATAATCTTTGTTTCATATTTTGAATTTGATTCGGTTCTATTATGATAAGTCAATGTAATATGTTTTGAAAGTCTGTTAAAAGATGATTTAAAATTATCTCTCTATGTATTTGTGGAAATCGATCGGCCCCCACTTGCGGAGTGTTTCCCAAAACACTCACCCCTTACATCTCTCACCAGATAAGTATGAAAAGCAAATGAATGAGGAGAAACATGAGGCATTCTGGGGATGGTGATCGAATGGAAAGAACAAGAATCAAGAATTTTAACTTTTCTTTTAATTAGATTCCGAAATTCTGATGTAATTTTTATTCTGTTGTCATTGTAAAAACAATGTTTTGGTTTATGAAAAAGACTGTTTTTTGGGTATTTGCTAGGAGGCTTAATTGTTTTCATGTAAATTGATAAACAATGCCGGATGTCACCGACGCCTCGGTCTCGGGGCGTGACAACTTCCATAACCAATTTTAACATTTTGTGCAATAATGGCATGGTAAGAATGCTAAACAACTAGGTTACCGGTCAGTGTTGAGTCGGCTCTGCTTCTGCCTCCTCAGTTTGCATCACATAGACCCTTCCAGTCGTGGGTTGCTTGAGCTTTGGGCAATCCCCAGCCTTGTGTCTCATATCTCCACACTTGAAGCCTTTGTAGGTGCCCCCCACATGCACTTTTCGTAATGTTGCCGATTGTACTCCTTGCAAAGTGGTTTCTCAGCAGTCCTCGGGATGTTCTCTCTAGGTGGTTGTCCTTGTGGTTTCGATGGTTCCGGTTGCCTAGGTGGTCCCGTAGCTTCTTATTTTGCTAACTAGCTTGCTGAGCATGATTCCTCTTTCGCTGCATCTCCCAATCAATATCCTTGAGTGACTGCACGACTTTAAAAGCTTTGACAACGACAGTAGTATAATCAGTAGGATCGACGAGCATACGGATAGTCGGCCTCAACCCATCTAGGAAGTGTTAACTTTTCCGCAGCATCATTAGCAATCAAGGGCACAAAATGACAGCCCCTCTCAAACTTCTGTACAAACTCAGCCACAGATATATCCCCCTGACCGAGACTCGTAAACTCTCTCTTAAGCCTAGAACGAACATCAGTAGTGAAGTATTTATCTTAGAACACCCTCTTGAAGTCTTCCCAAGTCAATGTCGCTAGATTCACTACTCGCTCCGCTCCCTCCCACCACAAGGAAGCGTCGCCCTTCAGTAAATAGATGGTACAACGAACTCGGTTGGCGTGCATCATATCCATGTAAAAAAAGATCACCTCTAAAGATCTCATCCATTCCTCAGCCACGAATGGATCAGTAGTTCTATGAAAATCCTCGGGATTCATCCTCCTAAAACGCTCATATGCCGCCTCCGGTCGGACCCTTGCACCATTTATACATGTTGCTACAGTAAACGAGCCATGCCGGCTAGTACACAACCCTTTGTGGATCCTTGGCTCTGATCTTGACTGAAACGACCTCTACTGAATTTTTTATTTTTTTATAAATCATAAACTCGAAAATTTCTAATTAAAAATAATTTAAAATTTCCATAAATCATAATAATTTAACATTTTAAATCTCAAGTGCATAAAAATTCCTAAATCATCGACTAACCAAAAATCATACGTCGACCTTTAAAAAGATCAGCTAACATCAAACTAAAGCATTAAAATCTAATAAATTCATTAACAATAATCTTTTATCTATCTAGCTAATGCGGAAGTAATGTCCCTCAGGAATGTACTGTCGCACTCGATCCACTCAAGCGTAAGCGCCTCCCTCAATATCATCAACTCCTGCATCATTCAAACCTAGTGAGTCTAACGACTTAGCACGTTCTAAACATGAGTAGAAAGTAACATATATACAAGCACACACATTAAAAATCATACCTTTATTAAAATAGCTTTTAAGCATAAATAAATCGTGTATCATAAAATTATATAATTGTAAAGCTTTCGATCGTTTATCATTTTGGGTGAAGCTTAATTCTTGAAAGTGACTAGCATTTTATCCTTTAGTTGACTGATCAGTCTTCATCTTCACATGGCCCATGGGGACGGGCACTAGGCACCACCACGGAAATACGATAGTCAGGCTCCCTATGGGGCTTTTTCCCGTAAACAGGCTCCTTCTGAGGCTTTTTTCCCTCACGAAATTACTATAAAATTGTTAGTTCACCGTTCTTTCTTAAAACGAATCCCCCACATATCATCTATCCTTTATCACAGTCAATTCACAACCCTCAAAATATTTTTTCTATTTTTTAAAGCATAAAATAACATTCAAAAATAGTATTTTTAACAGTAAAAATTGCACAGCTTTACCATAAATCATAAAATATCACATTTTCATCTAAATCATAATAATAAATCATTTAACATTAATTATGAATCTTCGGGACGGTGCCAACCTTTTTCGTATTACCCAAGTTTAAAATGATCGATTTGCCCCTATACGTAATATTTATCGATTTTTATTTTAGTTACTTTTAATGACATGGGCATATCCCAAATACTTATTTAAGCTTAAATCTAATTTAAGATATTTTTATTTAGCTCCAGCCCTCCATCTGCGTGCTTGGGGAAGAGTTCTACCCGTTGTGGAATCTTTTCCAGCTACTATCCATGAGTCCTAAGCCTTTCAAGTACTCTTCCTAACCCCGTCCAGAACCGGTCCTACCCAAGCCCTGGCCGAGCCGCAAGCCACCACGCACCCTAGACGAGCTTTTACCATCAAGGTGCCTTAGGAAAACCCTAGGCTCCTTCCCGTCCCTAGCCCTCTCAATTCCAGCCTTGTTTTCATCTTAAATAATCCTCGTTTTATCCATAAATCATCCTGTGTTGGCAGCCTAACCCTTATAAAATCATAACGTTTCAAAACCAAGCATAAAATCATCAAAACCTTGAAAATATTCGTCATGCCGTTAAACTATCGAACGTAAATATTTTTCATGCAAAAACAATTATAAATTGCAAATTATTGTTTGAATCATGCGTCAAAGGGTTTAGAAAACGTGCCTTTGCATTTAAAACGCTCGAATATTCAATCGTTGGATAGGGTGCGAAGACGGACAACCGGACAACGAAGAACCCTAGCTTTTCTTTCCTTGGTGATTCTCGAAATTTGTGTGTGCTATAGGTGTAAAAATCGGCTGGTATGTGATCTCAAAAGACCTAGGTAACATATTTATAGATTTTAGTTTGCAATTTAATGGGCTTCATTTTTGGGCCTCCAAGTATAGGAGAAATTGGGCCTACTCAATTTTTTACGATCATGGGCCATTAGGCTAAACCAACATGGGCCTCGGCCCATATCTATGCACCACTACTGATGATGGGTCATTAGGATGGTCCGCCCATGCACTGTCACCCATAGAATATCACACCATTGGAAAGGAGTTTCTTTCGCCTCCCCTAAAACTTGAACCCAGTACCTCCAGGCATAAGTACATAGTTCAAAGAGACTTGGTACCAGCCCGAAGAGGGCGGGGGGTGATAGCCGGTGCCATGAGGTTGCACAAACAATGAGCAGCTCCTGGCAAGCTTATAGGAGGAGGTAACATGGATGAACCGATCTTACACCGGAAGAAGAGGGAATCCGAAACTGTTTAGGTATTAGACTTTGCAGTTGAAGATGGCTTAAAATATTTGATATGTACTACTCATATCAAGAAGGTGCATCTTCTTTTCGGTAGCTCATCACATAAGAACTCCAAAGTTAAGCGTGATTGACTTGGGGCAATTTTGAGATGGTGACCCCCTGGGAAGTTTCCAGAGTGCGTGAGTGAGGACATAAGCACGCTGGAAAGTCCCGTCTTGATACAGTGAGGATAATTGTATTTGGACCGTTACAAATTTAGTTAAATTTGGCCCAATAAAATTTAGCTAATAGTTTCCAAAAATAATATTTTTGATCTTTTAAAAACTCCTTGTTTGCCCAAAACCAGCTTCCCGGGAAAAATCGAACTCGACTCGTAAAATAATTCGAAATCTAACATTTTAGAAAAAATAAATCATTTTTAATCATATTAGGAAGCCTTGCAAATATTTAATAAAAAATAAATATTCTTGTCTTGGTCGTCCACGGTCTTCTTTCCCCTTCATATTATCGAATATTCGGGTACAATCCTTCAATTTCATGAAAACATTCCATATAATAATTTAATCATGCAATCATAGCTTTAATCACATAATATGCATCATATAAGTATTTAAATCAATTAAATAAAACCATTAAGCAATTCAAGTAATTTTCATGCATGTGGTTTACGTAGGTTTGGTTTTTCTGACATTACACGAAATGCTTGAATGCTCTGAGTGAACAAAAGCTCTGTGAAAATGAAATGACGTGAAGAAGAACTGAATAAGGGCGGCACATTTACTTATGTTGGTTACTATTCAAATTTTTGGACACATTTCAGTCCAAGATTAATTTGAATAAATAAAAACATGTGTACGTGCTGTGTAATTGTAAAAAGTCGATTGGACTACGTGGAGCCACGTTGTCAATCACTATACAAGGAATGATAATTAATGACGTAATTTTGACAGTCACAACATTTAATGTGGAACTTTATTGATAATCAGTTAACATACGTGATAAGATCAGTTAGGTTAATAACTGAGTGATAAGTTGAAAACTAATTCAGTTCAGTTTAAGACCAACTGATAATTGTCTTATCAGTAACCAATTTAAAAATCAATAAATAAATGCATAAAATAAAATCGAGTAAGAGACTCTCATCCTCGATAATTTAAATTTAGACGGTTGATGGAAGTCTCTTCATATTCTTTAGTTCGTTTCTTCATTTGGTTTGAACCTGTCTATAAATAAGATCAGATTCATTAGATACGAAATAGTTCAGCAGAAAATATTAATCAAGAGCAAATGGACAAAGCAAGAAGTTCCAATCAGCCCAATCTTGCAGAGAGGCTGTCATTCGAAGAAGCTTGGAAGAAGGATATCGAAGACTTTGTCTTCGGGAAAACCATGTCCACATGGACGAAGATTCAAGAGTCGCAATATCTTCAGAGAGATAGACTAGTTGCCTCATATGAACAAAAGGCAACTGATATCCAATATAAGCGGCATCTCTCTGTCATTCATACTTCAGACCTTGCCACCGATGAAGGTCTCTACTACTTGATGCTCATCAAGGAGTATATAATTTTAGATAAAATTGTCTTTTCAAAAGGCTTTAGGATAACTGCCTCTGAGGAGATGTCTCTTTGGTTGTCTCTTTGGCAAGATGCAGTAGAAAGGGAATTAAACCGTGTAATAGCATATCGATATTATCAACAAAATTCATGATTTTTGTTCATTGATGTTCAATGATTTAATTTTTTTATTATTCTGCAATCAAACTGTTAATAATTGAATAACAAGAATATATTCTACCGATAATAAATTAATAACAAGAATATAATTAAATTGATAAGCCAAGAATATTGTGAAAGTAAGAAAAATTAGTCTCTGGAAGTGGCTTGGTGAAGATGTCAGTTGCTTGTTGTTCAATTGATATGTACTCCAGTCTGATTTTCTTCCTGAGCGCATGATCTATGATGAAGTGATGTCTGACATCAATATGATTGGTCCTTGAATGAAGAACTGGATTGTATATAATCGCAATGGTACTTGTATTATCACAGAAGATTGGTGATTCTTCAGCAATGATTCCATAGTCTTTCAGTTGTTGCTGAATCCAGAGCAGTTGGGTACAACAGCTTCCAGCAGCTAGGTATGTTGCTTCAGTTGTAGAAGTTGCTATGGATGTTTTCTTCTTGCTGAACCATGAGGTCATTCTGTCTCCTAGAAACTGACATAATCCACTGCTGCTATTTCTATCAAGTTTACATCCTGCATAATCTGCATCTAAATATCCAACTAAATTGAAAGATGAGTCATTAGCATACCATAAGCCCACATTTTGTGTGCCTTAAGGATATTTTAAAATTCGTTTGGCAACTGAATAATGCGATTTTTTAGGATCAGCTTGAAATCTAGCGCACATGTAAACAACAAATACAATATCAGGACGGCTAGCAGTTAGGTAAAGTAAAGAACCTATTAAACCTCTGTAAAATGTTGTCTCAACTGATATTCCCCCTTCATCTTTATCTAATTTAATCAATGAACTCATGGGATTAGTTGCAGCTGAACATGTCTCCATGCCAAATTTCTTAAGCCGTTCCTTCGTATATTTTGTTTGACTGATAAATGTACCAGTTTCCAGTTGCTAAACTTGCAGACCAATAAAGAACGACAGTTCACACATCATGATCATCTCAAATTTATTCCGCATTAACTTGGCAAACTTCTCGCAAAATTTGGGGTTAGTTGACACAAAAATAATATCATCAACATAAATTTGCACAAGTAAAATATGATAATTCTTTAAAAATTTGAACAAAGTCTTATCAACTGATTCAACAGTAAAATCATGTTAAGTTAAAAATTTTGATAAAGTCTCATACCAAGATCTGGGAGCTTGTTTGAGACCATACAAAGCTTTGTTCAAGTGATAAACATGATCAGGAAAAAAGAGTGATTTGCAAAACCTGGTGGTTGTTCAACATACACTTCTTCTTGCAACTGACCATTTAGAACTGCACCCTTGACATATATCTGGTATACTTTGAAGTCTTTGAAAGAGGCATAGACGAGGAATATTCTGATTGCTTTCAGCCGTGCAACTTGTGCATATGTCTCGTCGTAATCAATTCCTAATTCTTGCCTATATGTTTGTGCTACCAATCTCACTTTGTTGCGCACAACTGAACCATCTTCGTTCAGTTTTCTTCTGTGCACCCGCTTTGTACCTATAATTTTTTAGAAAATGGTCTTGGAACTAAATTCAAGATATTGTTATGGGTAAACTGATTTAGCTCTTCTTGCATGTCATTTATCCAGTTACGATCAGCTAGAGCTTCATCAGTTTTCTTCGGTTCAAGTTGAGAAACAAATGCTGAACGAAGAAATAAATTAAACATTTGGTTTCTTGTTCTTATTATATCAGATGGATTACCTATCACCAATTCTTGTGGATGTAATTTCTTCCATCTATAGTTGGGATTAGTAAGATCAATTTCAGCAACTGGTTCAGTTTGTAACTGAATGTCTCTTTCTGCAGTTGCTGCGGTTTCAGTTGGCATTAGAATATCATCGTTAGGAACTGGTTCTACCAACTCATTATAGGAAAAATTTCTTGTTCAACCGTTTGATCCACTACTTCTGGTTCTGGTGTTTGAAGGATATTACGATTGATGTGAACTTCTTCTTCATTATCATCCTCCAAACTGATTTCTGTAAAGAGATCAGTTTGCTCAACTGGATCAGTTGGCTTATCAGTTATTGCAGATTCTTCAAATATGACATGAATTGATTATTCCTCTACATTCGGAGTACATTTATTAAATACTCTATAAGCTTTAATAACTGATGAATAACCCATAAATATTCGTTATTCAAATTTTGTATCAAAGTTTTCAAATGATTTTTGCCATTATCGTGAATAAAACATCTATAGCCAAATATTCCGAAGTAGGACACCACACTTTTCTGTCTATGCCAGATCTCATACGGTGTTTTCAAATTATTTTTATTAATCATTGATCTGTTCTGAGTGTAATACACGGTGTTTACTGCTTTTGCCCAAAGGTTTTGAGATATACCGAAATCAGCAAGCATCAATTTAGCTGCTTCTTTAAGCGTACAATTTCTTCTTTCATCTACAACATTTTGCTAAGGTGTTCTAGATGCTGAGACCTCATGTTTAATTCCAGTATTTTCTAATAATTGAGAAATATTTTGATTGAAAAATTCAGTCCCTCGATCAGACCTTATTCTGTCAATTCAAACTGATTTATCATTTAATAATCTTTTGAAAAGCTTAATCAGTTATGCAGCAGTTTGGTCTTTTTATTGGAGAAAATAACCCAAGTAAATCTTGAAAAATCATCAACGATTACCAAGGTGTATTTCATTACTCCTAAACTCATGATTGGTATAGGACCAAAAAGATCCATATGCAGCAGTTCTAAAAATCTTGAGGAAGATTTACTGCTCTTGTTTTTGAATGAAGATCTTTCTTGTTTACCAAACTGGCATGCTAACAAATTTTATCTTTTGAAAAATCAGTTTTAGGCAGACCAATTACAAGATCATTATTACTCAGATGAGCTATGGATTTGAAATTCAAGTGGTTCAACCTTTTATGTCACAACCAGTTTATAAAAGATTTTGAGACTACAAAAAAAAAACTGGTGCATTAGGTTGATTAGTCCAACTCACCTTGTAGGTGTTACGACAACGATTACCATTTATAATGATGTCATCAATCGAGTTCTTAACTGTGCACGTGTGTTTGTTGAACTGAACTGAAAACTTATCGCCGCATAACTGACTGATGCTAATCAAGTTATACTTCAAATTATCAACCAGTAGGACATCATTAATAATAATGTTATCGTGGATAAGCTTATCCTTACCCACAATTCTACCTTTAGAGTTGTCTCCAAAACTGATATTTGGACCAAAATATTTGATTAGTTGGGATAGCAAATCAGCATCCCCTATCATGTGTCACGAGCATTCACTGTCCAAGTACCAAATTGATTCTTTTGCTGATGTACTTTTCACGTGCAATCACACAGAAAAAAAATTTCTGGTACCCACATATATTTGGGCCCTAAACTGATTAATCCTTTAGGAACCCAGACTTGGATCAGTCTAACTGAATTTTCAGTTGCTATGTTCCAAATGGTTTTTCTCGACTTGTGTGTTTTTGGTGTGTTGTGTACAGAAGAGACAATATGATATTTACCCTTTTTTTTAGGAACATTTCATGTTCGCAATCTTGATTTTGATGTTTACAAAACTTGTTATTTTGTTTCTAATGATTTTATCTAAGTGCGTAGAAACTGAAATTGATCAAGATTCCAACTGATCAGTTATAGAGCCAAAACTGAAGCTACCGAAGAATGCAAACTGAAAGTGCCAACTGATTGATCGAACTGAACCAGTACAACTGAAGTATCAAGAGCAGTTCAATTGATTGTCCAGTTGAGAAGAGATTCAGCAGAAGACTTTTAGAGTCCAGCCAGCTGATGAAGTGTTCAACTGATGAAGAGCCCAACTGACCAGTTCAACTGAATCAGTGAAATCACTTCAGCTGACGAGTCAATTGGTTTCACCTCACCAGTTCAACTGACCAGTTCAGAACATCAGTTAGAACCAATCAGTTGCAGAATTCGACAAGCTTATTCAATGGGATCCAGCTGTGCACAAAGGTAAAAAATCATTTGTACTATCAACAGTACAATAATTGATGTTACAGCAAAACTTAAAGATAAAATGTTCCAGAATGGCCGCGGAAAAGTCGAGACACAAATTTCAAGGAACGCATTTAAGCTGCAACAATCACATGTGATGAGTCGCATTACTGCTATATATACGGACCAAGACCATCAACAAACACAAGAACGAGGGGTGAAAAACAAGAGAGAAAAGAAAGGGCACGCTTATTGCATATCATCTTACAAAGATGCAATCAGTTCAGTCGATGGAACACTTCAAAGTTACATTAGCTTAGTGTAGAAGCTTATTTCCCTCAGTGTGTGAGAACATCTTTCCAGTTGTTTTCAGAAATCAGTTCTCACGCGCACACACACCACCACTCAAAATTCCGTCTTGTACAAAGACATAAAACTTGTGTATGTAGTCTTTGACACACAGACGTTAAAAAAGTGTTGGCTGGAAGGTGATGCCATCAGTCTAGACTACAATTTCGTTAGGCAGTGGATAAGTCCTAAGCTGGGTGGGTTTGTATAAGGTGTTGTATAAATCAAAGTCTTCTAGTGGATCTTACCCGAGGTTGTAGAAGGGGTTACGTAGGAGCAGTTTAAGTCTCCGAACATCCATAAATATATATTGTGTATTAACTGCTCAACTTTGTTTCTTTAACTGAATGGATCAGTTTAGCTCTGTCCAAAGCTGAATTGATAGAAGCCATAACTGATTCCTCGTATTTCAGTCGACCAGTTTATACAAGTCTTTAGATTTTAAAATCTATCATTTTTTTCTTAACGAATGATTACTTCTAGTGTTTTTCGCTTTGTTTGAAACCAAACTCGATCAAATTCATCGGTGTAAGCATTCTTAGAACACGAGCTATTGCAGCTCATTGAGAATATTGTGTTTGAAGAACCCTCGCAAGTGCCCGAACCGATCCATCAATTGATATTAGAGTTTGCTGTTCTAAGAAGGACATTTGAAAACTGACTAAAAGTATTATACTTAAAATAGTTTTAAAAGATATTTAAAAGTACTATATATTATTTTCAAAACTATCTGAAAATGTTTATTTAACGCTCATTGCAAAGAGTGGAGAGGATTGTCTCTCCAACTAACATTGTGGCCACTTCACTCGATTCAGAGCTTTGGGTCTTTAATCAGCCTGTAGGGTTATGAGTCCTACCTGTTGGCTATTCAGCAAAACTGATCGGAAGACAAGGTTTTAGTTGCCAACCTACCAGTTGAAGCTGATCAACAGACGAAGCCCATCTATGTTGAGATGTTGGATGATTAAAGTTGAGCTTAATCATCAGCAGAATACCGCCGCTTGACTGCCATATGAGATCAAGTAGATGATCAATGCGGTTCAACATTAGCTGAGTCCAGTTTGAGTCAGCTCGACAAGTTTGGCAACACAGAGATCATGTCCAAGGTAGCTAGCAATTTGTCTGGCAAGAAGACTCAAGATCGTGGCAGCACTTCAAGGCAACCAGTTGTTGGTATATTAAGTTCTGTCATGCATAAACCAATTGATATTTGATGTTGTATAAAATATACTATTGTAGTAGGAATTTTCTCTTATAACTGATGATGTACTTAAATTTATAATAAAAGGGAGATCTATTAGATTAAACAAACATCATATTTATCCAATTATGTTTCTTTGTGATTGAATTGATATCTCCATATTTCTTGTCTAAACTGCTTGAATGATTAAGGCTACCAAATTTTGGCTTATATAATTATTTTTAAAGAAAGAGTTTTTAATTAAGTTGTGAGGGGGAGCTTTATTTCCCTCGAACTGAAAAATGTTTTTAACTCGGTTTTAAATTCAGTTATTAAGGGGGATCTTTCTTTTCCCTCGAACTGAAAAATGTTTAAACTCGTTTTTAACTTGGTTTTAAATTCAGTTATTGAAGCTTTCGATTAATTTCTTAATTACTAATTCGTGAAGCGTTTAATTACCAAATTAATTCAAAGTTGAATATTTTGATCCCAACATTTATACATGGACTTTTTTTACCTAAACTACCCTTGTGAGCCATGAGACACCCCTGAGGGCCCACGAATCGAACCTTTTTCTATTAAACTCACTTTTCAACCCTTCCAAGAACCCACAGAGCCATCTCCCAATTTATCGAACCACGCCCAAGTTTCTTCTTCACGCCTAGTACTTCTACCCGACTAGGACTCATGTAATCACTTAACTCTAAACCCCACGACCCCGTGAACTTCCTTGGACCAGGATCAGACCCAACATAACCCATCCCAAGCCCCTGAACCAACGTAAAAGCCGTGCGAACCACCCCCCATGCATATGTGCATGCGCATCAGGCTGTAGGGTTTGCGGCCCCTCTTCCTTCGAGTTAGCCTGCCCCTAACCTTCTTAGAACTCACCTAGGACTCTACTGAACCCACTTGTCCAGCCCCAACCCAGTTGCGAGCCGCCCTAGCTCCAGCCCTTCATCTTCGTGCTTGGGGAAAAGTCCTACCCCTTGTGGAATCTTCTCCAGCTGCTATCCACTAGTGCTAGCCTTTCTAGGACTCTTCCGAACCTTGACCCACATCCATCACCGGCCCCTACCCAAGCCCTAGGCCAAGCCATGAGCCACCACGCACCCTAGCGAGCCTTACCTTCAAGGTGCCTTAGGAAAACCCTAGGCTCCTTCCTGTCCCTAGCCCTCCCAATTCCAGCCTCGTTTACACCTTAAATAATTCTCGTTTTATCCATAAATCATCCTATGTAGGGCATCTTAACCCTTACAAATCATAACGTTTCAAAACCAAGCATAAAATCATCAAAAACTTGAAAATATTCTTCATGCCGTTAAACCATCAAACATAAATATTTTTCATTCAAAAACAATTATACATGCATATTATGGTTTGAATGATGCGTCAAAGGGTTTAGAAAACATGTCTTTGCGTTTAAAACACTCGAATATTCAATCGTTGGCGAGGGTGCGAAGATGGACGACCAGACGAAGAAGAACCCTAACTTTTCTTCCTTTCCTATATTTCAAATTTTTTTGTGTAGGTATGTATTTTTTGGCTGCTATGTGTGTTTATAGGCTTAGTTTTTCAATTTATAAATTTTAATTTGCATGTTAATGGGCTTATGTTTTGGGCTTCCAAGTCTAGGAGCAATTGAGCCTACTCAATTTAGTTAAATTGGACAGAATAACCCTTATTTAATTGAAAATATTACAATGTTCGGAAAAAATTGAAGAAGTTGAATGATGACTTCATCTTTCTTCTGTCTTGGTATTTATAGAAGTTCTGTAAGGTCCAAAATTAAAATGACGTAATCCAATTACATGCAAATTAGGAGAAATAGAAAATAGCTAATTAAATAGTTATAATTGTATAAATTGAATATGATGTGCATGGTTGCATGTATAAAATATACTTTTTACACGAATGCATGTAAACTGTATTTTTAAAGGTTATTCGAGAGACGATCGAGGAACGGAGCGGTATTCGATTTTTGACCAATATATGAACTTTTTGAGAACTCGGCTAATATTTTTACAAACTTTCCTAAACGAAATATTTTAAATATGCACTAATGAGCTTAATGGACCTATTGTACCATGCTAATGGGCCTAGGTTTGTCCACTTAATATTTATCAAATATTTAAAGTCTAAACCGTCCCCATTAACCCCATAATTCTCACGCCCCTTCCCCTCAATGCAAGGACTCTCCCCTCCCCCTCAACACAGCACACATGAAAACTTATCAAGGGAAAGCATTGGTTTTTTTTAATGGGATTTCAGCCTAGGGATTTCTTTGTCGCTATTCTTCGCATCGTCGATTTGTTTTTGAGCGTAAATACTTAAAGGCACGCCATAAACCTTCTTTTCTCATCTGTCACACCATATTATGTGTTTGAATTGCGTTTGCATGAAAAACATGTTTACCTTCTGAATAATTTCGTTTTTAAGCTTTGATGTCAACTACATGTATGTTTATGCTTCAAAACTTGAAATATTGTTGCATGAAGGGGCTGCCAACTTAGGAAAATAAAAAGTTTCAAGTTTAGGAGAATTTAAGGGCCTAGACAAGCACAAACCACGGCTGCACACACACGGAAGGAAGCTGAAGAAAAATTATTGCGTGGAGTGTACAAGGGTTCGGTTGAAGGGGGAACCATTGCATGGCACGGCCAGGGCTTGACCAGGGCTGGGCCTGGACGTGGTTGGGTGTGAGGATGAGTCCTAGCCATGCTAGAACTCAAGCACGGCGGCTAGGGAAGAGTCCAAGCGAACTAGGACTCTTCCCAAGCCAACCGAGAACAACAGCGGGTGCAGGGTTGATAGCGGCTTGGCCAGAGGTCTAGGCTAGGTCTGTCAGGGTCTAGTAAGGGTTCAAAGGGTGAGGAATCAGTGGTGGCTCGAGGGTAGGAGTCCTAGCCGAGTTCCGAAGAGTCCTAGGTTGTGATGCAAGGATTGCGCGGCTTCTGTGCATCGCGCCTGGGGATGCAGCGGGTTAGGTCGAGTCCAGGGGTTCAAGAGGGTCTGTTGGAAACTAAATTCCGGCGTTTGACAAAATATGAACCAACTGAAAATACGAACCAACTGATCGAGTAAACTGAACTCAGCAACTGGACTTAACAACTGAAATCAGCTGATCTAATAAAGAAAAATGATCAGTTGGAAACCGATCAGTTGATACATTCAGCCGTATGCTTTTAAGCTAAGCATCCTTCAACTAAACATGTCTCGGGAAAGAACATTCAACCGATAAAGAGACACAGAAGACTGCAACTGAATATGAAACGCTGCACTTCAATCAATACAGCTTAGAACAACGCATTTCGGCTAAAACAGTTAAGACGCCGCATTACAATAAATGAAGCAAACAATACCCAAGAAATAATGAAGTGTCAATCAACGGATACAAAGATTCAAATATATCTCAAATTACCGTTGGAAGGGAAGCTTATAAATATGACAGAAGAACAGCTGAAGCATAACAAGATCATTCCATTCAAAGCTTGCTGTTACTCTGCCAAAATCTTAGCTCACTCTTACTTGATTTATTCGTAGCAGTCAAGGCTACAATTTGAGCTCACTAGCACTTTATTATAATCGTTAAATTCGATAGTGCTAAGATCAGTTACGCACTGAGAACATTTTGTAATACTAAGAGTTTCAGCTTTTGGCAGTGATAAGTCCAAACTGAAGTGGGTCAGTACAAATCTTGTATTCGATCAAAGTCTTTTAGTGGAAATCCTATCCTTGAGATAGAAGGGGTGACGTAGGAGTAATTAAAATCTCCGAACATCCAGAAACAATCCTTGCGTATTTTATTTCAATTTTGTATTCTATCTTTCAGTCAGTTACTTTTCGCAACTACTTTAGTTTAACTGATTGTTATTGACCAACAAGATTCCGAGAATCAGTTTGTCACCAAACTGAACTCAAAATTCGAAAAGATCAGTTTTAATTGTGAGTGTTTATTCAACCCCCCATTCTAAACACTCTTGATACGTTAATCGATCCTATCAAGTGGTATCAGAGCGGTTGAATCTTGTTCTTGAATACTTTTGATCTATAAACTTGCTAGTATGACTTCATTCAACAAAATTCCTATGTTCTCCAGAGAAGAATTGGATGATTGGAAAATCAGATTGCAGGCTCATTTAGCTGCACAAGATGATGACATGTGTTATGTCATAACTGAAGGACCCATGAAGATTCTAAAAACAAATACAGCAGTTGCCATAACAGAAGGGGCACCACAAAGAATAGAAAAGCCCGGAGATGAATGAACAACTGAAGATAAAAGAAAAGTAAATCTTTATAATGTGGCTAAAGATATTCTGTACAAAACGCTGGACAAAGTAACCTTCAGCAAAATAAAGATGTGTAAGACAGCCAAAGAAATTTGGGAAAAGCTGATCCAGCTGTATGAAGGAAATGATCAAACCAAAGAAAATAAACTTTCTGTTGCTGTTCAAAGGATTGATAACATCAAAATGAAAGCAGGAGAATCAATGCACGAGTATGATGAAAGAGTAAGAAGTATCATTAATGAGTTAAATGCACTTGGAAAAGTGTATACCAACAAATAGATTGCACTGAAGGTAATGAGAGGTCTTCCCAAGGAATGGGATGTCAAGACCATGGCAATGAGGGAGTCCAAAGATCTGAACCAGATTGAACTTCATGATCTGTTTGCTGATTTAAAGGCTTATGAATTTGAGCTGCAGACCAGAGAAGGAGAACCATCTACCCCTGCAGCCACAACTACTCTAGCTGCTGTCAGAACAGAACCAATCAGTTCAGTCGAGAAATCTGCTGATCAGTTGAGCAGTGATGCTATGTCATTGTTCATCAAAAAATTTGGAAGGTTCATGAGAAAGAATCAAGGAAACTTCCAGAAGCCATACCAAAGAAACAGCTCCAAGGATGAATCAAATGCCTGCTACAACTGTGGCAAATCATGCCACTTTATTGCTGATTGTCCTAAACCCAAGAAGGACAGTCAAGGCTCAACTGATAGAAGAAAGAAATCATATGAGCACAAAAGAAGACCCAAGGAAAATAAGAAGTCCTTCAGAAAGAAACATGAGGTACTCTTAGCTGAAGAAAACAAATCTAAATGGGCAGAAGCTGACAGCGAGGAGTCAGAACCAGAAAGCTCATGCAGCTCTAGTGATGATGAGGAAGTCAAGTGCTTGATGGCTAATGATGCAGAAGAAGAATCATCTAGCCAACAGGTATTTGATTTCAGCTCAACTGATTTCACACGAGAAGAACTCATTCTAACACTACATGACATGGTAAATGAGTATTCAAAAGCTTGCATCATCATTTGAAAAAATCAAAGCGAAGCAAACTGATCCCACAGACAATAAAACCAAAACTGATGAATCAGTTGATGGGTTGAGTCTAAAAAGGGAAATTGCTGAGCTAAAAGCAGAAAGAGACAAAAATCAGTCATTAATACAGAAGTTGATTCTTGAAAACTCAAAACAGACTGAGCTCATTCAGTCTTGGAACAAGTCATCTACTGCACTGAATGAGATGCATAATTCACAAAAATCAGTTTCTGATAAAACTAGTTTAGGGTTCAACACTCAAGGAGAAATGTATCTAAATGATACTCAACCAAAGCTAAAAATAGACAAAGGGAAATACATTCACTTTGTCAAATCAGCAGTGATACAAGAACAAATTGAGCCCAGTAAACTGATTGAGCAACCTACTGAGAATATGAACAAGGCTAGAAGATATGTGATTGGTTATAGACAAAAATTCTCAACTGATTCACAAAGTCAGTCATCAAAGAGGATTCACAAGAACTATTCGAATAGCTATTTCAATTAATATAACTGCAAGCCAGTTCAGAAGAGATATAGACTGAACAATCAGTTGAATAAAGCTAAAACACATATTTTACCATTTGTACACTACACACCAAGCACACAAAAGCCGAGAAAAACCATTTGGAATACAGCTACTGGAAAGTCTGGTAGACTAATCCAAGTATGGGTTCCTAAGGGACTAATCAGTTCAGGACCCAAATAAATATGGGTACCAAGTTTTATTATGTGTGTGATTGCAGGTAACAGGTACAAACAAGAACTCAATATGGTATTTGGACAGTGGATGTTCGCGACATATGACAGGAGATGCAAGTGTGCTATCTCAACTGATCAAATACAGTGGTCCAAACATCAGTTTCGGGGACAATTCCAAAAGTAGAATTGTGGGTAAGGGTAAGCTTATCCATGGTAACTTTACTTTTAAAGATGTTCTATTAGTAGAAAACCTGAAGTATAACTTGATTAGCATCAGTCAGTTATGCGACAGTGGATTCTCAGTACAATTTGACAAAAATTCATGTTCAATCAAAACTTCAACTGATAAAATCATACTAACTGGCAAACGTTGTGGAAACACATATAAAGTCAGTTGGAATGATCAAACTTTTGCATCAGTTTGTTTTATTGCTTCCAAATCATCTAAAAACTGGTTGTGGCATAAGAGACTAAGTCATTTAAACTTTAAATCCATCGCCTATCTGAGTAAACATGAACTTGTAACTGGTCTGTCCAAAATAGACTTTTCAAAAGAAAAACTTTGCTCAGCATGTCAGTATGGTAAACAAGTACGATCCTCTTTTGAAAACAAGGGCTGTAAATCTTCATCCCGATGCTTAGAACTGTTGCACATGGATCTCTTTGGTCCTATACCAGTCATGAGCTTAGGGGGAATGAAATACACCTTGGTAGTCGTAGATGATTTTTCAAGATTTACTTGGGTTATTTTTCTCAAATCTAAAGACCATACTGCTTCGCAACTAATAAAGCTCTTCAAAAGACTTTTAAATGAAAAATCAGTTGGAATTGATCGAATCAGATCTGATCGAGGAACTGAATTCATCAGTCAAACTCTTTCAAATTTCCTAAAAAATGCTGTAATTAAGCATGAGCTCTCAGCAGCCAGAACTCCTCAGCAAAATGGTGTAGCTGAGAGAAGAAATCGGACCCTTAAAGAAGCTGCTAGAACGATGCTTGCTGATTCTAGTATTTCTCAAAGATTTTGGGAAGAGGCAGTAAACACTGCGTGTTACACTCAGAACAGATCAATGATTAATAAGAATCATATGAAAACACCATATGAGATTTGGCATGGAAGAAAAAGTATAATTACTTATTTCAAAATATTCGGCTGTAGATGTTTCATTCTTGATAATGGTAAAAATTATTTAAAAGCGTTTGATGCTAAATCTGCAGAAGGAATATTTCTTGGATACTCATCAGTTAGTATAGCTTATAGAGTCTTCAACAAGAAAACCCTAAATGTTGAAGAATCTGCTCATGTTGATTACGATGAAACTGAACTAACTGATAAGCCAACTGATCAAGTTGAGCTAGTTGATCGATTTACAGATATTAGTTTGGAAGATGATGACAAAAATGAAAGTCATAACAATCAAAACATACTTCAAACACCTGAACCAGAAGTACTGGACCAATCAGATGTGCAGGAAGTCGTTGATGATGATCAGTTGATAGAGAATAATGATAACATTCAAATACCAGTTGACGAAGCACCAACTGAGACTGAAAACTGTGTTCAGTTAAAACTGAAGAAATTGCTGATACAACAAATACTGAGTACAGATGGAGAAAATCACATCCACCTGAACTGGTAATAGGAAATCCATATGATCCAGTAAGAACTCGCAATCAAATGCTAAATTTATTTATCTATTCAGCTTTTGTTTCACAACTAGAACCGAAGAAAACTGATGAAGCTCTTGCTGATCCTAACTGGGTAAATGCAATGCAATAAGAGCTAAATCAGTTCACTTATAACAATGTCTGGAACTTAGTTCCAAGACCAATTTCAAAAACTATTATAGATACAAAATGGGTATACAGAAATAAACTGAACGAGGATGGTTCAGTTGTGCGCAATAAAGCGAGACTGGTAGCACAAGGATATAGGCAAGAAGAAGGAATTGATTATGATGAAACATATGCACCAGTTGCAAGACTGGAAGCTATCAGAATATTCCTTGTTTATGCCTCATTCAAGAACTTCAAAGTCTATCAAATGGATGTAAAAAATGCATTCCTAAATGGCCAGTTGCAAGAGGAAGTATATGTTGAACAACCCCCAGGTTTTGTAAATCACAACTTTCCTGATCATGTATATCATTTGAACAAAGCCTTATACGGTCTTAAACAAGCTCCCAGAGCTTGGTACGAAACTCTTTCAAAATTTCTAACTGATCATGATTTTTCTGTTGGATCAGATAAGACCTTGTTCAAATTTACTAAGAATGATCACATTTTATTAGTTCAAATTTATGTTGATGATATCATATTTGGGTCAACTAACCCCAAATTATGCGAGAAATTTGCTAAGTTGATGCAGGAAAAGTTCGAAATAAGCATGATGGATGAACTGACATTCTTTCTTGGACTGCAAGTGAAGCAATTGGAGATTTGTATATTCATCAGTCAGACTAAATATACAAAGGAGCTGCTGAAGAAATTTGGCATGGAATCATGTTCAGCTGCAGATACTCCCATGAGCTCATCAGTAAAACTGGACACTGATCAAGTGGGAATATCAGTTGAGGCGACATTATATCGAGGTTTAATAGGTTCATTGTTGTACCTAACTGCCAGTCGTCCTGATATTGTATTTGCTGTCTATATGTGTGCTAGATTTCAAGCAAATCCTAAGCAATCACATTTCTCAGCTGCTAAAAGAATTTTGAGATATCTTAAGGGTACACAAAATGTTGGGTTATGGTATTCTAAAGACTCTACTTTCAATTTAGTTGGATATTCAGATTCAGATTATGCAGGATGTAAGCTTGATCGTAAAAGTACAAGTGGATCTTATCAGTTTCTAGGAGACAGACCGATCTCTTGGTTCAGCAAAAAGCAGACATCCATAGCTACCTCAACAACTGAAGCAGAATACCTTGCTGCTGGTAGTTGTTGTGCACAACTGATCTGGATCCAGTAACAACTGAGAGATTATGGAGTAATTACAAATGAATCGCCTATATTTTGTGACAATACGAGCACAATTGCCATCACCTATAATCCAGTTCTTCACTCAAGGACCAAGCATATAGATGTCAGGCACCACTTCATTAGAGATCATGCTTTGAAGAAGGACATTAGACTGGAGTATATTTCAACTGAGCAACAAGCAGCTGACATCTTCACCAAACCATTACCCGAGACTAAGTTTTCTTACTTTCGCAATATTCTTGGTTTAATTTGACTTGTCTTAAAATTATTATTGATGCTGTTTTACTAATGAAATTATTTGCAGAAAATAAGAACCATAGCATTGCTTGAAGAAACCAAAGAGTCTCAAGTCAACCGAAGCGTTTTTCTCATTTACCCAGGCTTCTTATTTATCAGTTGTTCAGTATCAACTGATATCAGTTTGTCAGTTATTACTTAATGCTTAACTGATTTCAGTTCATAGTCAACTTATATAAGTTAGTCTTTCACAAGTTCATCTGTTTAAGTTCGCAATTCATATATAACAACTGATGAAATTTATCATTTGCAGGAAAAAGAAAAACAAAATTAAGCTTATATAAATACTTCATTCAACCATAAACGTTTGCATGGATTGCATCATCATATTTTTCCTCTACATCAATTATCCACATTTTCAACCAAGTGGATAAAGGTGAGGTAGATGTCTTGACAAAGCTATGAGAAACAGCTATGCGATTAAGGATTTTCAGTTCCTTTCGAAGCATTAGCTGATAGATATGACCATCCTTAAAGATGTCCACCCACACAGCTATGTTCAAGTGATCCCACACTTTTCTCAACTCTGCCATCAATTCGGGAGTGGTAGCCTCTCCTGTATTATACAAGAACTCAAGCTTCTGTAACTTTTCCCAGTAGTGAAGACTCTCATAGAAGACTTCATCTTCTATCACAGCCTTCCTGGTCTCCATAGCAAACGGCGAAGCACTTGAGCTACTCGTATCTGCCATTCTCTTTGTCTTGAATATTTTCACCAATATGACTGAAACTAACCGTGTTACTTCTATTTATAGCCGAATATCATGGAAGCTGAAGGGCCGTCAACGTTTCAGCAAACGATAATCTTTCTGACCTTTAAATTTATTTTATATCGTCACTTTAATTATTCTATGCACCGATTAAGGGGGAATAATGGTTTTAAGAGGTTAACTGAGAAGACAAATGTTAGTAAACTCTCAACTGAAAGGACACAGTCTTACAACTGATCGTTCAGTTGGGTATTTCACTAATCTTCTCATATAAGTTAACTAATTAACCATATTATATTCCAAATCAAGTGACGTGACTGTCTGCTATCTAATAATGAATCTCATTTTGAAAAAGTGGAAGCATTTGAACCATTTAAATTGTACACACGCTTACAGCACACATACACACGTTTTTATTCAAAATTTTGAATGGACTGACACGTGTCCAGAATTTGAACAGTCACGAACAAATGTACTATGCCCGCTTCAATTCAGTTTTTTTTTTCTTCTTACGAATACAATCAGTTCCTAAGAGCACACTAATTCCAAAGCTTATCTTTTACGAATTTCAGATCGTTTTATCTTTCGAAATGGCGAATCAAATCCCAGCTCACATGATGAACGCTATGGCCATTGATTTTGACTTCAGTTTTATCAGTTCAAGAAGAAGAAGTTAAGAACGTCTTTCTGAAGATTGAATCTGCTGGTCTCAGGATGTTTTTGGGACAATCTTCGCAGGAGATATACCCCAAGGAAGTAAATGAATTCTATCTAAAGGGGTTTGTCACCACTGATGGAAGTATCTCTGTAACTATCAATGATCAGCTGTTGATCCTATCTGAAGAGGCCTTCGGAGAAATTTTTTCTTTGCCAACTGATGGGTACGTCAGCTTCTCTGAAGTCAAAACATCTGACATTGAGGAAATGCAATCTTTGCTGTCTGCTGATAGGCGGAAAATCAAAGTTTCCGATCCAAAGAAAGAGCCGAAATCAGAAATTCAGTTATTAGCCGACATTGTGGCGAAGGGCATATTGGCTAAGGCTGGCTCCTATGTTGCCCTTACTCTTGAAAAATTCCAAGTAATGACCATCATCATGGGAGAAAAGAAAGCTAATTGGAGGCATATTATTTTCAATATTCTGAGGAATATGCTTCAATCTACAAAACAATCAAGAGGCTTCGCTATTCCAATCAGTTATCTTCTGAAACTAAAGGGATTGGTAGCTGACAATGCTGGAAAATCATCAAAGTTCAAGGTATTCACTGCCAAGAACATCTTGCCGCCAAAGACCAAACTAGACATTTCTCCCAAACAGTTTTTGAAAACCAAACAGGAGGTTGGGACGCAACCAACTGCTCCAACACCAGTCAAGAAGGCCAAAACTTTAGCCCAACTGAAGACTGCAAAACGAAAACTGATTATCAGTGAATCAGATTCGGAGAAAACTCCTTCTCCTAAGCTTGTCAAGAGACCAAGGACGCAAAGAACTAAACCAATAACAGCGGTGGAATTCATTCCAACTGAGAGATTGACTCAATCACCTGCCCAACAGCCTATTCAGGCTATCCCTTTGCAGGTTGTTCCACCTGATGATTCAGTTACTGAAGAAAAGGCACCCGCTAAAGTAAGAGCTCCCTTGACTCATGTAAATCGCCCTACCATTTTGCCTCCAGCCAGATCTAAAGGCGTTATATTTAGGGAACAAGTGGACACCACTCACTATGGTTAGGATATTCCTCACATTCTCACTACTGAAAAAGGAAAGGGCAAGCTAGTTGAAGAACCAAGACCATCTAATGCCATCCAAACTCACATTGACCTGGTTTGGGAACAGGTAAATGCATTTGCCACATCGAAACTAAAATCTTTTGATAGTTGGAAGAGTTTTAGGACTGAGATTTTTGCCAAAGAGCTGAAGCACAAATCTCAACTGAAAAAGTTTATTAAACTTGAAGCGATTGTATTGAATATAGTCAAAGCTGCTACTATTGCCCAGGGATTGGAGAGGCAAAAATATTTCTTTGATCAAACTCGAGCCAAAAAGCTGACTAGAATGGTTGACAAGCTGAAATCCAACTACAATCCCATAGGTCCAACTGCATATCATGATAGAGCTGTGTTCACCCAACTGGACTCAGATCTTAGTGGCCTACAAAGGGAAATCAGATTTTGGGAATAGGATCAGGAATTGGTTCTTCCTGAAAAATCATCATGTTCAAAAACAGAAGAAGATACATTCTCCTCCCAGCAGAAAGAGCCATCTCCACAACTGGTTGCTGAAGAACCTGTTCAGGATATGTCACAATCATCTGCTGATAAACACATGTATTCCGAGGCTGAATTAACTATTGCCAATATTGATAAAATCATTCAGACAGTAGCCCTGGAAGCTCAGCTAGAAGCAATAAATTCTGAATCAGTTGCTCCTTCAACTGAGCAACCAGAACAAGAGGTTCAGATATCATCTGAAGAACCAATTGAGCCTCTTGTTGCTGAAGAATTAATTCAGCAACAAATATCTGCTGAGACTGAAGAACAATCTGAAGTGCCCATTCAAACTTCAGAAAAAGAACTAACTGAATCAGAGGAAACTCCATTAATCATTGAGAATTTTCCACCTGAAGAGCAAGCCCCAGATTTGGAGCAAGAACAACAAGAGGCACAAACTTTTGTAGTTACAACTCAGACTGCAGAAGAAGTCATTGAATCAAAAGTCCCTGATCTTACAACTGCTGAAATTGAAGTCCAGAATAGGACTCTAGTAATTTTTGATCAAACCTCTAAAGATCAAACACAGGGAACATCTGATCAGTCACCTCCTCTTCAATCCACAGAAATGGATCCTTTCCTTGAAGAAATCCAGAATATGCAGCACAATATGCAGCAGATGATTACTGAAATCAAGAAAATTCAATCCACACAATTGTCTCACACTGTCAAATTGGATTCTTCAATTGAATCTGATTCAGCAAAACTGAAAGCCATTCAAGCAAACATGGATTCTCTTACCCGAACTGTGTGCTTGAGATGAAGAATAACAGACGTCTAGCTCAAAGTCTCTATACAACTCAGGATATAATCGGTCAACGAGTTGAGCGATTGAAAACTTCTGTTTCCAATAAAATAGAATTGCTACAGACTATTTTACAATCTGCTGTCTCAAGTATCTCCTCAGATGTCAAAATTCTTTCCACTGACGTTCGAAGACTATCTGAGAAGATAGATATATTTGACAAAAGGGGGGAAGAAATCAAAGATCAAAGAGCATCTTGAGAAACAGCAGAAGAAACCATCTCGTTAAAAAGCAGTTAATCAGATTATTAGATTCAGCTGTTATTAAATCAAGACCTCTATCAATTCAAGAAATTCAATCTCTTATTTTATCTACAATGAGCTCAGACGTTCAGTTATTATTTACTTAGTTTTGTCAAACACCATAAAGGGGGAAATTGTTGGAAACTAAATTCCGGCGTTTGACAAAATATGAACCAACTGAAAATACAAACCAACTGATCGAGTAAACTGAACTCAGCAACTGGACTTAACAACTGAAATCAGCTGATCTAATAAAGAAAACTGATCAGTTGGAAACCGATCAGTTGATACATTCAGCCGTATGCTTTTAAGCTAAGCATCCTTCAACTAAACATGTCTCGGGAAAGAACATTCAACCAACAAAGAGACATAGAAGACTGCAACTGAATATGAAACGCCGCACTTCAAACAATATAGCTTAGAACAACGCATTTTGGATAAAACAGTTAAGACGCCGCATTACAATAAATGAAGCAAACAATACCCAAGAAATAATGAAGTGGCAATCAACGGATACAAAGATTCAAATATATCTCAAGTTACCGTTGGAAGGGAAGCTTATAAATATGACAGAAGAACAGCTGAAGCATAACAAGATCATTCCATTCAAAGCTTGCTGTTACTATGCCAAAATCTTAGCTCACTCTTACTTGATTTATTCGTAGCAGTCAAGGCTACAATTTGAGCTCACTAGCACTTTATTATAATCGTTAAATTCGATAGTGCTAAGATCAGTTACGCACTGAGAACATTTTGTAATACTAAGAGTTTCAGCTTTTGGTAGTGATAAGTCCAAACTGAAGTGGGTCAGTACAAATCTTGTATTCGATCAAAGACTTTTAGTGGAAATCCTATCCTTGAGATAGAAGGGGTGACGTAGGAATAATTAAAATCTCCGAACATCCAGAAACAATCCTTGCGTATTTTATTTCAGTTTTGTATTCTATCTTTTAGTCAGTTACTTTCCGCAACTACTTTAGTTTAACTGATTGTTATTGACCAACAAGATTCCGAGAATCAGTTTGTCACCAATCTGAACTCAAAATTCGAAAAGATCAGTTTTAATTATGAGTGTTTATTCAACCCACCCTTCTAAACACTCTTGATACGTTAATCGATCCTATCAGGGTCCCTAGAGGGCTGGTCAGGAGCTGGCTCGGGGTTGCTAGGGTGTGGCTCGAAGAAAACAAGAGATGGCTCGAGGGTTAGCGTTGGGGTTCAAATATTAGGTTTTAAAAGGTTAAGGCTTGAACCGTGGGTCCACGGGGATGGTTCATGGTTCACATGGGTAAATTAGGTAATGAAAAGTCAATATTTAAAATTTGAGAATTTCATATTAAAGTTTGAATTAATTTGGGATGAAAACGCTCTACGAATTAATAATTATGAAATTAAATTAAAAGCCATGAATTTAAACTAAATAAAAATATAAGAAATATAATTTAAGCTTAATAATTATTCGAGATGGTCTAGAGTCAACGAAAATAAGAAAAATTTGAAATCGAGAAATTTTACGTCTAGGGGTAAAATTATCATTTTACACCTGAAAAATAGTAAACGTCCTGGAATTGCCCTGAATGCTGTAAATAATGATAATATGCTTAATTTAAATGTTTACGAAATTTTATGATGAACGTTAATGCTCAAAGATATGTTGCAAGCTTGGTTTAAAAGAAAAATGATTTTTATATATATGCATGAATTTTTATAAGTGATGAAAATACGAAAAGTTGAAGGAGGTGAAATAATTGTGACTAATATGATGATTATGATGATATGTAAGGCCAATGCTCAGTTGACGGGTGAGAGTGTCGCTGATGTCCCGCTGCCTAGTACTGTGGTTACACATAGATGGATCCATCGATCTTTAGGTGATACGAAAATCACAATTAACGATCTGAATTCAACGAAAAGGAAAAAATATACCTATATGATGAAAAGGAAAATGTTTAAGATGAAAGGAAAATGTTTAAGTGCATGTTCATGGAATGTTATTTTATGTAAAAGTATTTTGACTGTTGCATGCGATTGTATATGTATCACTTGGTACCAAGATTATGGTTTTCTTAGACATTAGACTAACTGGCTGTGATCGATGTAGGTTAGCATGATAGTGATGTGGTTGAGGAATTTGATGGTTGATCTTGTTGGACTGAAGGTGTATATAACCTGAGGACCAGGGCTAGTTTTCCGCAAAATTAGATTAAGTTTATGGTTTATGTTACGCTAAAGATTTCTATGACTTTTATGATCCTTTTGAGAGGTTTTTGAGAGGATGCTAGAATTAGTTTATATTTTGAAATGTTGTTAGTTTAGGTTGATTGACGATCGACGATTGACAATTTTCGTTTGAAATTGAATTTCGTTCAATTTTCAAATAATAGTTGGTTGTTTTATTTTAAAAAATGGTGTATGGTTATTTTAAAGTGATAGGATCGGTTAATAGGTAGAAAAGTGTTTATAAGGGGGGGTTGAATAAAAACTCACGATTTTTATGACCTTCTTCGAATGAAGTATCAGTATTGTGATAAACTGAAACTTAGGAATCTTGTCAGTCGATGACAATCAGTTTAACTAACTATAGTTGCGGAAATAAATTGACTGAAAGATAGAATAAATGACTGAAATAATAATGCAAGGATTTATGGATGTTCGGAGATTTGAATAACTCCTAAGTCACCCCTTCTATCACAAGGATAGGATATGCATTAAAAGACTTTGATCAATACAAAATTTGTACAGACCCACTTCAGTTTGGACTTAACACTGCCAAGACTGAAACTCTTAGTTAACAACAATTTTCACAGTTCTTCAACTGGATTTTAGCACGACTGATATAAGTAATACAGAGTTTTGTGCTAATAAGCTCGAAAGGTAGCCTCAAATACTACGAATATTTCTAATAAGTGTGAGCTTTCTGAATTTCAAATGAGAGTAATAAATTTAGCAGAATAACAGCAAGCTTAAGAGAATGGATGAATCGTATATTTCAGCTCTATGTCTCATCTGCTCTTCTTGCTTATTTATATGCTTTCTTCCAATGGTAATAATAAATACAATTTGAATCTTTTGTATCTGTTGATTGCCACGTCAATATTCTTCTGATATTCGTACACTGTATTCTTTGAAATGCGGCGTCCCACCACAAGTTACAGTCTGCTTTGTACTATTGTCGGTTGAATGTCCTTTTCAACTGATGACGTGTTCAGCTGAATGATCAGCTGATAAGTAGCTACACAACTGAGTATATCAACTGATCAGTCAGTTGACAAAGTACATCCAGTTCGGCTGATAACTTCAGTTTATCAATTCGTGTGTTCGTGATCAGTTAGTTTAACAGATTGATATCTAATTTTGTCAAACCACCGAAATTAAGTTTCCAACAATTTCCCTTTTTATGGTAATTGACAAAACTTTGTAAAGTTTGAATTGATCAACTGATCTCGAAATAGTCTTTAATTTCATTGTAGATAAAATAACTTTTCCAATGTATAGATTCGTATAAAGAGTGAAATAAGTATCTGATCTTATGTACAGATTCGTGCAAAGAATAAAGAATACAAAATCTTCAACCATTAAACTGAAGTCAGTTGATCTTCACACATTCTTTTTCTTTCCTTTGTCTTCTTCTGTTTCTTTAACAATTTCCCCCTTTTTGTCAAGCACATCCACTTTTCTTGTGAGTATGCGAACGTCTGCTACAATATCTGATACTGTATTTATCATAATGTCTTGCAGCAGGTCAATTCTTTAGTGACCTTTTCTTCAAGAAATTCAAATCTCCTGCCAACTAGGGCTTGAGTCTGGAAGTGCGATTCAGTTGACAGTCTGTCTTTCTTGATTTCCTCAGTTTGAATATAAAGAGCAGATACACTCTTGTTAAGCTGATTCAGTCTGTCTGTTGTAAATTCATAATTTGAATCAAGCTTCAATGTATGTGCAAGCTGAGTAGATTTTATTGCAGAAATAGCATTCATCATACTGAGTATGTTTGACTGAACGGTTTGGAGTTCTTCAAACAGGGCATCAGTGTCTGAAATTCCAGGAGACATGGCTCCAGAAGTTTCTGGGATCTGTTCCCTTTGTTCTTGATTAAATACAACCCTCGCACCGTCAGTTGGTTCTGTTATAAGCACAGCTATCTCTGAAATATCTGCAGTTAAATGGTCCTAGGGAGGAGATGAAACAAATGGAAGGGCAGAGGTAAAAGAAGGTTCTTCAGTTTGTTCTACAACTGCTGCTCCAGTTGGATCAACAACTGATTCTTCAGCTGGTTTAACGATTGGTTCTGTCTGTACAGTTTGGTTCAAAATTGCATGTTCAGTCACAACTTCTGACAGAAGTGGCTGTTCAGGTTGATCAAAATTTAGCTCCTCAGTTGGTCCTTCAGTTGTAAGTATATCTTCAACTGATCTTGAAGTGCCTAGCTGAATATCTGAGGTGACCGATTTGATGACCTCATCTAGGTTTGCTAGAGACAATTCAGCTTCAATATATTGCGGTTGATCAGCATTTGAAGATTGAGGAAGTGAAGATGAGGATGGTGGAGCAGCTGATGAGGAAGGTTTAGTTGCCTTGGGAAAAGCTGCAACAGCTGAGTCTATGGGTGGTTCTTGAACTGACTTTCCAACTGGTTCTTCATCAAATGATAAGTCTTGTTCAGTCGCTGGAATGATTAGTTCTTGACCCATTTCCCAATCCTTGATTTGCATCTGCAAGAAGATAAGATCCGAGTCCAGTTGATTGTATACTGCTAACTCATTGACAGCAGTCGGACTTGAAGGATCAAAATTTTGATGCAACTCAGCAACAATCTGCTGAAGCTTCTTGGCTCTCAGCTGATCAAACAAATATGTTTTGCGTTCTAGACCCTGAATGACTGTTGAAGCTTTGACTACTACAAGAACAGTAGCCTCTAGCTGAATAAACTTCTTCAGTTTAGTCTTCGACTGAAGCTGTTTAGCAAAAACTTTAGTTCTGAATTTGACCCACTCATTGTAGGTCTTGAGTTTCTCTGCTGCAAAATCGTTGATCTCTTGCCAGATGAGATCAATATGCGTCTGAACCGCATTGGTTGGTCTGGGTTGTTCTTGCATCTTCCCTTTCCCATTTGGATCGGTTAAATGTGAGGAATGCTCAACCCTGACGTTCTTGCATCAATTTGTTCTCTGATTACTATTCCCTTTGGTATGGGAGGAGGTAAGGGAGTGTAACCAGTGATAGCGATTGGTGGAGCCTTAAATCCAACAAGCTTCTTTTTGTCACAAGATTCAGTGACTTTAGTGGGACAGCCTGAATGGGCTGTTCAGCTCCTGACTGCTTCAGTCGATCAGTTGGGATGGTTCCAACTGCAGCAGCAGGCTTGGTCTTTAATGTTCGAGGCTCCTTCACTATTTTGGGAGAGGTATTTCTCTCAGAATCAGTTTTACTGACAATCAGTTTGCGCTTGATTGTCTTCTTTTGAGCCTCCTTTCTTGCTTTCTTGACCGATTTGGGAGCTCCTCCCGTCCCAACTTCCTTTTTCACTTTAATGAACTGCTTAGGTGACAGGTTCAATTTGGCCTTTGGTGCCAGTACATTCTTATCATTGAACACGTTGAACTTGGATGATTTCTCAGCAGTATCACCCATTAGCCCCTTCATTTTTAGTAGAAAACTGATTTTCACAGCATATCCCCGTGACTGCTTTGTTGACTGAAGCATATTTTTTAGAATGGTGAAAATAATATTTCTCCAGTTTACCCTTTTCTCAGCCATGATCACCGTCATGACTTGAAATTTTTCAAGAGTAAGAGCAACAAATGAACCAGCTTTAGCTAGTATCCCCTTTTCAAAGTCGACAGCCATAGCATTTAGAATATGTGCGGGAATTTGATTTGCCATTGCTGAGAGTAGGAAAATCTGAAATTTTTCAAGATAAAAACTCTGAATGAGAATTTGCTCTGAAGAGTAAAGTTCGCGTAAAGAAGAACTGAATTGAAGCTGTCAAAGATACATATGTAAGTGACTGTACAAATTCTGGACACGTGTCAGTCCACGAAAATTTGAAAAATAGTGTGTACGTGTGCTACAAACGTATGTAGAATTTTAAATGGTTCAAGTGGGTCCACGTTTTAAAACACTGTTCATCATATAATGCGAAAACTGACAGTCACTTCAATTGATTTTGAATAAAACACGATTAATTTGTTAACTTATATGAGAAGATTAGCTAAATTATCAACTGAACGATCAGTTGTGAAACTGATTAATTTCAGATGAAAATTCATTAACCACTGTCTTCTAAGTTAACCTCTTAAAATCGATATTCCCCCTTAATAAATGCATGTTTTAAATTATGAAAGTTTAAATGGCAAATTTAATGACGCAATAAGATAAATCTTATGCTTCAGAAGATAAAACATCGAATGTACTGATGACGTCTCTTCAGTTGCTTTGAGCTTGTGTTATAAATAGAAGTAACATGGTTAGTCTTAACACATTGGCAACTAAATATTTCAAAAAACAAAATGGCAAGTGCAAGCAGCTCAAAAGTTCCAGATATGCCTGACGAGTTTATGGATGCAGCACTGGAGACCAGAAAGCTTGCTATGGAAGATGAAGTCTTCCACAAAGTTCTCCGATTTTGGCAGAAGCTTCAAGATCTTCAGCTCTTCCAGCAGGAAGGAGCATTTGCTACCCCTGAACGGGTGGCACAAATGAAGAAATATCGGCGACGTTTGCGCGTTGCTGATGAGGTGGACATCTTCACAGATGAAGGTGTCTACCTGCTGATGCTAAAGAAGGAGAAGTGGACTCTGAAGCGCATTTCTATTTTAGAGGGTTTCCTGAAGACTACCACAGGGGTTTTAACCGGTTGGTTGACCTCGTGGCTGTCTGCTGTTAAGAAGGAAATAAAAAATGTACGCTCCAATTATAATAAATGAAATATTTGATTTTATCGTTGCCTTTTAATTTTCATCATACAAACTGGTGTTAAATGAATATCATTCAACTGAGAATACTTCAACTGAAATGATAATAACAGGCAAATAATTGACTGAGCGATTAACATATGACAACATACTCAGTTACAAAAAGAAACTAGTAAAAGCCAAGATATATAATCAAGTTAAATCAGTTAAACCAAGTATATTGCGAAAATAAGAAAACTTAGTCTCGAGTAGTGGTTTGGTAAAGATGTCAGCTTCTTGTTGTTCAGTTCAAACATACTCCAGTCTGATGGCTTTCTTCAAGGCATGATCTCTGATGAAGTGATGCCTGACATCTACGTGCTTGGTCCTTGAGTGAAGAACTGGATTGTAAGTGATAGCAATGGTGTTAGTATTGTCACAAAATATGGGTGATTCTTTGGAAATAACTCCATAATCTTTCAGTTGTTGCTGGATCCAGAGCAGTTGGGCACAGCAGCTTCCAGCAGCAAGGTATTCTGCTTCAGTTGTGGAAGTGACTATTGATGTTTGCTTCTTGCTGAACCAGGAGATCAGTCTGTCTCCTAGAAACTGACATGATCCGCTGGTGCTTTTACGATCTAGCTTATATCCTGTATAATCTGCATCTGAATATCCAACTAAATTGAAAGAGGAGTCTTTAGAGTACCATAACCCAACATTTGGCGTGCCTTTAAGATATTTTAAAATACGTTTGGCAGCTTAAAAATGCGATTGCTTAGGGTTCGATTGAAATCTAGCACACATACAGACAGCAAATACAATATTAGGACGACTGGCAGTTAGGTACAATAATGAACCTCTTAAACCTCTGTAGAGTGTCACCTCTACTGATATTCCCCCTTGATCAGTATCCAGTTTTACTGATGAACTCATGGGAGTACTTGCAGCTGAACATGATTCCATGCCAAATTTCTTGAGCAACTCTTTTGTGTATTTAGTTTGACTGATGAAAATACTAGTCTCCAGTTGCTTCACTTGCAGTCCAAGGAAAAATATCAGTTCACCCATCATGCTCATTTCAAATTTGTCCTGCATCATCTTAGCAAATTTCTCGCATAATTTGGGGTTAGTTGACCCAAATATGATGTCAACAACATAAATTTGAACAAGTAAAATATGATCATTCTTAGAAAATTTGAACAATGTCTTATCAACTGATCCAACGATAAAATCATGATCAATTAAGAACTTTGAAAGTGTCTCATACCAAGCCCTTGGAGCTTGATTAAGACCATATAAAGCTTTGTTCAAATAATAGACATGATTAGGAAAAGAGTGATTGAAAAAACCAGGAGGTTGTTCAACATAAACTTCTTCTTGCAACTGACCGTTCAGGAATGCACTCTTTACATCCATCTGGTAGAATTTAAAGTTCTTGAACGATGCATAAACAAGGAATATTCTGATAGCTTCCAGTCTTGCAACTGGTGCATATGTTTCATCGTAATCAATTCCTTCTTCTTGCCTGTATCCTTGTGCTACTAGCCTTGCTTTGTTGCGCACAACTGAACCTTCTTTGTTCAGTTTTTTCCTGTACACCCATTTTGTACCTATAATAGTTTTTGAAATTGGTCTTGGAACTAGGTTCCAGACTTTGTTATGGGTAAACTGATTTAGCTCCTCTTGCATAGCCTTTATTCAGTTAGGATCAGCAAGGGCCTCGTCAGTTTTCTTTGGTTCCAATTGTGAGACAAAAGCAGAATGAATAAACAAGTTAAGCATTTGATTTCTTGTTCTTAATGGGTCAGATGGATCACCTATTACCAATTCTGGTGGATGTGATTTCTTCCATCTGAGTTCAGTGTTTGCTGCTTCTATATCAGCAACTGCTTCTTTTGGTAACTGAATTTTTTCAGTTTCAGTTGGAGCTGTATCAGTTGGTAGCTGAATATTTTCTGTTTGCTCCACCAACTGATTATTAGGAGCAGCTTCCTGTTCCATTGGTTGATCTAACACTTTTGGTTCAGGTGTTTGAAGGATGTTTCGATTGATATGATTTTCTTCTTCATTTTCATCCTCCAAACTGATATCTTTAAATCTATCAACTAGCTCAACTGGATCAGTTGTCTTATTTGTTAGTTTAGTTTCATCAAAAACAAAATGGATAGATTCTTCAACATTTAACGAATTTTCTATAAACTTTGCTAACTGAAGAATATCCAAGAAATATTCCCTCTGCAGATTTAGCATCAAAAGCTTTTACATGATTTTTACCATTATCGAGTACAAAACATCTGCAGCCAAATATCTTGAAATAAGATACCACACTTTTTCTTTCATGTCAGATCTCATATGGTGTTTTCACATGATTTTTATTAATCATTGATCTGTTCTGAGTATAACACGCAGTGTTTAATGCTTCAGCCCAAAACCTTTGAGAAATACCAGAATTAGCAAGCATTGTTCTAGCAGCTTCTTTAAGGGTCCTATTTCTTCTCTCAGCTACACCATTTTGCTGAGGAGTTCTAGCTGTTGAGAGCTCATGCTTAATTCCAGTGCTTTCTAAAAAATTTTAAAGAATTTGATTGATGAATTCAGTTCCTTTATCAGACCTGATTATATCAATTCCAACTGATTTTTCATTTAGTAATCTTTTAAAGAGCTTGATTAGTTGTGCAGCGGTTTGGTCTTTGGATTCGAGAAATATAACCCAAGTAAATCTTGAAAAGTCATCTACAACCACCAAGGTGTATTTCATTCCCCCTAAGCTTATGACTGGTATAGGACCAAATAGATCCATATGTAACAGTTCTAAGTATTGGGACGAAGATTTACAACCCTTCTTTTTAAAAGAAGATCTTACTTGCTTACCAAACTGACATGCCGAACAAATTTTATCTTTAGAGAAATCCATTTTGGGCAATCCAGTTACAAGATCATGACTACTCAGATATGCATTAGATTTAAAGTTTAAGTGGTTCAATCTCTTATGCCATAACCAGTTTTGGAAGATTTGGAAGCAATGAAGCAGACTAGTGTATAAGGTTGTTCAGTCCAACTGACTTTGTAAGTATTACCACATCGATTTTCAGTTAGAATAACCTCATCAGTTGAGTTTCTAACTGAACACATGTGTTTGTCGAACTGAACTGAGAAATTGTTGTCGCAAACTGACTAATGCTTATCAAGTTATACTTCAAATTCTCTACTAGCAAAACATCTTTAATTGTAAAGTTACCATGGATAAGCTTACCCTTACCCACAGTTTTACCTTTGGAGTTGTCTCCAAAACTGATGTTTGGACCATTATACTTGATCAGTTGAGATAGCAAGTTAGCATCTCCTGTCATATGTCGTGAACAACCGCTGTCTAGATACCAGGTTGATTCTCTTGTTGTACCTGTTACCTGCAATCACACACAGTATATAACTTTATTACCCATATTCCTTTGGGTCCTAAACTGATTAGTCCTTTAGGAACCCAGACTTGGATCAATCTAACTGACTTCCCAGTTTCTGTGTTCCAAATGATTTTTCTCGACTTTTTAGCAGTATGTGTGTGGTGTGAGGATGAGACAGTATGAGTTATTTTCTTTTTCAACTGACTGTTCTTTCGATACCGTTTTTGAACTTGCTTACTATTGTAGTAGTTATAATAGCCATTCCTTGAGTACTGATATTTGTCACTGAATCGTTTAGGAGACCAGTTTCTTGTATCAATTCAACTCTCTGAGCTATATCCAATACTATATCATTTGCCTTTGTTCTTATTCTCAGTCGATTGAACAGTTGGTTTAATTGGTTCTGAATGTTCATTTACCATGGTTGATTTTACAAAAGGTAATATACTTTCCTTTGCTATTATTCAACCTTGGCTGAGTATCACTTGCAGAGTTTTCAACATGACTATTAAAACCTAAACCAGTTTAATCTTGTTTGTTGTGCGTCGTTGTTTTTGGGCGTTGGGTTAGTTAGGAACATTGCCATAGCGTCCTAGGTTGACTCTCGTTGCATCGGTTCGGGTCATTTTGGCATGACTTTTAAAATTGCATCAAAACGTGTTCTTTTGGTTGGTTGCACGCAGTGCCTGTTCTGCACATGTTTAGCGCCGCGGCGCAACATGGGCAGCACCACGGTGCTAGTGTCTAGCGCCTAGGAGTTAGGAAGTGCCGCAGCGCAGCGCTGTCCAGCGCCTAGGCTCTTGTCCTTGACTTTTTAATTCACTATTTTAGGTCCATGTCTTCCAGGTTTGGGGAAATGTACACACTTCATATAGAGAATTGTTTCGGAGTTCGATGTCATGGTTTAGTGTAATGCTTAAACAAGGTTAAGTCCCGAGGGAGTTAGAACGTCATGAGAAAATTATTACTTCGGGTGGTGAACACGACTATTACGTCTAAGTTATGAAAAATTAAGTGCCCCCAAGCGAGACCCAATGGATCCCTCAACGCCATGTAATTATGTTCGACGTGCAAAAGAAAATATTTTATTGTTTTGAGAGATGGTAAATGTCTGTAACCAATTATGAATGGGTTAGGAAGTCGGTGAACGTGACCAAGGACCTCTCCACCCTGGTAAAGCATGATTGGGTTTAGATCAGGATTGGAAAGCGGTAAAGCATGACTAAGGACCAATCCACCAGGTAAAGCATGACCGGGGATTTCATGTATGCGGTAGTGAACATCCCTACAAGCTCAGTACTGTGGTTTATTCTGATCAGACACATTTATGTATGGGTCACTTGCTTTGAAACAAATCTCTACACAAAAATGATGAAGTTTATGCATGTTCGAGTATGTATGATGCATATATATTTATGAAAAGTTTAGGATGATGAGACGTCTAAGTTTATGTTATTACGCCTAAGTTTAGGTATTTACGTTCTACTTTAAAGATGCATGTGTTTTAATTATGTATTAATTGTTATTTGAAATTTTTACATGTTGAGTCTTTAGACTTTCTAGACTTGATCGATGCAGGTGAGGACGAGTATCAGGAGACGAGGGGTGGGGACCAATTAGCCGGCTCGGTCTGTGCAGGAGGCTAAACCCGAGGACCGCCTATGTTTTAAGAACTTTTGCATGTTTCAAGTACTCTGATTTTCATGATATTTTTTACGATGTTTAAACGCTTATCTTTTTGCAAACTTCGACTGTAATTGTTTTTATTTCAAATATTTTTTAGACGAGCAGATTATTTTAATGCAATTTGAAGGTTTATTATTTATTTAAGAATTTTTTTTCCCGCAAATTTCGAATAGTTTAAAAAGTACGGTATGTTACAGTTTGTATCAGAGCGGTGTTATTGTAAAGGGTTATGCCTACTGCCAGTTGCGAGAAGCTCACGAAGTCACACCTCAAGTCTGTAAGTTCTAAAGTTTTAAATTCTTTCATGTATTAAGCATCAAGACATGATTTCAACATGTGCATGTTTAAGTTCAAATTACGTGCATCTTATGATGTTGATATTATGTTCATGCATGTTGGATTTACGTATTGGGTAAATTTTGGAACAATATGCCGCCTAGACGTATGGTTTCCCGTGGAGCAAGGGATGAGGATGAGGAGAGGGCCACTCCTCCTCTGCAGTGGGTACAGGGGCGAGGCCTAGACCAGATGCAGTTTACGAGAGGTTTAGGAGGATGGATCCAAAGGAGTTCTCGGGGACTACTGACCCGATGATAGTTGAAGATTGGATTAAGTCCATCGAGGTAATTTTTGCGTTTATCGAGCTGCAGGATGCAGAAAGGGTCAGGTGTGCCACATTCCTTCTGACAGGAGACGCCAGACTGTGGTGGGAAAGCGCATCGGTGTCAGTGAACCTGCAAACAGTGACGTGAGATTGTTTCAAGAAGGTTTTCTACTCCAAGTACTTCATTGAGGAAGTATGCTCCCACCTGACCAGGGAGTTCATGACACTGCGACAGGGAGACAGTAGTGTCGCAGAGTTTGTCATGAAGTTCGAGAGGGGGTGTCACTTTGTGCCCCTGATTGCAATTGATGCCCGGGAGAAGCTGAGGCATTTTATTGATTGGTTGCGGTCGATCTTGCGCCGTTATATGAGAGTTGCTGGTCCTGCTACCTATGTCGTTGCTGAGTCTAGAGCCTTGGCGGCATAATAGGACCAAAGGGACATCGAGAGTGATAGACATGGCAAGAGGCCCTATCAGGCACCTCAACAGCAGCGACCTCAGTTTAAGAGACCTTTCCAAGGACAGCAGGGGAAGAGGTCATTTCAGGGACCACCGAAAGGCAAGGGTCCTATCCCGAGGCAGAAGCCTCCTCAGAGGCCGGGAGAGTATCCGGTGTGCCCAAAGTGCAACCACTAGCATCCAGGACAATGTTTATAGGGATTGAACAAATGCTTAAAATGCGGAGCCAGTGACCATGTGCTGAAGGACTGCCCACAGTGGAGGCAGCCGACCCAAGGGAGAGTGTTCGCCATGCAGGCAGAAGAGGCGAACCCAGACACGACCCTGTTGACCGGTAACTTATTTATTTCACCACTGTATTATTTCTGTTAGCATGTTTTGAAGTTTATTTCGGATTATTAGTGTGATAGTTAGTATTTTTGGTGACCAGTGTAGAGATTTTCTACTATTCTTGAGGTTAAGATTAGACTTTTGGTATATAAGTCTTGTGTGTTGTGCTAACGTCTCTCAGGAAATATTTTCATAAATAGAGTCGCCACGAAGACCATGATAGATTCCGGGGCCACTCAATCTTTTATCTCGGAGACGTTTGATAATCATCGGGACGTCCAGTCTATTAGACTCGACGTGAGTTATTTAGTGACAGTCCCATTAGGGGAAGAGTTATCAACTACTAGCATGGTCAGAAACATCAATCTTGAACTTCAGAGCCATTTTGTGTTTGCCGATCTGATTGTGTTGCCGATGCCAGAATTTGATATCATCTTGGGAATGGACTGGCTGATGAATAACAGAGTTCTGATTGACTTTCAGTAAAGATAGTGCTGGTAAGACCGTTGGGCATGGAGCAGTTTCTCTTTGAGCTGGATAGATGGAGGAGTTTCTCTCGCATGATATCTTGCATGCAGGCATGGAAAATTATTCATAAGGGGTGTTAGGATTTCTTCGCCCGCATTATTTTCGCACCTAACGTACCCACTCCGTCAATATCTGATGTACCAGTAGTCAGAGATTTTCCTGACGTCTTTCTTGATGAAGTCACAGGCCTTCCACCAGAGAGAGAGGTAGATTTTGCGATTGACCTTGTGCCAGGAACTGTGCCAATCTCTAAGGCGCCATACCATTTAGCTCCAGCTGAGATGTTAGATCTCAAACAGTAGATTCAGAAGCTCTTAGACAAGGAATTCATCCGCCCTAGTTTTTCATCATGGGGCGTACTGGTGCTCTTTGTAAAGAAGAAAGATGAGAGCATGAGGCTGTGTATCGATTACCGAGAACTGAATAAGGTAACGATCAAGAATAAATACCCACTTCCAAGGATCGAGGACTTGTTCGATCAGTTGCAGGGAGCTACAGTGTTCTCTAAGATAGATTTGCGATCAGGGTATCATCAGCTGAAAGTAAAAGACGCAGATGTCGCATTCTTACGTATCCTTAATTCTTAATTAATTCTAGCTTATAAAACTTAATAAGTTATCCCATGGTAGCATTAGACTAACTCTAATAAATCAACTTCACTTATAACCCATAGTGTTCTAAAATCTTCATATCAAGATTTTAGATTTCTTAATCGATAAGAATCTTAATATTCGTCCATTGGTAACCTATGTTGAACACAACTAATTTCTTGTTGTTTTTATTTCATCCAAAATTTTCGTGTCAACACCTATTTCATAAACTTGAAATTCAAACTTACACAAACCAAGTAGTCTTAGATAATCTTATTCCAACACACATATCCACTTATCCTAAGTTTCGTAATATCCTTCAAAAATTCCTCAAGACCAGGCTCACTTCTTACTTGCTTCTATCAAATAACCTAACCATAAGTCATGCCCAACTTTCTAGAAAAATTAACCCTAGCAAATGTATAATTTTAACTCTTAAGATCATGATTAAAACTTATGCTACAACAAACCTTAAGTTCCCAAAAATATGCTAACTAAATGTCTACTTTTATAACTTAACTAACTGATTAACTTTACCTTAAATCGTTATCACTCTAAATTCTTAATTTTCCACAACATTACTCTGCTAACGCTTAGAATTTCGAGTCCAATATCGATCTGTCCTAAATTTCCATGATTTTCTTCTTTTTATAACATTATATTTTAGATATAACAAGGTTCTAAATATCTGTTCTAGCCTAAATCACAGAAAATTCATATCTTTTAAACCATTAAATTCTCTCTTATTGCTAAACTAGTCCCCAAATTTCTTATCAATTGCAAAATAAATATCTAATTTCCTCGAAACTTATCCACTTGGTCCATAAAGTTCGAAAATTCTACAATTACCCATAAGTTCTTGGCATTCCTAATTCTATTTTATAGGTTTTCTGTAACATAAATTTCAATCATCTTAAGCTTACTAAACCCAAAATAAATCCTCATAACCAACATTACATTTCCATCAGTACCTAAAATCCCAAATTATACATTTTATACTTCTAAAGATCTTTGTAGTCTTCAAATCATTATTATTTATATGAAATTCTCAAAAATTAATTCGACTACTAACCACGAATCATCAGTATTTTTTTAGAAAACCTACATGCCCCAAAAGCATTCATAATTTTTCCAGATTAAGTTATGACCCATAAGTAGAACATCAGTACTACAAACCCAAAAGTTAATATAGTAAAATAAATTTCAATCTTTCCTAACGCCCAATATTCGAATTCTTAGACATGTCCCATTTCCAAACGAAACCAACATGCAATCCAATTTAGTTTTATAAAACATATAATCCTTAAATCGTGAAAGCAACTAAACATGTAATGGAAATCAATGTAAATCATGTACCATGTAATCTTGCAGGTGATAGCATTAAAACATTTAAAACAATTCAACTTACAGAATTGAGGCTTGAAGACTGAGCTGCAGAATGTGGCGGTGGCACAACCCTACATAGGAAGGATCGTTTGCTAGGCACCTTGAGGTGCATCAAACAAACTATTCTCCAATGAGCTGGAATAGCTCGTGTTCTAAGAATGTTAACATCGATAAATTAAATCGAGTTTCGTTTTAAAACCAAGCGAAAGAAATTCGAAGTAATCCTTCATGAATAAAACTGTTATATTTGAAATATTTTTAACTTATGTAAACTGAATAACTGAAAAGCCTATGATCAGTTCTCAAATGTATCAGTTCAGTTATGGTAATAACTGAACTGATAACACCTCGAACTAGTCAAATTAATTTGAGAACAACAGTTAATCAATTATGTACACAAGATATGTTTATGATGTTCGGAGACTTGAAATGCTCCTACGTCACCCCTTATACCACATCGGGTAGGATCCACTAAAATACTTTTAACTAGACAACAACTTGTACGAACTCACTCAGCTTAGAACTTACACTACAGCCTAATCTGAACTCCTAGCTTAGAGTGAAGACAGCACCTTTCAGCCAACACTTCTTTAACGTGTGTGTGTCAAATACTACATGCACAAGTTTAATGTCTTTGCGCAAGACTGTATTTGAGTGCTGTTGTGTGTGCGTGTGTGAGAACTGAACAAGAAATGCACGACGAAGGTGTTCTCACACACTAAGGGAAGTAAGCTTCTAAACTAAGCTGATATGACTTGAGTATTCCCTCTGGGATGATCGCTTCTGAAAGCTAATAAAAAAATAAGCGTGCCCTTTCTTTTTCCACACTCTTGCGTTGTATTCTTGCTGATGCTCTTGAGCTTGTATTTATAGAGAAATTGAGATCGTACTTCAAGACTCATCACATGTGATCGTTGCAGCTTGAATGCGTTCCTTGATATATGTGTCTCGAATTTTCTGACATGCCTCCAGGAATCTCTCGGCTTTAATCATTGGTGCCACGTCCATTAATGTACATTTGATCGTACAGATGCTTTTATATCTATGTGTGGAGCTGGAATCCATTTGGATAAAATTGTCTTGTTGTAAGGCCCGAGAATTTTATCCTATTAATCTGAAATGATTTGGGAATAATTGATATGTTTATAGACGGGAAGGATCGGACCGGGAAAGACGAGAAATGCATGAAAATGTGCGAGGAATAGTAGCCTCGCGCATATGCGCGCATATGCGCGACGAGGGCAGAGAACCTCGCGCATATGCGTGACACGAATCCGCGCATGTGCGCGAGGTAACCCGAGAGTTGTGAAGAAATTTGAAGGACCTCGTGCATATGCTCCGATTGATGGCGCGCATATGCGCGAGGCGCTGTGCATGATACGCGCCGAGACATTATGTCTCGCACAAATGCGCCGAAGAGGGTCGCGCATATGCGCGAGACGTGTTGCTCGTATGGTGAGCCATTTGCCCTTCACATGCAATACATATATATCAAAAACGATTTTGTCCCTCAGAATCAGCTAAATCGAGGAAGGGGCTTCAAAGAATTGTGAGAAATCCTTACGCCTTTTGTGAAAGATCCGTCCGTCTGATTTGGAATCCGACTGCAGTATTGAGTTTCTATCGACGTAGGCTACAACTGGACGTAATTTTTACTATATTTTGATATGATTTGAAATTATGGTATTGTCAGAATCTGATACGATTCTTATATGATGTTCTGGTCATGTTAGACATCGTATAATCGAAACCAGACTGAAGAATAAATACCATATGGAATTGTTATGATTTTCGGAGTTGTTTTGGAATCGATTTGATATCAGAATTGAATTATTAACGATTATAAGATGTAGAATTGATATCTGACTGAGATGATATTACTGGATATATTGAGACTATGACGTTATATTGTTGAAACAGAATTTGATTGAATTCTGATTATATCCAGTATTGATTGAGTGGTGTATTGATACCGTACTCTCGATATTGTTATTGTCAGATTGAGTATTGACATGCTTTGAGTTCGAGACTTCGACAGAGTCAGAATATCAGAAAGAAAGGTATAAATTAATGTTGAGTTGGGATTGCACAACTCGAGTGAGGTTTGACTCGAGTTTCCCTAAATCACATACTTAGTTTATTACATTGATATTTGTAATTGATGAGATTGATGTTTATAGTCTATTGATTTATAGCCACTGCATGTATTGACTACTGATTCGTTTAGTCATTGGCTGATTCGCCTAGTCACCGGCTGATTCGTCTGGTTATTGGCTGATTCGTCTAGTTATCGACTGATTCGTCTAAACTTTGGCTGATTCGCTTAATTACTGACTGATTTATCTAATTATTGGCTGATTCGCTTAATTCTTGACTGATTCGTCAATTCTGCGGCTGTTTCGCCCAGACACTGGATATATGAATTATATCGATGCCGTTTAGGGTTGATTCATTCCTATCGACTGAGATTCGATATAATTATCAATATCCAGACATTGGGATCCCTAGGTTAGAGTTGAGTCGAGTCTGAGACGACGCGTTGTTTGAGTCGAGTCTGTGATGACTAGTTGATTTACAGTTTTAATATTATACATGTTTGTTGATTGGCTGCATGTGAATGATATTTGTTATATGCTTTTGTATATGTTTTTATATGATTGCATGTTTACATTGTTTATACTGGGATTTATTCTCACCGGAGTTATCCGGCTGTTGTCTTGTTTTGTATGTGTGCATGACAACAGGTGGGACAGGTTCAGGGTCGAGAAGATGAAGAGAGATCGTGATTAGAGTGGAGGCTCCGGACTTGGATTAGAGATAGGGTTGGACACTTGATATTAGCTGTTAAACCTTAGTTGAATAATATATGTAGTACAGGACTTGTACTTTTATACTGAGATGTATATATGTTTTATTTCACTACGTTCCGCATTTAAAAAAAAAATTAGACCCTGTTTTATAATTGATTAATTAGTCCCAATTATGATTAAGAACATGATTAGCGTCCGGGTCCCCACAACAGGTGGTATCAGAGCGATAGATCCTTTAGACTGAGATAGAAGCTAGTGAGCGGGGTAGATTGAGTTTTTCTTTCCTTGCTTGTGATTGCTAGCATGATTTACTGCTTTATATAATACATGTTACTTGACTTATCTGATTTGATTGTGTAATATGTATTATTGGGAACAAATCTGAACCGATTCTCGATCAGCAGTAAGATGATCGGAGGAGGGAACTGAAGTGAAACAGGTTTGTTGGAGTGGGGTACTAATCCATTTGATTATCAGATATGCCTCCTCGAAGAATACCAGAACAGGGTAGCACATCGAATCCTCCAATGGATGTGACAACAACTCCAATGAAGACATTATTGAAAAGGTTTCAGTCATTCAAACCACCGACACTGAAGGGTACTGAGACATCAGTTAAATGTGAGAGTTGGTTAGATAACATTGAGATGCTGTTTGATTCACTGGAGTACAGTGATGAGCGCCGAATTAAATTGATTGGGCACCAATTGCTTGATGTTGCAAAGAACTGGTGGATTACGATGAAGAGGGCCTTGGAACAGCGAGGTACGACTATTACTTGGGATGTATTTAAAACTGAGTTTTATCAAAGATTTTTCCCAGTGTCGTACAGGAAAGACAAGGGGGCGGAGTTTGCCAATTTGAGACAAGGTCAGCTGAACATTGAAGAATATGTGACCAAGTTCTCCACCTTTGTAATGCCCTGGATTGTATGTGGTTAAAATGAAAAGATGAAGTGGTGCTTGAAGAAAGGGACCGCACCCGCGCCTAGAGAAGCACCGCACCCGCGGTGCATGGACAAAAAGTTAGTCATTTTTACAGTAAGGTCACCGCACCCGCGGTCTAAGAAAGAGTGCACCCGCGGTTGATGGACAGAGAGTTGGAAAGTATTTACAGAAATGACACCGCACCCGCGGTTCAAACGTGACCGCACCTGCGTTGATGTTAGCGCACCCGCGGTCGTATATGTAGCGCACCCGCGGTCGTTTAATTTCAAAAAATGAAAGGCATGCCGTGGGCACAGCGCACCCGCGGTGAAGAGTGACCGCACCCGCGGTGCTGCATGCGAGAAATCCACCTTTGTTCCTTGTTGTGACACATGGCATGTATATATATATAGATATTGAACTGATTAGTCCTTCTCATTTCAGAATTCAGAACCGAGAGCATCTCCAACAATTCCTCAAGTTCTCTCAAAGTTATAATTATGATTGTGTGAGGTTTATACATTAAAACTTGAATCTAAATATAGATTTGGGTTCCTTTCTTTGGAAGCTACAAGAAGATGTAAGTTTCATTCAATTCCAGCACCTTTTGATATATATGTGTTAGGAGAAGGATGAATTGAGTTTCATAATATGTTCTTGAGATTATTGATATCGTAGAAACGCAACCGGATCGAAGAACGGACGTTGTATGCTATAGTTATTATTTTCCAGCATGTTTAGAGTTAACTTATACCGACTTTGAGTACTATCATATGCTTATGATGATGATTATGAGTTGAGAAGTATGAATTGATGATATATGTTGAGAGTTGGATTGACCGGTGTCGAGAAATTGCGTCATTATGCCGTCAAATGGTACCGAGGTCAAGTATTGAATTGGATATGTGTTGATTGAGATTAGAGATTGATAGAATATGAATCAACATTTCCATTTCAGATTTGATAGTGACAGATTCGTCATCGAGACTTCGACATCGACAGACATTGTGCGACGAAAGGTATAATTCTTGTTTTGTTTGGGGAAGACACAACTCAAATTAGATTCAGTTTGAGTTTCCCAACCAAATCACATACTAGAATTGTTGTTTATCTTTTGATGTGATTGTGATTTGTTTATAGATTTATATTCAAATCTCTTGATATGATGATGTCTTGTTTATAGATTTATATTCAAGCCTTTGAGATAGGAAAGTCATTGGCAGACTTGCCAAACTAGATGTTCGGTGGTATCGACGCTTCGGATCAGATTCACTCCGATTGTAGACATTCGATAGAGATATGACCGAAGTCTAGGAATAAGACGTATAGTTACCCCGATTGGGAGGGTAGGTGACAGACAGTGACGTCTTATTCACATTGGGATCCCTAGAGTAGAGTCGATTCGAGTCAAGACATGATTTGATTTGAGTTGCATGTTTAGATAGATCGGTTTCATAGACTATGGAGCCATTGTTATTGCTTTTATGCATGATTTATGATTTCGTATCAGCATGTTTTATACTGGGATTTGTTCTCACCGGAGTTTCCGGCTGTTGTTATGTCTGTATGTGTGCATAACAACAGGTAGGGCAGGATCAGGGTCGCGACAGAGATGAAAGATGGACATAGCGTGGTGATCACGGGCGTAGCAGATGAACTAGTAGTTGTACTTTTGATATGTACTGTATTTAATTACTGGTTTGTAGAATATGAATCAAACGAGACATGTATATTATGTTTGTTGTAATGAAATGAATATAGAATTATCTTGTGCCTGAGTTATAAACATTTGATTTAATGTTAAAAGCAAAATTTTGACATGTATTTTTGAATAAAGATCCAATTAACCCCGAAAAGAATTGAGTTAGAGCCCGGGTCCCCACAACAGGTCGTATCAGAGCAGTAGATTCTGTATACTGAGATAGAATAGAATGAGCGGGGTAGATCGAGTCTTCTTCCTTGCTTTTGATGTGCTAGCATGATTTAATGCTTTCCCTATTATATGTTGTATTGTATCTGAGTTGATTTACAGCATATACTTGTAAAGACTGAATCAGAACCGATTCTGGATCAGAGGTATATGATCAGAGGAGGGCTGAGACAGATTGTATAGATTATATCCTAATCTGTTTGATAATCAGATTATGCCGCCTAGAAGAATACCACAACCAGCTGCAGGTCAAGTGCCAGAACAGGGGAGTACGTCAGGTACTCAGATGGATGTAACCGCTACCCCGATGGAGACTCTGTTGAAGCGATTTCAGTCATTCCGACCCCCGACTTTGAAAGGCACGGAGAATGCAGCGGATTGTGAAAGCTGGTTGGATGATATAGAGATGTTATTTGAATCACTTGCCTATACAGATGAACGTAGAGTGAAGCTGGTTGGGCATCAATTGCAAGAAGTGGCCAAGAGTTGGTGGCTAACGGCGAAACGAGCCTTAGAACATCGAGGTATTGATATTACTTGGAAATTCTTTAAAGATGAATTTTATCAACGTTTCTTTCCAGTGTCTTGCCGAAAAGACAAAGGGGCCGAATTTGCCAACTTGAGACAGAGCCAGTGGAACATAGAGGGGTATGTTGCCAAATTCTCGTCCTTGCTTCGATTTGCACCTCATGTAGCAGGGAATGATGAGGCAGTTGCCGATCAGTTCATAAATGGTTTGAATCCGGATATCTTTACCCTAGTGAACACGGGGCGACCCAACACTTTTTCTGAGGCGCTGAATCGAGCGAAGGGAGCAGAGGCTGGCTTGATTAGGCAGCGAGGAGCTTCCTATAGTATTCAGGGTCAGAGACCGCCACCGTTCGCCACACAGTTTCCACCATCTCCTCCTCGATTTGATAGTGGAATCAGTAGTAGTGGAAAGAAAGATTCTTTGAAAGCTAAGGGTAAGCAGTTCAAGAGAGCAGGGAGCAGTTCATCGAGCTCCAGTGGGTCAAGACAGAGAGGTCCTGGCCAGAGTACAGAGGTGACAGGTGTATATTGTACTACTTGTGGAGGCCGACATGCCACCGAGCAGTGTCAGGGAGTGATGGGCAGATGTAATATATGTAAGCAACAGGGACATTTCGCCAGATTCTGTCCCCAGAGAGGTGCACAGAGATTTCAGAGTTCAGGGTCATCAGCATCACTGACTCAGCCTGAGAGGCAAGCTTCGTCTGTCCATTCCTTCCAGCCCATGCCTACATAGTCCCAACCTAGAGCCTGAGGTGGCCAGACAAGGAGCAAACCTCCCAGACAACAAGCTCAGGTGTTTGCATTGACGGAAGAGCAAGCCCAAGATGCACCAGACGATGTGATTGTAGGTAATTGTTTTCTTTGCGGTTATCCTGCATATGTATTGATAGATACAGGTGCATCACATACATTCATATCAGAACGTTTTGCATTGACACATGCATTGCATGTAGAGTCATTGTCTACTGTAGTGTCTATTTCTTCTCCGTTGGGAAGTGGTCTGATATCTGTGACTTCAGTTAGACATTGTATACTACAGTTTGAAGGGCATAAGATTGATTTAGACTGTATTGTACTTGGCTTATCTGATTTCGATTGTATTGTCGGGATTGACATGTTAACTAAGTTCAAAGCCACCGTAGACTGTTTTCACAAGATTGTCAGATTCACACCTGAAATGACAGAGGAGTGGAAATTCTATGGTAAGGGTTCCAGATCTCGGATTCCCTTAGTTTCTGCTTTGACTATGAGTAGACTGTTGCAACAAGGAGCAGAAGGGTTCCTTATTTATTCAGTAGATTTATTGAAATCGAGCCCGGCATCGGCAGATTTGCCAGTAGTACGAGAGTTTGCAGATGTATTTCCTGACGAGATTCCAGGGTTACCTCCAGCCCGAGAGGTAGATTTTAGCATTGATCTTATTCCAGGTACCGTTCCTATTTCGAGAGCTCCGTACAGGATGGCGCCAATAGAATTGAAGGAATTGAAAGCACAACTAGAAGATCTTCTAGCTAAGGGATATATCAGACCTAGTGTATCTCCTTGGGGCGCACCAGTGCTATTTGTGCGAAAGAAAGACGGTTCTATGAGATTGTGTATAGATTACAGGCAACTGAACAAGGCAACGATAAAGAATAAATATCCTTTGCCTCGTATCGACGACTTATTTGATCAGTTGCAGGGATCATCTATCTATTCCAAGATCGATCCGAGATCTGGATATCACCAGCTGCGAGTATGAGATATTGATATACCAAAGACAGCATTCCGAACCAGGTATGGACATTACGAATTTATTGTCATGCCTTTTGGATTAACGAATGCTCCAGCGGTGTTTATGGGACTAATGAACCGTGTCTTTCAGAGGTATTTAGATGAGTTTGTGATTGTTTTTATTGATGATATTTTGGTGTATTCAAAGAATCTGAATGAGCATGCCAATCATTTAAGAATTGTGTTGCAAACATTGAGAAATGAAAGATTATTTGCTAAACTGTCAAAGTGTGAGTTTTGGCTGAGACAGGTTGTCTTCTTGGGTCATATCATATCTGGAGATGGTATTTCCGTGGATCCGAGTAAAGTTGAAGCTGTGATCGGTTGGCCAAGACCGACTTCTGTGCCAGAGATACGCAGTTTCATGGGTCTGGCAGGGTACTATAGACGATTCATTAAAGATTTCTCTAGTATTGCGAAGTCGATTACCCAGTTGACACAAAAGAATGCGCCATTTGCGTGGTCTACAGACTGTGAGTCTAGCTTTCTAGAGTTGAAGAAGAGGCTGACCAGTGCACCTGTCTTAATGATTCCCTCAGGTACTGGTGATTTCGTTGTATATTGTGATGCATCCCACAGAGGGCTAGGATGTGTTCTTATGCAGGGAGGTCATGTGATTGCTTATGCCTCTAGACAGCTGAAGCCACACGAGATTCGGTACCCATTTCATGATCTTGAATTAGCGGCTATTGTTTTTGCCTTAAAGATCTGGCGTCATTATCTTTATGGTGAGAAATTTGAGATTTACTCTGACCATAAAAGCCTGAAGTATCTGTTTTCTCAGTCAGAGTTGAACATGAGGCAGCGTAGATGGCTTGATCTACTGAAAGATTTTGATTGCGAGATCAAGTACTATCCAGGGAAGTCAAATGCAGCAGCAGATGCCTAGAGTCGAAAGGTTTGTGCCCTATCCTTATCGACGATAGGTGTTTCGAATTTAGTTGAAGATTGTTGTTTGTCTGGTTTAGCATTTGACACAGATAGTAGACCATTGAGACTTGCCACGATTCAAGTTGAGCCAGATTTGATCATGAAAATCAAAGAAGCTCAAAGAACAGATCAGAATATACAGAAGTCAATTCAGATGGTCAGATCAGGACATCAGTCTGAATATCAGGTACGTGATTTTGTCCTGTATGTGAATAACCGTATTGTAGTGCCAGATGTTTCAGAGTTGAAACAACAAATATTGTCAGCAGCGCACTGTAGTCGGTTCAGCATTCACCCTGGTGGCAGAAAGATGTTCAACGACTTAAAGACACAGTTCTGGTGGAAACAGATGAAATCAGATGTTGCCGAATATGTGTCTAAGTGCTTAAATTGCCAACAGGTGAAGGCCGAAAGAAAGAAGCCCGGAGGTTTGCTTCAGAGTTTGTCTATTCCTGAATGGAAATGGGATCACATTTCCATGGATTTCGTGACGAAGTTACCTCGATCATCCCGGGGTTGTGATGCAATTTGGGTTGTGATAGACAGATTAACCAAATCGGCGTGTTTTATTCCGTACAGAATGACGTACAGACATGATCAGATGGCTGAGATATATGTCTGAGAGATAGTCAGATTACATGGTGTGCCGAAGTCTATCGTATCAGATCGTGATCCACGATTCACTTCTCACTTTTGGCACAGTCTGCAGCAGGCTTTAGGTACGACATTGCACCTGAGCACTGCTTATCATCCCTAGACAGACGGACAGTCAGAGCGGACTATCCAGACTTTAGAGGACATGTTGAGAGCTGTAGTGCTAGACTTTGGCACTAGTTGGCAAGATTCACTACCGTTGTGTGAATTCTCGTACAACAACAGCTATCAAACGAGCATAGAGATGGCACCGTTTGAAGCATTGTATGGCAAGAAGTGCACATCTCCGTTGTACTGGGATGATATATCTGAGGTACCAGAACTTGGGCCTGATATGATTCGTGAGATGACCGAGAAAGTAAAGATAATTCAGAAGAGGATGAAGACGGCACAGGATAGGCAAGCCAAGTATGCCAATATCAGACGTAGACCGCTAGTATTTGAACAAGGAGACAGAGTGTTTTTGAAGATTTCTCCTTTCAGAGGCGTTGTCAGATTTGGCAAACGCGGGAAGTTGTCTCCTAGATACATCGGTCCATACGAGATTCTTGAAAAGATTGGCGATCGAGCATATCGACTAGCTCTTCCTCCTTCTCTATCCGGGATACATGACGTTTTTCATGTATCGATGCTACGTAGATACATGCCAGATTATTCTCATGTCATTCGGCCTGACGAAACTGAGCTGGATCAGACGTTGAGTTACGTTGAACAACCAATACAAATTCTTGATCGGAAAGAGAAACAGCTCAGAACGAAGACTATTCCACTAGTGAAAGTCCAGTGGAGTCGTCATGGCACCGAGGAAGCGACTTGGGAGACAGAAGCAGATATGAGACAGAGATATCCCGAGTTATTCTCATGATGTGAGTATTTATTCAGCTTTTGATTTTACGGCTGTTTGTACATACTTTGATTAATTGATTTCACGTTCGAGGACGAACTAATATCTCAGAGGGGGAGAAATGTAATGCCCTAGATTGTATGTGGATAAAATGAAAAGATGAAGTGGTGCTTGAAGAAAGGGACCGCACCCGCGCCTAGAGAAGCACCGCACCCGCGGTGCATGGACAAAAAGTTAGTCATTTTTACAGTAAGGTCACCGCACCCGCGGTCCAAGAAAGAGTGCACCCGCGGTTGATGGACAGAGAGTTGGAAAGTATTTACAGAAATGACACCGCACCCGCGGTTCAAACGTGACCGCACCTGCGTTGATGTTACCGCACCCGCGGTCGTATATGTAGCGCACCCGCGGTCGTTTAATTTCAGAAAATGAAAGGCATGCCGAGGGCACAGCGCACCCGCGGTGAAGAGTGACCGCACCCGCGGTGCTGCATGTGAGAAATCCGCATTTGTTCTTTGTTGTGACACATGGCATGTATATATATATATAGATATTGAACTGATTAGTCCTTCTCATTTCAGAATTCAGAACCGAGAGCATCTCCAACAATTCCTCAAATTCTCCCAAAGTTATAATTATGATTGTGTGAGGTTTATACATTAAAACTTGAATCTAAATATAGATTTGGGTTCCTTTCTTTGGAAGCTACAAGAAGATGTAAGTTTCATTCAATTCCAGCACCTTTTGATATATATGTGTTAGGAGAAGGATGAATTGAGTTTCATAATATGTTCTTGAGATTATTGATATCGTAGAAACGCAACCGGATCGAAGAACGGACGTGGTATGCTATAGTTATTATTTTCTAGCATGTTTAGAGTTAACTTATACCGACTTTGAGTACTATCATATGCTTATGATGATGATTATGAGTTGAGATGTATAAATTGATGATATATGTTGAGAGTTGGATTGACCGGTGTCGAGAAATTGCGTCATTATGCCGTCAAATGGTACCGAGGTCAAGTATTGAATTGGATATGTGTTGATTGAGATTAGAGATTGATAGAATATGAATCAACATTTCCATTTCAGATTTGATAGTGATAGATTCGTCATCGAGACTTCGACATCGACAGACATTGTGCGACGAAAGGTATAATTCATGTTTTGTTTGGGGAAGACACAACTCAAATGAGATTCAGTTTGAGTTTCCCAACCAAATCACATACTAGAATTGTTGTTTATCTTTTGATGTGATTGTGATTTGTTTATAGATTTATATTCAAATCTCTTGATATGATGATGTCTTGTTTATAGATTTATATTCAAGCCTTTGAGATAGGAGAGTCATTGGCAGACTTGCCGAACTAGATGTTCGGTGGTATCGACGCTTCGGATCAGATTCACTTCGATTGTAGACATTCGATACAGATATGACCGAAGTCTAGGAATAAGACGTACAGTTACCCCGATTGGGAGGGTAGGTGATAGACAGTGACGTCTTATACACACCGGGATCCCTAGAGTAGAATCGATTCGAGTCAAGACATGATTTGATTTGAGTTGCATGTTTAGATAGATCGGTTTCATAGACTATGGAGCCATTGTTATTGCTTTCATGCATGATTTATGATTTCGTATCAGCATGTTTTATACTAGGATTTGTTCTCACCGGAGTTTCCGGCTGTTGTTATGTCTGTATGTGTACATAACAACAGGTAGGGCAGGATCAGGGTCGCGACAGAGATGAGAGATGGACATAGCGTGGTGATCACGGGCGTAGCAGATGAACTAGTAGTTGTACTTTTGATATGTACAGTATTTAATTACTGGTTTGTAGAATATGAATAAAACGAGACATGTATATTATGTTTGTTGTAATGAAATGAATATAGAATTATCTTGTGCCTGAGTTATAAACATTTGATTTAATGTTAAAAGCAAAATTTTGACCCGTATTTTTGAATAAAGATCCAATTAACCCCGAAAAGAATTGAGTTAGAGCCCGGGTCCCCACAACCTTATTGAAGTTTGCTCCACATGTGGCTGGAAATGACGAAGCCGTTGCTAATCAGTTCATCAATGGTTTGAACCCCGATATATTTACATTGGTGAACACAGGGCGACCGAATAACTTTGCTGATGCCATGAATAGAGCAAAGGGCGCTGAAGCGGGCCTGATAAGGCAGAGAGGAGCTGCAGATATTCCTCCCGCACCGAGACCACAGCAACCACCTCCCCGATTTGAGAGTGATAGTAGTAGTGGTGTAAAGAAAGACTTTCTGAAGGCTAGAGGAAAGCAGTTTAAGAAGTCTGGCGGCAGTTCTTCTAGCTCCAGTGGTTCCAAACAGAGTTATACTGGAACTTACTGCAGAAATTGTGGAGGGAGCCATTCCACTGAGCAATGCCAAGGAGTACTTGGTAGTTGCCACTTCTGCAAACAACAGGGACATTTTGCCAGAGTGTGTCCACAGAAAGGTTCTCAAGGATCCCAGAGAGCCGAATCATCTGGATCAGCGGCACAGTGGAGTAGACGATCAGCTTCTGTTCCTTCATTTCAGCCAGTACCATCTCAGTCACAGCAGAGGCCAGAAGGAAGTCAGACAGTTGGCCAGCCTCCTAGACAGCAGGCCAGAGTATTTGCTTTGACCGAGGAGCAGTCTCAGGAAGCACCAGATGATGATGTTGCAGGTAACTGTTCTTGATGTAGTTATCTTGCTTTTGTATTGATGAATAGGGATGCTTCCCATATGTTTATCTTTGAACGATTTGCATTGAGTCATGCATTACCTATTGAGTATTTATCTACCGTGGTGTATCTCTTTACCGGTTAGGGAGAGTTTTTATAGCATTGAATTCTGCAAAATATTGTATACTACAATAGGATGAGAATGAGATTGAGTTAGATTGTGTGGTAGCTGGTATTGTACTAGTGGTGTCTGGTTTTGAGACTGCATTACTGATATTGATATGCTGACCAAGCACAAAGCTACCCGAGAATAGTTCCAGAAGATGGTGAGAATCGGACCTGAGATGGCCAAAGAATGAATAGTGTACGATAAGGATTCTAGATTGAGAATTCCTTTGATATCCGTACTATCTATGACTCAATTATTACAGAAAAGAACAGAGGGATTCCTTATGTATTCAGTTGATTTACTGAAGTTGAGTCTATCATTGGCTGATTTACCAATGATAAGAAAGTTAATAATGTTTTCCCCGATAAGACTTTTGACTCGATTCCAATCAGAGAGATTGATTTTAGCCTTGAATTGATATCAGAAACAGATTGCATCCTGATTGAGACAGATTGCATTCAGGGTGTGTTATATCTGAAGATGATGTATCTGTTGATTTTAGTAGAATTAAACCGTGATTAGTTTGCTGAGGTGAATATCAATGTCAGATATTTGCGGTTTTATGAGTTTAACAGATCAATACCGATGAGTGATGTTTTGAATCTGATTGAAGCTTGCTGTTGTTTTGAATCCGTGTTTGAATCCGGTAAGTAATACTGTATTGTATATGAATAACCAATCTGTTGTTCCAGATGTTCCGAATTTAAAATGATAAATATTGCCAAACAGTGTGCAATAATCTATGCGATATGCATTTTGATAGCTGAAAAGGTGTTGATAGAATGCTTGAATCTGCATATATTAAGTGTACAGGATGATGTACATATAAGATCAGACGATCAAGAGATTTGTCAGAAGAGTGATTGGACTGCATTGAATGCCAAAATTGACTATATCATACCATGATTTTCGGTTGATTTTGTATTTTGGCAGAATATATTATAAACTCCTTCACCTACTGTCTATAGATTGACGGATAGTCGGAGCAAACTATCCGGATATTGGAGAATATCCAAGAACTGTAGTGCTGGATTTTAGCACTAGTTGACATGATTTATTGTCATTTATGAGTTATCGTACAACCACAGCTATCAGACGAGTATTGAAATTACTTCTTTCGAAGCGTTGTACGGAATGAAATGTTGATTCCCTCTTTATTGGGATGATATCTCTGAGGTTCCTGAGATCGGAGCTAGGCATGATCAGAGATATGACTGAAAAAGTGAAGCTGATTCAGAAGAAAATGAAGGCAGCCCAAGACAGACAAGCCAATTATGCCAATGTCCGACGACGACTGTTGGTATTTGAGGCTGGTGACCGAGTATTTTTGAAAATTTCACTTTTCAGAGGAGTTTTCAGATTTGGCAAGAAAGAGAAACTGTCTCCACGATAGATTGGGCCGTACGAGATTTTGAAAAGATAGGAGATCGTGCCTATCGACTAGCTTTATTCGCCTTCAGTATATGGGATACAGGACATTTTCATATTTGTTCTTGCGAAAATACCTGTCTGATGCTTCACATGTCATCCAACCCAATGAGGCCGAGTTGGATGAGACATTGAGTTATTTCGAAAAGCCGATTCAGATTCTTGATCGGAAGGAAAAGTAGCTCAGAACGAAGACTATTCCACGTGCGAAAGTTCGGTGGAGTTAACATGGCATGGAAAAAGCTACTTGGAAAACTGAGTCTGATATGAGACAGAGGTTCCCAGTTTTATATCACTAAGGTGAGTGGTTTACTTAAGTTCTTCTATACACCTTCTTATGATATGATTGATTGCCTGTGATTTCGAGGACGAAATCATATCTTAGGGGAGGAGAAATGTAAGGCCCGAAAATTTTATCCTATTAATCTGAAATGATTTGGGGATAATTGATATGTTTATAGACGGGAAGGATCAGACTAAGAAAGGCGAGAAATGCATAAAATGTGCGAGGAATAGTATCCTCGCGCATATGCGCGGCACAGATGCGCGCATATGCGCGACGAGGGCAGAGAACCTCGCGCATATGCGCGACACGAATCCGCGCATGTGCGCGAGGTAACCCGAGAGTTGTGAAGAAATTTGAAGGACCTCGCGCATATGCTCCAATTGATGGCGCGCATATGCGCGAGGCGCTGTGCATGATACGCGCCGAGACATTATGTCTCGCGCATATGCGCCGAAGAGGGTCGCGCATATGCGCGAGACGTGTTGCTCGTATGGTGAGCCATTTGCCCTTCACATGCAATACATATATATCAAAAATGATTTTGTCCCTCAGAATCACCTAAATCGAGGAAGGGGCTTCAAAGAATTGTGAGAAATCCTTACGCCTTTTGTGAAAGATCCGTCCGTCTGATTTGGAATCCGAGTTCAGTATTGAGTTCCTATCGACGTGGCTACAACTGGACGTAAGTTTTACTACGTTTTGATATGATTTGAAATTATGGTATTGTCCGAATCTGATACGATTCTTATATGATGTTCTGGTCATGTTAGACATCGTATAATCGAAACCAGACTGAAGAATAAATACCATATGGAATTGTTATGATTTTCGGAGTTGTTTTGGAATCGATTTGATATCAAATTGAATTATTACCGATTATAAGATGTTAGAACTGATATCTGACTGAGATAATATTACTAGATATATTGAGACTATGACGTTATATTGTTGAAACAGAATTTGATTGAATTCTGATTATATCCAGTATTGATTAAGTGGTGTATTGATACCGTACCCACGATATTGTTATTGTCAGATTGAGTATTGACAGGCTTTGAGTTCGAGACTTCGACAGAGTCAGAATATCAGAAAGAAAGGTATAAATTAATGTTGAGTTGGGATTGCACAACTCGAGTGAGGTTTGACTCGAGTTTCCCTAAATCACATACTTAGTTTATTACATTGATATTTGTAATTGATGAGATTGATGTTTATAGTCTATTGATTTATAGCCACTGCATGTATTGACTACTGATTCGTTTAGTCATTGGCTGATTCGCCTAGTCACCGGCTGATTCGTCTGGTTATTGGCTGATTCGTCTAGTTATCGACTGATTCGTCTAAACTTGGGCTGATTCGCTTAATTACTGACTGATTCGTCTAATTATTGGCTGATTCGCTTAATTCTTGACTGATTCGTCAATTCTGCGGCTGTTTCGCCCAGACACTGGATATATGAATTATATCGATGCCGTTTAGGGTTGATTCATTGCTATCGACTGAGATTCGATATAATTATCAATGTCCAGACATTGGGATCCCTAGGTTAGAGTTGAGTCAAGTCCGAGACGACGCGTTGTTTGAGTCGAGTCTGTGATGACTAGTTGATTTACAGTTTTGATATTATACATGTTTGTTGATTGGCTGCATGTGAATGATATTTGTTATATGCTTTTGTATATGTTTTTATATGATTGCATGTTTACATTGTTTATACTGGGAGTTGTTCTCACCGGAGTTATCCGGCTGTTGTCTTGTTTTGTATGTGTGCATGACAACAGGTGGGACAGGTTCAGGGTCGAGAAGATGAAGAGAGATCGTGATTAGAGTGGAGGCTCCGGACTTGGATTAGAGATAGGGTTGGACACTTGATATTAGATGTTAAACCTTAGTTGAATAAATATATGTAGTACAGGACTTGTACTTTTATACTGAGATGTATATATGTTTTATTTCACTACGTTCCGCATTTAAAAAAAAAATTTAGACCCTGTTTTATAATTGATTAATTAGTCCCAATTATGATTAAGAACATGATTAGCGTCCGGGTCCCGACACTTGTTCTGCAACTGATTGATTCCTAACTGGTGCTCTTAACTTGTCATCTGAATTGATCTTCAGTTAGGCTGGTGAAATCAGTTGACTCGTCAGTTGAACTGATCAGCTAGGCTCTTCATTAGTTGAGCACTTCATTAGCTGGTCGGGCTTCTGAAGCTCTACTACTGCTGAACTACCTATCAGCTGGACAATCAATTGAACTGTTCTTTGATAAATCAGTTGAGCTTATTCGGTTTGGTTGATCAGTTGGTGTTCTCAGTTTACGTCTTGAAAGCTTCAGTTTTGGGTCGTTTAACTGATTAGTTCGATGCTTGATCAGTTCCAGCTTCCTACGTACTTAGGTAAATCATTAGAAACAAAGTAACAATATTTGTTAACATCAAAATTAAGATTGCGAATATGAATTGTTTCAAAAATCTCCCCGTTTTTTATGATCACAAAACTTGAACAATTAAAGCGAAAAAATATATTTTCAGTTAAAGGCATAGTATATGTATAAATCGTTAAAAGCTCCCCCTCAAGAATGGAATAAAATGGATTTTAAAAACAATTTTCAGTTCGAGAGTAAAAGAAAACTCCCCCTCATTAACTGAAGAAAAACGGGTAAAAGAAAAAAAATTTTATGTTTAATAGTAAAAGAAAACACCCCCTCAATAACAGAATTAAAGACCTCATTTAAAAGAAACATTTAAATAAGCTCAAGATTAATGGATAAATTTTAATCATTTAAGCAGTGTAGGCAATAAGTCTGATGATATCAGTTTAGTCACACCGAAACTCAACTAGATGAATATGATGTTTATTTAATCAAATAAACTTCCTTGTATTTTACGTTTAAGAACAAATGGTTGTAAGGAAAATTTTTACTACAATATAATTTTAAATAAAATCAGTTATCATTCAGTTTGTGCTTGACAGAACTGGATATGCCAACAACTAGTTGCCTTCACCACTTGAAATACTGCACTGATAGTGATTTTCTTTGCCAGAAGAAAATCTAATTTCACTTGAACTTGATCTATTTGCTGACTAACTGGTCGAACTGACTCAAATTGAATCAACTGATGTTGAACCGCATTGATCTGATATATCAATGGAGCAGTGGTATATCGCTGATCATTAAGCTTGTTTTCAATCATCCAACATCCCAACATGGCTAAGCTTCTTTTGTTTGCCAGCTAAACTGGTAGGCTTGCAATTGAAAACTTGCTCATTGAACAATTTAGCTTTGCATCTTAACAAGTAAAGCTCAGAACCCTGCAGGTTGATTAAAACCCCAAAGCCGGAGTCGAGTGAAGTGGCGACAACGTTAGTTGCATAGCCAATCCTCTCAACCCTTCGCTATGAGAGTTATATAAACATTTTCAAATAGTTTTGAAAATAATATAAAGTACTTTTGAATAGCATTTAATACTATTCTAAAGTAAAATAATTTAAAACACAGTTTTCTTCAAATGTTATTCTTAGAACAACTAGCACTGATACCAATTGAAGGATCGTTTGCTGGCACTTTGAGGTGCATCAAAAAAAATATTCTCCAATGAGCTGCAATAGCTCGTGTTCTAAGAATGTTAACACCGATGAATTAAATTGAGTTTCGTTTTAAAACCAAGCGGAAGAAACGCGAAGTATTCCTTCGTGAAGAAATCTGTTATATTTGAAATCTTTTTAACTTATGTAAACTGAATAACTGAAAAGCCTATGATCAGTTCTCAAATGTATCAGTTCAGTTATGGTCAGAACTGAACTTATAACACTTCGAACTTATCAAATTAGTTTGAAAACAACAGTTAATCAGTTAAGCACACAAGATATGTTTATGGATGTTCAGAGCCTTCAAATGCTCCTACGTCACCCTTTTACCACCTCGGGTATGATCCACTAGAAAACATTGATCTATACAACACCTTGTACAAACCCACTCAGCTTAGGACTTACACTACTACCTAATCTGAACTCCTAGCCTAGACTGATGGCAGCACCTTTCAGCCAACACTTCTTTAACATCTGTGTGTCAAAGACTACATGCACAAGTTTAATGTCTTTGTGCAAGACTGTATTTGAGTGGTGGTGTGTGTGCGTGTGGAAGAACTGAACAATAAATGCACCACGAATGTGTTCTCACACACTAAAGGAAGTAAGCTTCTAAACTAAGCTGATATGACTTGAGTATTCCGTCTGGGCTGATTGCTTCTGAAAGTTGATAAGCAAATAAGTGTTCCCTTTCTTTTTCAACACTTTTGTGTTGTATTTTTGCTGATGGTCTTGAGCTTGTATTTATAGAGGCATTGAGACCGTACTTCAAGACTCATCACATGTGATCGTTGCAGCTTATATGTGTTCCTTGATATTTGTGTCTTGAATTTTCTTACATGCTTCCAAGAATCTCACAGGCTTAAATATTTGCTGCAACGTACATTATTGTACCTTTTATCGTATAGATGTTTTTGTATCTTTGTGCGTAGCTGGAATCAATTTAGATAAATTTGTCTTGATCTGCAACTGATTGATTCCTAACTGATCATTGGAACTGATCTTCAGTTGGGTTGATGAAATCAGTTGACTCGTCAGTCGAACTGATTTCACTTTTTCAGTTTAACTGGTCAGCTGGGCTCTGCATCAGTTGAGCACTTAATGAGCTGGCCAGGCTTCTGATTTTCTACTACTGCTGAACCTCCTATCAGCTTGACAATAAGTTGAACTTTTCTTTGATAAATCAGTTGAGCTGATTTAGTTTGGTTAATTAGTTGGTATTTTCAGTTTACGTCTTGATAGCTTCAGTTTGGCTCGTTTAACTGATCAGTTCGAAGCTTGATTAGTTTCAGCTTCCTGCGCTCTTAGCTAATCATTAGAAACAAAGTAACAATATTTATTAACATCAAAATTAAGATTGCGAACATGAAATGTTTCAAAAATCTCCACCTTTTTGATGATCACTAAACTTGAACAATTAAAGCGATAAATTTATTTTCAGTTCAAGGGATAATATATTTAAAAATTGTTAAAAGCTCCCCCTCGAGAACTGAATAAAACGGATTTAAAAAAAAATCCAGTTCGAGAGTAAAAGAAAACTTCCTCTCAATAACTGAAGTAAAACGGGTAACAGAAAAAATAGTTTTCATTTTGAGGGTAAAAGAAAACTCCCCCTCAATAACTTAACTAAATACCTCATTTGAAAGCAACAATTAAATAAGCTCAAGATGAATGTATAAATTTTAATCATTTAGGCAGTGTAGGCAATAAGAATGGAGATATCAGTTTAGTCGCACAGAAACTCAACTGGATGAACATGATGTTTATTTAATCAAATAAACTTCCTTGTAATTTACATTTAAGTACAATTGTTTGTAAGGAAAATTTTTACACCAATAGAACTTTAAATAACATCAGTTATCATTCAGTTTGTGTTTGACGGAACTGGATATGCCAACAACTGGTTGCCTTCACTGTTAGAGTAGGTGCCCGTCGAGCCAAGTGTTGGCCGATTGATCACAACGAAACTCTATGTATAAACAATCTTTATTTTAATAATATTTGAAATTATTGTTTTGGCACATCTTTATTTGTATACCCATGCTAGTTGCATAGATAAATTCCTTGAATATACAAATAGTAGAAAGAATATGAGATGCTCATATGATGAGTATCATGAAACTCCTATTTGCAATACTGTATATTCTAAACAGTTCCTAGTCGATTCAACCGCCGCTAAGAAGGATATAGGCCGCTCGAGTTTGAGACTGGTATCTGCGATTTGAGTACTATGTTTCATTGGTAGGGGACATTGTGATGTCTGAATATGCAGATAGGTGCTCCTTGTAGAGTGCACTGAACAAACCTCCATAAAGGATTTTCCTAGTGATTCTCACTTATCGAGTGGAAACGTCCTAGTTTATGGTTGTACATCATTAGTCCTTGTGAACCGGGACAACCTTGAGACTCTATGTGCTAGCATTGCACTTTGACTTGTTTACCGACTCTCATGGGGTCATCAGATGGCAAGGTTGGGTGTTTTGTCGAAACATATAGGAGTTGATGCATTGTAGTCGGGGATTCACCGCTTACCTTCGGGTATGGATATCCTATGTGATCACATGTATATGTAGTACGACTTCTATAAGGAGAATGTAACTTTTATTTTGAGGAAGTGTTCCTAAATTAAAAGTTGACCAAACAAATAATGTATTTGAAAATTGTGATTTTCATAAACTTTATTATGGACTAAATTAAATTAATTCAAGTGTTGAATTAATTAAACACTCGTGGGCCTAGTAGAGTCCAAATAATTAAATTAATTCAAGTGTTGAATTAATTAAACAATATTGGGTATTGTAGAGCAAAATAAGAAATAATTATTTAACTAGTGGGCTTGACTAAAATCAAGTAAGGTTTAATTAGTCTCAAATATGTTTGAGACATTTAAATAAAAGTTCATGGGTCTTATAATTGTTACAAGCCCAAATAGAATTTCATGCATGTGAGGTGAAAGGGTGGAGGCTACTTTTTCAATATCCAAGGCATGACATGCCTTTGAAATATACAACTTTTTAGCACAACCAAGAAAACTCTCCCTTCTCTCCTTGCAAATGCTTTGGCCGAAATTTTGAGTTGAATTCTCCTTCAATTTTCTTTCTTCAATAGTTGAGGAAAGCTTAGTCTTCTCAATAAAAAATGCTCTAATTTTTCTAGTGCAAAATTAGAGTGGTTCTACTTTGTTAGTAGTGGATCTAATTTTGAAGGAGGAGTCCATTTGAGCAAGGAGTGGTGTTGGAAGCTTGTAGATTGTCTACCTTCAAGAGCCAACTTGTTTACAACTTGGTTGGAGCCAAAACATCAATCCTTGTGATTGATAGGTAATTTTCTATACACACTATGAATGTCGTTTGTGTTTTATTGTATTTTCTACACATCTTAGTGTTTAGGGTGCTCTAATTCTTGTGGAAAACAATTTTTGAAACTTCCGTTGTGTATTAGGGCACCTTAATCGACCCCTTTCAAGTGGTATCAGAGCTATGGTCACTATTTTGTGTAGCATATACATGATATTATATTGAGGACAATTTCTAATCGCATGAGAAATTAATACAACAAAACCAAGGCCATATTTGGGCAGCATGTTGCTGCCCAATTCGGGCAGCTCGGGCTGCCCGAGCGGGTGCCCATTTCGGGCAGCGCCCGAACCCCCTATTAAAAAAAACAAAATTTGTTGGCAGGAATCCGCCGACGCGATGAGGACTAGGGTTTCTTAAAGTGTTTTGGAATATCAAAATGTCATGGGCCTTGAAGTTGTTGGGCCATTAGATGGCTAATACAATTTGTGAATTTAAATGGGCCAAAATGTTTTTGGTGAAAAATGATTTTTTGGGCCCTTAAGTTTAAATTTACAAAAGTTGTACATATTTTCTCATGAAATAAATAATTGAAGTTGGACTTTAATTATTTATAGTAAATGATGATTTATAAGAAATTCGGTTTTAAATAAATTAATTAGAAAGTAGACAAAGGAGTTTGTATACTTTGTTAATTTAGTTTATAATCGTGGCGGTTAGTGATTGGATCAAGATATTTAATATTGGATCAATTGATTATTGTGATAATTAATTGATGGTGTATGATATGTGATATTATGCATGAAGGATGATCAAAAGCCAAGCCCAATTTGCTAGGTGTATGCTAGGATATTTTGTGTTGAATGATTGTAATAATTATCAATTTATAAAGTGGGCTTGTTTTATGGCCCGTTCCCACCCCATGAGATGTATCCCTATTTGCCATGTATATTTAATTGTAAATATTAGTATATTGGAAGATCAAGATTGGAAGATGGTGGCCTTGATGATTATGAAGATCGAAGACATGTAAATATTGGAGACTTATGTAAAAATTGCATTTGTATCCCATGCATTTCCCTAGGATTGGACCTAGTTCCGTGTTTAGCTCATACGGGCCATTAGTATTGGGGCAATTGATCATCCTTGTTTTGTTTACTGTTTATAATATATGCATGATATGTTATAATTAATGAGTATGTGCGTTATTATTATGATAATAACAAAGTTGCATGAATCCGGCAAACATACGATCAAACATGACGAACTTTTAAACAAAATTAATGATGAGACCTTTAAAAATTAAAAACCCTCATTTTGAATAAGATTCAAAATTAATATCAAGCCCGAAGAGGGGAATTATAAAGGTGTTTATAATTTTCATGTCTTCCATTGACAATAGGTGCATGATGAACGCTGCCCGTGTTCGGGGCTCGGCTCATATTATTGGGGGGGCCCTGGACTCCGAAAATTTGTGACATCCATTGACATGGTGATGTGAACTACGTGGAACTCCTATGATATCGGCTCATATTATTGATGGAACTCATGGCGACCGCCCATTAAGGTTCAACATCGATGGGTAATGTAAGGACTGAGATTTGATCATTATAATCCGGAGTTAATTAATTAATAATTGATGTGATTATGAAAGGCCAAGGTCCGAGGAAGCCCGAAGAAGACATGAGTTAGGTGTGAGACCAGAAGGTCTCGCGCATATGCGCGGAGACGAGGCGCGCATATGCGCGAGCTGCTATATGCCGAAACAATAATTCTCGCGCATAGGCGCGAGACGGGGCGTGCATAGGCGCGAGCAAGATTTATGGACAAGCGCTGAGACAGTAGGTCTTGCGCATATGCGCGAGACAAGGCGCACATATGCGCGAGCATATAAAATCTCCAATTGCCGAGACAGTAGGTCTCGCGCATATGCGCGAAGATAGGACGCGCATATGCGCGAGCACTGCTGTATCAAATTATGCCACTTGTCTTGCCATGCATGGGAACATGTATACCTCTTCAACCTCATTTCAGAATTGAGAATACAGCTGAGAATCGAGATTCCATAGGAGAGAGCTTCAAGGTTTTCATATTCTAGAATTGTGATTTTGCGAGATCCGACCGTCTGATTTTCGATCCGAGTTGAGTTCCGTGCTCCGCTCGTCAAAGGCTTCAAATTATGTGAGTTCATTTACTTTTCAGCGTGGTTCAAAAATTTATTGTTGGGGGAATCATAATTTGATCTATATTATGTGTTCCTAACATTGTGGTAATCGTATAACCGAAACCGTATCGAAGAACGCACACCGTATGCAATTGTTATCACTTTCCAGATTTTCTTTGATTGAGATTATGCAGATCTTAAGAATATCAGCTTGTGTTTGTTATGATTATGAGTTGTTGAGATTGGTATCTATTGATATTGAGTTGCCGGGGTATTTCGAGATTGTGCCGTTATGCCGTCGAAACGTAATTAGATTGAGAATTCTTGTGTTGGGTTGTATATTGATCTTGTACTTCTCGAACATGTTATTCCAGATTGATATTGCAACTTGAAGTAGAGAATTCAACTTCAGAATTGGTAAAAGAACGAGTCAAAGCCAAACCCCGAGAAAAGAAAGGTATAAATCAATGTTAAACCGTGAAGATACAACACGAGTAAGAGATAGCTTGAGTTTCCCAAAATCACATACTTTATTGTAATTGCTTTGATGTATTTGCCATTCTTGAGATTGATATCCTTAGTCTATTGAGTTATAGCAAAGCATGCATTGAGTCTTTGGCAGAGGTGCCAGGTCACTAGACATTTGGTTTATATCGATGTGCTTAGGAGAAGATCGACTCCTATTGTAGAGATTCGATATAGAGGGCCAATGTCTAGGAATAAGAACGTACCACCATCTAGATGGGAAGAGTAGGTGGGAGACCTGTTGCGTTCTTATTCAAACCGAGATCCCTAGATAAGAGTCGAGTCAAGATTAAGATTTTAAGAGTTTGATTTAAAGCTTGATTTTGCTTTATGTTTTATTAGATTATGATTCATGTTGTAATCAAATGTTATATGCTTTTATATATCTTTGTATGAAATGCATGTATACATTGTTAATACATGGAAATATATTTCTCACCGGAGTTATCCGGCTGTTGTTGTGTTTGTATGTGTACATGACAACAGGTGGGACAGGATCAGGGTCGAGAAGAGGATGAAAGATCGAGATTAAAGTGGAGATCCGGGCTTAGAAGTAGATTGGGCTTCCAACACTTGATATGTAGTTGTTGAACCTTAGTTTGTGGTGATTGTATATTGTACAAGACTTGTACTTTTGATCTTGTTGTAGATATTACATGTAACGCCCCGAAAAATTTAAAGGTCCACGCAAACCACACGCATGCAATTATTAAATTCCTTTGTATTTTAATTAAATGTTTTAATTGCATTAATTAATTATGTTGTGGATATTTGCATGTTTAAAATATATTTTTCTACATGGTTGCATTAAAATGTATTTTTAAAAGGTTATTCGAGTTGCGATCGAGGAACGGAGACCGAGGGCTGAAAAAACGTAAAATGTTTTTATTAAATAAATATTTTTAATTATTTAAAATATGGTTGATGGTTTTTCATATTTTTGGAAAATAAGGGGTTTTGAGGTGATTTATATGTCGTGACGTAAATTTTATCGGTATTGGTTTTTCAACTAAAATGCGAGATTTTTGGCAACCCGGCTAATAAATTCACAAATGTATTTAAACAAAAATAAAATTAAATTTTATTAAATTCTAATTAAGGCTAATGGGCTTAATTTAGTGGCTTAATAGGCCTAAGCCTAGTTAGCAAATTAATTAGCTATTTAAAATTATTAATCACCTAAAACCCTACCCTCACTTTTACGCCTCCCTCTCCCAAAATTCAGAAATTTCTCTCCCAACAAGCACAACACACACGACACAACACCACCATGTAGAAGGAATTTTCGAAGGTTCAAGGGAATTCTAGCCAAAGGTTTCACTCCGTTCTTCGACGTCAACGGTTGTTCGTGCGTATATAACGCAAAGGTATGTCATACATCTCCTTTTCTCTTCTATCACATCGTATTAACGTTTTAATTATGTTTGTATTAAAAAATGAAGTCCAGATTTGTTGTTTTCTTTTTTCTCATGTGCATTATTTTTATGCCATCGGTTTTATGCCATGATTCACGTTTTTTTATACCAAAGGGGATGCCATGATGTTAAGACTTGTTAAAGTGATGATCTTACACGTTGAAAAGGGTTCTAGACACACACCGAACACCACACAACAAGGAACAAGAAGATGGGTTTTTATTTGCTGTCATGGGGTTTGGGCGATCGGGTTCCTTGTTGAGAGGTCTGGGGAGTCACGGCTTGGGGCCAGGGCTCGGCCAGGGGTTGTTTCAGTCAAAGGGAGGGTCCTAGACAGGCTAAAACTCGAGTTAGGGGCCGGGGAAAGAGTCCTAGCCATGCTAGGACTTCTACCCGAGAACATGCACAAAATTGTGCAGGGTTCGCACAGCTTCCAGGGGTTTGGGGCTCGGTTTGTGGTTCAAGGGCTGGGCTAAGGTGATGCACTAGAGCCCTAGAAGGGTGCACGGGTGGTTGGTTCAGGGGATGGGCTCGCTGGTAGAGGCCAGGACGCAAAAATCATAGAGTCCTATCACCATGAAACTCTCGGCCATCATAGGAGTAAGTGAGGTGCCTTCATTTTTGTTGTTTGGGGTGGGTTCTAAGTGAACTTAGGGTCCAGTAGGGTACTCTAGGATGTTGGATAGGGTTTGGATCAACTTGGCTCGGGGGTGACTCGTGAAAATCGAAAGTTGGCTCGAGGTCAAAGTTTAGGTGTCATATTAGGGTTTCTAACTAATAAAAATTGAAAAACTGGCTCACAGGGGTCGAGTCATGGTTCATAAGGGCTAAAATAATATAAAAAGACTAAATTTTGAATTTTGGAATTTTATATTAAAGTTTGGGATTTTTCGGGATTAAAACACCGTCAAAACAATTAAATAAAGATAACTGAAAAAGTTTAATATTTAAGCTAAATAAAATTATGGAAAAATTAATTTAGGCTTAAATAATTATTTGGGACATGTTCGAGTCCAGAAATCAAGAAAAGAGTAAACAACGTAAAATGTCAAGTCCGGGGGTAAAACGGTCTTTTTATACCAAAAGTTAGTAAACGTCATGGCAGTGCTTTAAATGCTATTTTTATGATATTCAGGTTATTTTTAAATGTTTATGAAATTATCATGATTAAATTATGATTTTTAAATGTCTATGGATTTTTATGATATAAGGTTGACATTTAAAATACAGAATGTATGCTTGGTTTCAAAACAAAATTATATGTTATGCATGATTTTTAAAGTGGTGAGAATGTTAAACGTTGAAGGAAGTGAAGTAATTGTGGCTATTGAGGTAACTGTATGAGGTAACGGTATGTGGTAACGGTAAGAATGGAATATCGTGAGGGGAAAAAGGCCCAAGAGGGAGCCCATTTAGGGGATAATGCCCCAGAAGAAACCCCGACGATCGTATTTCTATTCGAAAGAGGATAGGCCAGGGCTCAGTTGACCGGTGAGAGTGTTGCTGGTGTCCCCCGCTGCCCAGTACTGCGGTTTCATGTATATGGATCCATCGACTTTTTGAGGTTTTAGAAAAGTCATAATTAACGATCTGAATTCAACAAAGGAAAAAGGAAAAAAGGAAAAGGAATAGGAAAAATTTTTATGAACATGAAAAACGTTTTATGTTATGTCATGTTGAGGAAAAAGAAATAAAAAGGTTAAGGTTTATGTGATGCATGTCATGAAAATGTTTATGCTTAAAGTTGATGTATCATTATGAAAATGTTTCTATTTAAAGTTCATGCATCATAAAAAGGTTTACGAAAATGTTCATATTTGAAGTTTATGCATCTTCATGAAAACGATATTTTAAGTACAAGCATTTTCACTGTTGCATGTGATTTTATACGTATTATTTGTTATAAAGATTATGGTGTTTTGAGTCTTTAGACTCACTAGGTGTGATGGATGCAGGTGAGTTTGAGGGAGGACTTGATGGGTGATTTTGACTGGACTGAAGATGCACAAAACCCGAGGACCAGCGCTTCTACTTTTCCGCATTTACGATTTATGATTCATGATTTACGTTAAAGATTTTAAGACTATTTATTTATGTTTTGAGAGGTTTTTGAGAGATTATAGTATGGGCTGTATTTCTCAATTATAAAGTTGGTTTTCTTATTTTAAAATGATGTCCAATATATTTTTATGTAATTTTTGGTGGTTCGGCCGATGCTAGGGAGGTTTTAAAAAAAAATTCTAGTACTTTTAAAGCAATAAAAAGGGCAGACGTTTCAGTTGGTATCAGAGCAAAGGTCCTGTAAAGGGTTGTGCTACTATCAGCGCCGGGAAGATCAGTCGTCAAGCCTAAAAGTTGTAAGTTTTACATGCTTTATAGATTCAGTATGATGTTACCTGCATTACGATATGAAATAAGAAATTATTTAATTTCAACGCATGTTGGCTTCGTGGTGGAATTGGACTCTGTGATTTTTGGGTTTTAGTACTGACATTCAACTGTTTGGGTCATAAGTTAATTGTGAATATAATGAATGCTTTGGGATACGTAAATTTTCTAAGAAAATATTTATGATTCATGGTTACTAGTTGAATTAATTTTTGGGAAGTAGACGTAAGGAATAATGATTCGAAGACTGCAATGATCTTTAGAAGTAAGAAAATTTAGAAATTGGGATTTTAAGTTTGATGAAAGGTAAGATTGGTTAAAGGGATTGATTTTTGGGTAAATAAGTTTAAATTTATCGAAATTATTTTATGAGAAACATGTAGAAGGAAATTAAGAATGCCAAGAACTTATGGGTTAACTGTAGGAATTTTAAAATTAAGTGCCAATTAAGATAATTTTTGAGGAAATTAAGAATTTATTTTGCAATTATTAAGGAATTTGGGGACTAGTTTAGCAATAAGCGATAATTAAATGGTTTAAATGATAAGAATTTTGAGGATTTAGACTTTTAAGAATATTTGGAACCTTGGGATATCTTGGTTATAGTCTTATATGGAATATTTGATCATGGGTTTTTAAGGATGAATCAATACTAAGCTTGAAAAATCTAAGCGTTAGCGGATGCGTTTGGGATTTTAAGGTTGAAAAATGATAAGTTGATGAATATTTTGGGTATAAAATAAGGAAAGTAATATACGATAAGTATGGTCATCCATCTTTTTATATTGGGAATTGTAAGAAAAGTTGAAATTCGAAGTTATAATAGTAAAAGCACTAAGTCATTATGGGTCTTTTTAAGTTGCAAATTGCAAAATAAGGATTTAGAAAGAAAAATTTAATTGAGATCAAAAAGACGTAAAGAAATTTTGGAATTTAAGTTTTATCAGAGTAGCTCAGCGGAAGCGTGGATTTTGGGATACTAGAACTGAATCTAAACTTTGGATTATTAAGGATAAGTGAATTTCGAGGACGAAATTCAATTTAAGGGGGGAAGATTGTAACGCCCTGAAAAATTTAAAGGTCCACGGAAACCACATGCATGCAATTATTAAATTCCTTTGTATTTTAATTAAATGTTTTAATTGTATTAATTATTTATGTTGTGCATATTTGCATGTTTAAAATATATTTTTCTACATAGTTGCATTAAAATGTATTTTTAAAAGGTTATTTGAGTTGCGATCGAGGAATGGATACCGAGGGCTGAAAAAAACGTAAAATGTTTTTATTAAATAAATATTTTTAATTATTTAAAATATGGTTGATGGTTTTTCATATTTTTGGAAGATAAGGGGTTTTGAGGTGATTTATACGTCGGGACATAAATTTTATCGGTGTTGGCTTTTCAACTAAAATGCGAGCTTTTTGGCACCCCGGCTAATAAATTCACAAATATATTTAAACAAAAATCTTGTTAATATTTTATTAAATTCTAATTAAGGCTAATGGGCTTAATTTAGTGGCTTAATAGGCCTAAGCCTAGTTAGCAAATTAATTAGCTATTTAAAATTATTAATCACCTAAAACCCTACCCTCACTTTCACGCCTTTCTCTCCCAAAATTCAGAAATTTCTCTCCCAACAAGCACAACACACATGACACAACACCACCAAGTAGAAGTAATTTTCGAAGGTTCAAGGGAATTCTAGCCAAAGGTTTCACTCCGTTCTTCGACGTCAATGGTTGTTCGTGCGTATGTAACGCAAAGGCACGCCATACATCTCCTTTTCTCGTCTATCACATCGTATTAACGTTTTAATTATGTTTGTATAAAAACATGAAGTCCAGATTTGTTGTTTTCGTTTTTCTCATGTGCATGATTTTTATGCCATCGGTTTTATGCCATGATTCACGTTTTTTTATACCAAAGGGGCTGCCATGATGTTAAGACTTGTTAAAGTGATGATCTTACACGTTGAAAAGGGTTCTAGACACACACCGAACACCACACAACAAGGAACAAGAAGATGGGTTTTTATTTGCTGTCATGGGGTTTGGGCGATCGGGTTCCTTGTTGAGAGGTCTGGGGAGTCACGGCTTGGGGCCAGGGCTCAGCCAGGGGTTTGTTCAGCCAAAGGAAGGGTCCTAGCCAGGCTAAGACTCAAGTTAGTGGCCGGGGAAAGAGTCCTAGCCATGCTAGGACTCTACCCGAGAACATGCACAGAATTTTGCAGGGTTGTCCTAGCTTCCAGGGGCTTGGGGCTCGGTTTGTGGTTCAAGGGCCGGGCTAAGGTGATGCACTAGAGTCCTAGGAGGGTGCACGGGTGGTTAGTTCAGGGGCTGGGCTCGCTGGCAGAGGCCTAGACTCAAAAATCATAGAGTCCTATCAGAATGAAACTCTCGGCCAGCATAGGGGTAAGTGAGGGGCCTTCGTTTTTGTTGTTTGGGGTGGGTTCTAAGTGAACATAGGGTCCAGTAGGTACTCTAGGATGTTGGACAGGGTTTGGATCAACTTCGCTCGGGGGTGACTCGTGAAAATCGAAAGTTGGCTCGGGGTCGAAATTTATGTGTCACATTAGTGTTTCTAACTAATAAAAATTGAAAAATGGCTCACAGGGGGTCGAGTCGTGATTCATAAGGGCTAAAATAATATAAAAAGACTAAATTTTGAATTTAGAAATTTTATATTAAAGTTTGGGGTTTTTCGGGATTAAAACACCGTCAAAACAATTTATTAAAGATAACTAAAAAAGTTTAATATTTAAGCTAAATAAAATTATGGAAAAATTAATTTAGTCTTAAATAATTATTTGGGACATGTTCGAGTCAAGAAATCAAGAAAAAAGTCAAAAACGTAAAATGTCAAGTCCAGGGGTAAAACAGTCTTTTTACACCAAAGTTAGTAAACGTCATGGCAGTGCTCTAAATGCTATTTTTATGATATTATGGTTATTTTTAAATGTTTATGAAATGATCATGATTAAATTATGATTTTTAAATGTCCATGGATTTTTATGATTTAAGGTTGACATTTAAAATACATAATGAATGCTTGGTTTCAAAACAAAATTAATATGTTATGCATGGTTTTTAAAGTGATGAGAATGTTAAACGTTGAAGATAGTGAAGTAATTTTGGCTATTGTGGTAACGGTATGAGGTAACGGTATGTGGTAACGGTAAGAATGGAATATTGTGAGGGGAAAAGGCCCAAGAGGGTGCTCATTTATGGGAAAAGGCTCCAGAGAGAACCCCGACGATCGTATTTTTATTCGAAAGAGGATAGGCTAAGGCCCAGTTGACCGATGAGAGTGTTGCTGGTGTCCACCCCCGCCCAGTACTACGGTTTCATGTAGATAGATCCATCGACTTTTTGAGGTTTGAGGAAATTTACAATTAACGATCTGAATTCAACAAAGGAAAAAGGAAAAGGAAAAGAAAAAATGTTTATGATCATGAAAAAGGTTTTATGTTATGTCATGTTGAGGAAAAAGAAAGGAAATGGTTAAGGTTTATGTGATGCATGTCATGAAAATGTTTATGCTTAAAGTTGATGCATCATTATGAAAATGTTTCTATTTAAAATTCATCCATCATAAAAGGTTTACGAAAATGTTCATGTTTGAAGTTTATGCATCTTAATGAAATCGATATTTTAAGTACAAGTATTTTCACTATTGCATGTGATTTTATACATATTATTTGTTATAAAGATTATGGTGTGTTGAGTCTTTAAACTCACTAAGTGTGATGGATGCAGGTGAGTTTGAGGGAGGACTTGATGGGTGATTTTGACTGGACTGAAGGTGCACACAACCCGAGGACCAGCGCTTCTACTTTTCCGCATTTACGATTTATGATTCATGATTTACGTTAAAGATTTTAAGACTATTTATTTATGTTTTGTGAGGTTTTTGAGTGATTATAGTATGGGTTGTATTTCTCAATTATAAAGTTGGTTGTTTTATTTTAAAATGATGTCCAAAATATTTTTATGTAATTTTTGGTGGTTCGGCCGATGCTAGGGAGGTTTAAAAAAAATATTCTAGTACTTTTAAAGAAATAAAAAGGGCAGACGTTTCATTACACTTGATTTTGTAATTCAATAAGATAATGCATAACTTATTGTAGTTTTTGGTACACTTGATTATAAAGTGTTCAATTTTAAAAAATAAAATTCGACCTAGTTTAGTAATTGATCCACTTAATCCCAAAGAAGATTGAAGAAATGAATTAGCGTCCAGTTCCCCACATCAGGTGGTATAAGAGCTGTATGTTACTTAGACTGGGATAGAAGCGAGTGAGCGGGGTAGATTGAGTTTTCTTTCCTGCTTTTGTGGTGCTAACATGTTTTATTGCTTTAGAAAATACATGTTTACCTGATTATCTGATTTGATTGGAAAGGTGTATTATTGAAAGAATGAATCAGAACCGATTCTTGATCAGAGGTATGATGATCAGAGGAGGACTGAGACAGATTTGTTATATTTGGTTACTAACCCTTTTGATAATCAGATATGCCTCCTCGAAGAATCTCAGAACAAGATAGTACTTCTACTATTCCGATGGATGTTACAGCGACACCCATGGAAACATTGCTGAAGAGATTTCAGTAATTCAAACCACCGACTTTGAAGGGCACTGAGAATTCTATTGATTGTGAGAGTTGGCTTGATGATACTGAAATGATGTTTGATTCACTCGATTACACAGATGAGCGAAGAGTTAGACTGATTGGGCATCAATTACACGATGTCGCAAAAAACTGGTGGCTCATGACTAAGAGTGTGTTGGAGCATAGAGGTATAGTTATTAATTGGAAGATCTTTAAAGCTGAGTTCTGTCAACGATCCTTCCCAGTATTGTACATAAAAGACAAGGGTGCAGAGTTTGTTAATTTGAGACAGGGTCATCTGAATATTGAAGAATATGTGGCCAAATTCTCTACCTTTTTACGATTTGCTCCCCATATTGCTGAGAATGATGAAGCCGTGGCTGATCAGTTCACCAATGGGCTGAATCCAGAGATCTTTACACTGGTGAATACAGGGCGACCAAATAACTTTGCTGATGCTTTGAATAGGGCAAAAGGAGCGGAATCAGGCCTGATCAGGCAGAAAGGAGCTTCGTATGTTGCTCCAGCACCAAAACAGCAACAACCCTCAGCTCAGTTCCACCAACCCCCTCCTAGATTTGATAGTGGTTGTAGCATCAGTGGAAAGAAAGATAATTTCAAAGCCCGAGGGAAAGAGTTTAAGAAGTCTGGTAGTAGTTCATCTAGCTCCAGTGGTTCACGACCGAACCAGAGTTATACAGGTGTCTATTGTAAAATATGTGGAGGAAGACATCCCACAGAGCAACGCCAAGGAGTGTTTGGTAGTTGCAATATTTGTCGACAGCAAGGACATTTTGCCAAGTCTTTCCACAGCGAGGTTCTCAACGATCCCAGGGAGCATAATCATCTGGATCAGTGGCTCAGGCTGATAGACGATCATCTGCTGTTCACTCTTTCTAGCCACCTACTACTCAGTCACAGCCGAGGCCAGGAGGAAGCCAGACTGTTAGCCAGCCTCCGAGACAGCAGACCAGAGTGTTTGCATTGACTGAAGAACTAGCCCAGGAAGCACCTGATGATGTTGTTGCAGGTAACTACTCTCTTTGTGGTTACTCTGCTTATGTATTGATTGATACCGGTGCATCCCATAATTTTATATCTGAACGATTTGCATTGATACATGATTTGCCTGTTGAGTCATTATCTGCTGTAGTATCTGTCTCTTCACCTTTGGGGAGAGGTCTTATATCAGTTAAGTATGTTAAACATTGTATACTGCAGTATGATGGGAATGAGTGAGTTAGATTGTATTGTACTCGGTTTGCTGATTTTGACTGCATTATCGGTATTGATATGCTGACCAAGTACAGAGCTACCGTAGATTGTTTCCAGAAAATTGTAAGATTCAGACCTGAGATGGCTGATGAATGAAAATTTTATGGTAAGGGTTCCAGAGCTCGAATTCCTTTGATATCTGCCACCAGGATGAATACTGAAACGACTACATTGTGCCTCTGTCAAAATCTGTTGTTTCAAATTTGAAACATCTGGCACAACAAGTCGATTATTCACATATAACACATCATCACGAACCTGATATTCTGATTGATTCCCTGATCTGACCATCAAAATCGAGTTCTGAACATTCTAATCAACTTTCTGTGCTTCTTTAATTCGAAAAATCAACTCTGGTTCAACTTGAATAGCATAAAGTCTCAGAGGTTGACAATCAGACAGCAATCTTCAATCAAATTTGAAACACCAATCATCGATAAGGATAAAGAACATACCTTTCGACTCAGTGCATCAGCTGCTGCATTTGATTTCCCCGGATAGTATTTGATTTCACAATAAAAATCTTTCAATAAATCAAGCCATCTACGTTGCCTCATATTCAATTTTGACTGTGAAAATAGATATTTTAAACTCTTGTGATCAGAATAAATTTCAAATTTCTCACCATATAGATAGTGTCGCCAGATCTTCAATGCAAATTCGATGGCAGCCAATTCAAGAACATGAATCGGGTAGCGAGTCTCATATGGTTTCAATTGTCTCGAAGCATAAGCAATAACATGTCCTCGCTGCATCAAAACACAACCTATTCCTATGTGAGAAGCATCACAATAAACAACAAAATCACCAGTACCTGATGGAATAGTCAATACAGGAGCACTGGTTAATCTCTTCTTCAACTCTATAAAACTGGATTCACACGCCTCTGACCAAACAAAAGGGGCATTCTTCTGAGTCAGTTGAGTAATCGGCTTAGCAATACTGGAAAAATCTTTAATGAATCGACGATAGTATCCTACTAAACCCATAAAACTGCGTATCTCTGGCACTAATGTCGGTCTAGGCCAACTAATCACAGCTTCAACTTTGCCAGGATCCACAGAAATACCATCTCCACATATAATGTGTCCTAAAAATACAACTTTTCTCAGCCAAAATTCACATTTAGACAGCTTTGCATACAATTTCTAAGTTCTCAAAATTTTCAATACAGTTCTCAAATGCTCAGCATGATCAGTCAAATTCTTTGAATAAATCAGAATATCATCAATAAAGATAATCACAAAATCATCAAGATACTTCTGAAACATACGGTTAATCAAACCCATAAATACTGCTGGAGCATTCATTAAACCAAACGGCATGACTATAAAGTCATAGTGGCCATACCTAGTTCTGAAAGCTGTCTTCGATACATTAGAATCTCTGACTCTCAACTGATGATATCCAGATCTCAGATCGATCTTGGAATAAACAGAAGAAACCTGCAACTGATCAAATAAATCATCAATACGAGGCAAAGGATATTTATTCCTTATCGTAGCCTTGTTCAATTGTCGATAGTCAATGCAGAGTCTCATAGAACCGTCTTTCTTTTTAACAAACAATACTGGAGCACCCCAAGGAGAAACACTCGGTCTGATGTACCCCTTCGCTAGTAAATCTTCTAGCAGTTCTTTCAATTCTTTCAATTCAGTCGGTGCCATTCTGTGGAGTTTTAGAAATAGGTACTGTACCTGGTATTAATTTAATGCTGAAGTCTATTTCTCGGATTGGAGGCAAACCCGGAATCTCATCTGGAAAGACATTAGCAAACTCACATACCACTTGCAAATGTGCCAATGACGGGCTTGATTTCAGTACATCTACTGAATACACAAGGAATCCCTCTGCTCCTTTCTGTAATAATCGTGTCATAGACAAAGTAGATAAAATGTACAATGATCTGAAGAAACAGTTTTGGTGTAAACAGATGAAAGCAGACATTGCAGAGTTTGTATCCAAATGTTTGAATTGCCAACGGGTGAAAGCAGAAAGGAAGAAACCAGGAGGTCTGTTGCATATCTTATCTATTCCAGAATGGAAATGAGATCACATTTTCATGGACTTTGTTACGAAGCTACCACGATCCTCCCGATGTTGCGATGCGATTTGGGTCATTATTGACCGATTGACCAAATCAGAATGTTTTATTCCTTACAGAATGACGTATAGACATGACCAGATGGTAGAGATTTATGTCAGAGAAGTGGTTAGATTGCATGGTGTGCTTAAGTCTATTGTATCAGATCGTGATCCTCGATTTACTTCACACTTTTGGCACAGTTTGCAACAAGCTCTAGGTACGAAATTACATCTGAGTACTGCATATCATCCTCAAACCAACGGACAGTCAGAGAGGACTATCCAGACATTAGAGGATATGCTTAGAGCTGTAGTACTAGACTTTGGCACTAGTTGGCAAGATTCATTACCACTTTGTGAATTTTCGTACAACAACAGATATCATACGAGTATAGAGATGGCTCCATTTGAAGTGTTATACGGCAAGAAGTGCAGATCCCCTCTTTATTGGGATGAGATATCTGAGGTACCTGAACTTGGGCCTGATATGATTCGAGACATGACTGAGAAAGTGAAGCTGATTCAGCAGAGAATGAAGACAGCTCAGGATAGACAGGCCAAATATGCAGATATTCGACGTTGACTGTTAGAGTTTGAGCAAGGAGACAAAGTATTTTTGAAGATTTCTCCTTTCAGAGGCATTGTCAGATTTGGCAAAAGATGGAAAATTGTTTCCTTGTTATATTGGGCCGTATGAGATTCAGGAGAAGATAGGTACTCGTGCTTCTCATGTTCTTCAGCCAGACGAGGCAGAACTTGATGAAACTCTGAGTTATTTTGAAAAACCGATCCAGATTTTAGATCGTAAAGAAAAGCAGCTCAGAATGAAGACTATTCCGCTTGTGAAAGTTCAGTGGAGTCGTCATGGCATTTAAGAAGCTACTTGGAAAACTGAATCAGATATGAGACAGAAATTTCTAGAGTTATTTCATTAATGTGAGTTTCTTATTTTGCTTCTGTTATATCTACTTGTTTTATGTGCTTTGATTGCCTGTGATTTCGGAGACGAAATCGTGTCTTAGAGGGGGAGAATTGTAAGGCCTGAGATTTGATCATTTTAATCCGGAGTTAATTATTTGATAATTGATGTGATTTTGAAAGGCCAAGGTCCGAGGAAGCCCGAAGAAGACATGAGTTAGGTGTGAGACCAGAAGGTCTCGCGCATATGCGCGGAGACGAGGCGCGCATATGCCCGAGCTGCTATATGCCGAAACAGTAAGTCTCGCGCATATGCGCGAGACGGGGCGCGCATATGCGCGAGCAAGATTTATGGACAAGCGCTGAGACAGTAGGTCTTGCGCATATGCGCGAGACAAGGCGCACATATGCGCGAGCATGTAAAATCTCCAATTGCCGAGACAGTAGGTCTCGCGCATATGCGCGAAGACAGGACGCGCATATGCGCGAGCACTGCTGTATCAAATTATGCCACTTGTCTTGCCATGCATGGGAACATGTATACCTCTTCAACCTCATTTTAGAATTGAGAATACAGCTGAGAATCGAGATTCCATAGGAGAAAGCTTCGAGGTTTTCAAATTCTAGAATTGTGATTTTGCGAGATCCGACCGTCTGATTTTCGATCCGAGTTGAGTTCCGTGCTCCGCTCGTCAAAGGCTTCAAAAGTATGTGAGTTCATTTACTTTTCAGCGTGGTTCAAAAATTTATTGTTGGGGGAATCATAATTTGATCTATATTATGTGTTCCTAACATTGTGGTAATCGTTTAACCGAAACCAGATCGAAGAACGCACACCGTATGCAATTGTTATCATTTTCCAGATTTGCTTTGATTGAGATTATGCAGATCTTGAGAATATCTGCTTGTGTTTGTTATGATTATGAGTTGTTGAGATTGGTATCTATTGATATTGAGTTGCCGGGGTATTTCGAGATTGTGCCGTTATGCCGTCGAAACGTAATTAGATTGAGAATTCTTGTGTTGGGTTGTATATTGATCTTGTACTTCTCGAACATGTTATTCCAGATTGATATTGCAACTTGAAGTAGATAATTCAACTTCAGAATTGGTAAAAGAATGAGTCAAAGCCAAACCCCGAGAAAACAAAGGTATAAATCAATGTTAAACCGTGAAGATACAACTCGAGTAAGAGATAGCTTGAGTTTCCCTAAAACTACATACTTTATTGTAATTTCTTTGATGTATTTGCAATTCTTGAGATTGATATGCTTAGTCTATTGAGTTATAGCAAAGCATGCATTGAGTTTTTGGCAGAGGTGCCAGGTCACTGGACATTTGGTTTATATCGATGTGCTTAGGAGAAGATCGACTCCTATTGTAGAGATTCGATATAGAGGGCCAATGTCTGGGAATAAGAACGTACCACCATCTAGCTGGGAAGAGTAGGTGGGAGACTTGTTGCGTTCTTATTCAAACCGGGATCCCTAGATAAGAGTCGAGTCAAGATTAAGAGTTTAAGATTTTGATTTAAAGCATGATATTGCTTTATGTTTTATTAGATTATGATTCATGTTGTAATCAAATATTATATTCTTTTATATATGTGTGTATGAAATGCATGTATACATTGTTTATACTGGGAAATATATTTCTCACCGGAGTTATCCGGCTGTTGTTGTGTTTGTAAGTGTACATGGCAACAGGTGCGACAGGATCGGGGTCGAGAAGAGGATGAACGATCGAGATTAGAGTGGAGATCCAGGCTTAGAAGTAGATTGGGCTTCCAACACTTGATATGTAGTTGTTGAACTCTAGTTTGTGGTGATTGTATATTGTACAAGACTTGTACTTTTGATCTTGTTGTATATATTACACTTGATTTTGTAATTCAATAAGATAATGCATAACTTATTGTAGTATTTGGTACATTTGATTATAAAGTGTTCAATTTTAAAAAAAAGGAGTTTCCCGTAATATCTACAACAAGATCAAACGTGAGGCTTGACACGTAAAGATGAGCGACGTCATATTATTGGGTTCTAATCAAACGTGAGAGAAAAGTTTACGTAGAAGATTGCATGGTGATGCAATTGGAAACTACCTCTTAGGAATTGTGATTGGCTGATATTATTCAGGATCATGATTTGCTATTTTGGACCTTACGTACCTACTGAAGAAAGGAGTTTCCCGTTTTCACTAGAGGGTAGTGAAAAATGTTAAAACAGTGGGAGCGAAAATTTATGAAGTAAAAGTCCATACTTTATATCTTACTAAATATTTTAAAATAGTCATTAACATTTATCTGTTTTAATTTTCAGTACATTTTTGACAATGTCTTCGATTCGCAATCCGCTATCTGCAATACTCGACAAACACGTATTAACCGGACCTAATTACTTCAATTGGCTAAGAAATCTGAAAATCGTCTTGAATTCGGAAAGGATAGCGTATACACTTACTGAGTCGCCCCCTGTTGAGGCTCCGACTAGCTGCACTCATGAGGAATTGCTGACTTACAAGGATTGGTGTGACCATGACTTGCGAGCTAAGTGTTATATGCAGGCTACTATGAATGATGAGCTGAGATGCATAGGCGTTTTGAGGATGCAAAGAGTGCTGCTGACATTCATTTGCACCTCAAGGAGCTCTTTGGTGAGCAGACTCGGCCTCTTAGGCATGCTACAGTCAAGGAGCTGATCACTTTGCGCATGCAAGATGGGGCCTCGGTCCATGAGCATGGCCTGAAGATGATTGGGCTCGTGGACAAGCTCGTTGGCATGGATTTGATGTTGCCTTCGGAGCTGACCACCGACGTGTTGCTCTTATCGTTGCCTAGCTCATTTGATCCTTTTGTGGTGAATTTCAACATAACAAGCTGGAGCCTACCCTTGAGGAGTTGGTGAATATGCTTGTTACCTTTGAGTCCACCATCAAGAAAGAGAAGCCGGTTCTTTATGTGGGTTCTTCATCTGGTGGGAAGACTGGTCCACATGGGAAGGGAAAGAAGCGTTCTTTCCAACGTCCCAAGAAGAATGTGCCCTTGAAGAGGCAAACTCCGAGTCCCGCTGTGGCAGCTACACAAGTTAAAGCTGACAAGACTGTTGACATCTGTCATCACTGCAAGAAGCCTGGACATTGGAGGCGTAACTGCAGAGAATATCTTGCCCAGAAGAGTTCTGGAAATGGTATGTTCTATATTGAAGTAAACATTTTAATTAACTGTACTTCTTGGGTATTGGATACCGGCTGTGGCTGACATCTCTGTAATGATTTGCAGGTTATGTAAAGAAGTAAGAGACTTAGGGAAGGTGAAGACCTTCTTGAGGATAGGCAATGGAGCAAGAGTTGCTGCCAAGGCCATAGGAGATGTTTACTTGCTTTTGAACAATGATTTTAAGTTAATTTTAAGAGATGTTTTGTTAGTACCAGATTTAGTTAAAAACATTATTTCCATTTCTATGCTTGATAAAGATGGATATTCTTGTTTATTTGGCAAATTTATTTGCAACATTTACAAGAATGAATGTTTAGTTGGTACTGGAGAACTTGAAAACGATCTCTATAACTTAAAATTGAAAGATATTCCACTAAACAATGTCCAAGCAACAACAACAACAAACAAGCGAAAACAAGATACTCTAAATTCGGCACAATTATGGCATGCTCGATTAGACATATTTCCCTAAGAAGGATGAACAAGTTAGTGAGAGTGGGTATGTTTGATATGTCTGATATTAATGCTCTCACGACTTGTGAATCCTGTCTGAAAGGAAAGATGACCAAAATTCCCTTTAAGGGCCATGTGGAGCAAGCCAAAGGGTTATTGGATTTGATCCATACCGATGTATGCGGTCCGCTTAGCATCACCACTAAGCATGGACATGCCTACTTTATCACCTTTACCGATGACTTTTCGAGGTATGGGTATGTGTATTTGAAGAAATACAAGTCTGAAGCCTTTGAAAGGTTCAAAGAATTCAGAAGTGAAGTAGACTAACAGTTGGGACGAAGCATCAAGACACTTTGATCGGATCGAGGTGGTGAGTACTTGAGTGCCGAGTTCCAAGAGTATCTTAGGGAGAATGGGATTCTCTCGCAGTGGACTCCGCCCGCTACACCACAGTTGAATGGTGTTTCGGAGCGTCGTAACCGGACTTTGATGGACATGGTTCGGTCTATGATGGGGTTCACGGAGTTGCCACCATCCTTTTGGGGATATGCGCTTGAGACAGCGGCACTATTGTTGAACAATGTCCATTCAAAGGCAGTTGACAAGACACCATATGAGATATGGATGGGTAAGCCTCCCAAATATTCTTATCTTAGAATATGGGGGTGCCCTGCTTATGTGAAGCAGGTACTAGGAGATAAATTGGATAGTCGATCCATTTTATGTTACTTTGTGGGATATCCAAAGAATTCGGTTGGATACTACTTCTATCATCCCCAAGAAACAAAAGTGTTTGTTTCTAGGAATGCAACCATTTTGGAAAAGGAATTTCTATTGGATAGAAAAGGGGAGATGATAGAACTCGAAGAGGTTCGAGAGACACCCACAATTATAGAACCCACACCCGAAGAGCCAAGATAGGAGATACAAACTCCTAGAAGATCCGAGAGAGTCTCGAGACCTACCTATGAGGTATGGTCTGCTTCTTGAAGAAGGCCATGACGAGCCTAACCATGGATGTGATCCAAGGACCTTCAAGGAAGCGTTATCTGATGCCGATTCATCCAAGTGGCTTGAAGAAATGGAATCTGAGATGAATTCCATGCATTCGAACCAAGTGTGGAATCTCGTGGATCCACCTGAGGGAATTGTTCCCATAGGGTGTAAATGGATTTACAAGAGGAAACTTGGGGCGGATGGGAAGGTATTGACCTTCAAGGCGCGATTGGTGGCATAAGGATATACTCAAAGACAAGGAGTTGACTTTGAGGAAACCTTTTCTGCAGTCGCAATGTTCAAGTCCATAAGGATTTTGCTAGCCATAGCTGCATGGTATGACTATGAGATATGGCAGGTGGATGTTAAGACAGCCTTTCTTAATGGGGATATTAAGGAAGAGATTTACATGTCTCAACCTGAAGGGTTTACATCTATCGGAAGTGAGCATATGGTATGCAAACTTCAGAGATCTATTTATGGTCTAAAGTAGGCATCTAGGATTTGGAACCTTAGATTCGATAGTACAATCAAAGAGTTTGGTTTTACTAAGAATCCTGAGGAACCCTGTGTGTATAAGAAGGTCAGTGGGAGTGCTGTGACATTCCTGGTGCTGTATGTTGATGACATTCTACTCATTGGGAATGATGTAGGAATGTTGCAATCAACTAAGATATGGTTAGCGAGTAAGTTCTCGATGCAGGACTTGGGTGAAGCATCTTTTGTATTGGGAATACAGATCTATAAAGATAGATCAAGAAGATTGCTTGGTCTCACCCAGTCCACATACATTGATACCATCGTGAAGAGGTTCTCGATGGATGAGTCCAAGAGAGGACATCGACCAATGTGTCATGGCGTGTCCCTATCCAAGTCTATGTCTCCCAAGACTGATGCAGAGATAGAGGCGATGACACGCATTCCGTATGCATCTGCGATTGGTAGCACCATGTATGGGATGATATCTACACGTCCTGACGTGGCTTTCGTACTAAGTGTAGTGAGTAGATATCAATCGAACCCCGGTCTTCCACATTGGAAAGCTGTGAAAGACATCCTCAAGTATTTGAGAAGGACCAATAAATTGTTCTTGGTCTATGGGAGTGAAGAACTGAAATTGGAAGGCTATACCAACTCTAGCTTTCAAAGCGATATCGATGACTCGAATTCAACCTCTGGATTCATATTCATGCTCAATGGTGCTGCTGTCTCTTGGAAGAGTTCCAAGCAAGACAGTACAGCGGATTCCACCACTGAGGCAGAATACATTGCTGCATCAGTTGCAGCAAAGGAGGCTGTTTGGATAAGGAATTTCGTCCAAATGTTGGGCGTCATTCCTAATGGAGTTGCTCATGTCCCGGTGTTTTGTGACAACACGGGAGCCATTGCTCAAGCAAAGGAGCCGAGGTCTTATCAGAAGTCCAAACATATACTGAGAAAGTACCACATCCTCCGAGAGATAGTGGAAAGAGGAGATGTCTCGATTGACAAAGTCGGCTCCGCAGATAATGTTGCTGATCCGCTAACTAAGCCTTTACCTGGACCATTATTCGAGAAGCATCGCGAATCGATGGGTTTGAAGCATATGGGTAGTTGGCTCTAGTGCAAGTGGGAGACTGTTAGAGTAGGTGCCCGTCGAGCCAAGTGTTGGCTGAGGGTTCATGTTTAAACTCTATGTATGAACAGTTTTTATTTTAATAATATTTGAAATTATTATTTGGCACTTCTTTATCTGTATACCCATGCTAGTTGCATAGATAAAGTCCTTGAATATACAAATAGTAGAAAGAATATGAGATGCTCATATGATGAGTATCATGAAACTCATATTTGGAATACTGTATATTCTGAACAGTTCCTAGTCGATTCAGCCGCCGCTAAGAAGGATATAGGCCGCTAGAGTTCGAGACTAGTATCTGCGATGTGAGTACCATGTTTCATTGGTAGGGGACATTGTGATGTCCGAGCATGCAGATAGGTGCTCCTTGTAGAGTGCACTAAACAACCCTCCATAAAGGGACTTTCCAAGTTGTTCTCACTTATCGAGTGGAAACGTCCTAGTTTATGGTTGTACACCATTAGTCCTTATGACCCGTGACAACATTGAGACTCTATGTGCTAGAATTACACTTTGACTTGTTTACCGACTCTCATGGGGTCATCAGGTGGCAAGGTTGGGTGTTCTGTCGAAACATATAGGAGTCGATGCATTGTAGTCGGGGATTCACCGCTTACCTTCGGGTATGGATATCCTATGTGATTTCATGTGTATGTAGTTTGAAATCTCTGATCAGAGTATGGTGGTAATTATGAAAGGGGTTTCATAGATTACACCATCGATGCAACTACGACATGACACATAGTATCGATTCATTGACAACTCTCGATATACCAATGGTTGTCGAATCGGTCGGGATATATGAGTTGAAGGTACCGTACTTTACGCTAACCATAATTGAATGGTTCTTGCAGGCACTATCATTTGATAACTAGGGAATCATGTAAGCGATGATGCTAGGCGTTTAACATGATTGGTTAGGTACTATCAGACTTGAGTTCTGACATTCTTGTTATCAAGGAGTTGATAAGTAAGAATGGAGCAATTGGGGTATGCTCCTATAAGGACATGTTTAGTCTGAATCACATGGAGATGTGAACCCATGGCTAGTTGTATCAATGAACCATTGAGGGCCACACAAGTACTAGCTTTCTAGATCTCGTTGAGAAGTTAAAATAGTTCAATGTGTTGAACGGCTTATAAAGGAGTTTATAAGCTTGAGGAAAAATAGAAGTATGACTTCTATGAGGGAAATGTAATTTTTAATTTATGAATGTTATCTTAAATTAAAAGTTGGCCAAATAAATAATGTATTTGAAAATTGTGATTTTCATAAACATTATTATGAACTAAATTAAATTAATTCAAGTGTTGAATTAATTAAACACTAGTGGGCCTAGTAGAGCCCAATTGGAAATAATTATTTAAATAGTGGGCTTGATTAAAATCAAGCATTGTTTAATTGGGCTCAAATATGTTTGAGACAATTTAAATTAAAAGTCCATGGGCCCTTTGTAAATGTTACAAGCCCAATTGATTTGCATGCTTGGGAGGTGAAGGGTTGTGGATTACTTTTGATTAAAATATTGGCATGGCATGCACATGCTTCCTTTAGCTTTTTGCAACCCCAAGACAACTCATTCACTTTCCCACTCTCCCTCACTTGGCCGAAAAATTGAACACATTTTTCTCTCCAATTTCTCTTCATGTTGGTTGAGGAATTCTTATACTTCTCAAAGAAAAATACCCTACATTTTCTAGTGCAAGTGTAAGGTGGGTCTTTTAAGTTTGGTGGTGGGCTTGATTTTGAAGGAAGGACTCAAGAACAAGGAGAGCTTGTAGATTTATCTTGCCTTTGAAGAACCAAGTTTTTTACAACTTGGTTGGAGCCATTACATCAATCTTTGAGATTGATAGGTAATTATCTTAACACCCTTTGTATGACATAGTTATGTTTTTGTATATGTTACATGCTAGTACATGAGGTGTTCAAATTTTTCCTTTAAAATTTTCGGTTTTCATGCCTTGAAAAGATTTTTGAACTTCCTTTGCGCATTTGAACACCTAAAACCGATCCTCTTTCATGTGCGTGTGTGATAACTGAACAAGAAATGCACCACGACGGTGTTCTCACACACTAAGAGAAGTAAGCTTCTAAACTAAGCTGATATCATTTGAGTATTCCCTCTGACTGATTGATTTTGAAAGCTATTAAGCAAATAAGCATGCTCTTTCTTTTTCCACACTCTTGTGTTTTATTTTTGCTGATGGTCTTGAGCTTGTATTTAAAAAGGCATTGAGACCGTACTTCAAGACTCATCACATGTGATCGTTGGGGCTCGAATGTGTTCCTTGATATATGTGTCACGAATTTTCTGACAAGCCTCCAGGAATCTCTTGGCTTTAATCTTTGCTGCAACATCCATTATTGTACCTTTGATCGTACATATGCTTTTGTATCTTTGTGCGTAGCTGGAATCCATTTAGATAAACTTGTCTTGATCTGCAACTGATTGATTCCTAACTGGTGCTCTTAACTGGTCATCTAAATCGATCTTTAGTTGGGTTGGTGAAATCAATTGACTCGTCAGTTGAACTTATTTCACTCTTTCAGTTGAACTTGTCAGCTGGGCTTTTCATCATTTGTGCACTTCATCAGCTGGTCGGGCTTCTGAAGTTCTACTACTGCTGAACCACCTATCAGCTGGACAATCAGTTGAACATGTTCTTTGATAAATCAGTTGAGCTGATTCAGTTTGGTTGATCAGTTGGTGCTTTCAGTTTACGTCTGGATAGCTTCAGTTTTGGCTCGTTTAACTAATCACTTCGAAGCTTAATCAGTTCCAGTTTCCTGCGCACTTAGGTAAATACTTAAAAACAAAGTAACAAATTTTGTTAACATCAAAATTAAGATTGCGAACATGAAATGTTTCAACGATCTCCCCCTTTTTAATCATCACAAAACTTGAACATTTAAAGCGATAAAATATATTTTCAGTTCAAGGGATAGTATATTTAAACATCTTTAAAAGCTCCCCCTCAAGAACTGAATAAAACGGATTTTAAAAACAATTTTCAGTTCGAGAGTAAAAGAAAACTCCCCCTCAATAATTGAATTAAAGACCTCATTTGAAAGCAACATTTAAATAAGCTCAAGATGAATGGATAAATTTTAATCATTTAAGCAGTGTAGGCAATAAGTCTGGAGATATCAGTTTAGTCACACAGGAACTCAACTGGATGAACATGATGTTTATTTAATTAAATAAACTTCCTTTTATTTTACATTTAAGTACAATTGGTTGTAAGGAAAATTGTTACTACAATAGAATTTTAAATAACAATAGTTATCATTCAGTTTGTGCATGACAGAACTGGATATGCCAACAACTGGTTGCCTTCACCACTTGAAATGCTGCATTGATCATGAGTTTCTTTGCTAGAAGAACAGCTAATTTGCCTTGAACTTGATCTCTTTGCTGACTAACTCGTTGAGCTGACTAAAATTGACTCAACTGATGCTGAACCGCATTGATCTGATATATCAATGGAGCGGTGGTGTATTGCTGATGATTATGTTCCTTTTTTATCATCCAACATCCCAGCATGACTACGCTTTGTTTGTTTGTCAGCTAAACTGGTAGGCTTGCAACTGAAATCTTGTTCACTGAACAATTTAGCTGTGCATCTTTACAGGTAAAGCTCAGAAACTTGCAGGCTGATTAAAACCTCAAAGCTTGGAGTCGAGTGAAATGGCAACAACGTTAGTTGCAGAGCCAATCCTCTCAACCCTTCGCTATGAGAGATATATAAACATTTTCAAATAGTTTTGAAAATAATATAGAGTACTTTTGAATAGCATTTAATAATATTTAAAAGTAAAATAATTTAAAACAAAGTTATCTTCAAATGTTCTTTTTAGAAAAACTAGCTATGATACCAATTGAAGGATCGTTTGCTGGGCACTTTGCGGTGCATTAAACAAAATATTCTCCAATGAGCTGCAATAGCTCGTGTTCTAAGAATATTAACATCGATGAATAAAATCGAGTTTGGTTTTAAATCCAAGCTGAAGAAACTCGAAGTAATCCTTCGTGAAGAAAGCTGTTATATTTGAAAGCTTTTTAACTTATGTAAACTGAATAACTGGAAGGTATAGGATCAGTTCTCGAATGTATCAGTTCAGTTATGATAAGAACCGAACTGATAACACCTCAAACTGATCAAATAAGTTTGAAAACACAACAGTTAATCAGTTAAGTACACAAGATATGTTTATGCATGTTCGGAGACTTCAAATGCTCCTACGTCACCCTGTCTACCACCTCAGGTAGGATTCACTAGAAGATTTTTATCTATACAACCCCTTGTACAAACCCAGTCAGCTTAGGACATACACTACTGCCTAATCTGAACTCCTTGCCTAGACTGATGGCTGCACCTTTCAGCCAACACTTCTTTAACGTCTGTGTGTCAAAGACTACATGCACAAGTTTAATGTCTTTGTGCAAGACTATATTTGATTGATGGTGTGTGTGCGTGTGTGAGAACTGAACAAGAAATTCACCACGAATGTCTTCTCACACACTAAGGGAAGTAAGCTTCTAAATTAATTGATATCACTTTAGTATTCCCTCTGGCTTATTGCTTCTGAAAGTTGATAAGCAGATAAGCGTGCCCTTTCGTTTCCATACTCTTGTGTTGTATTTTTGCTGATGTTCTTGAGCTTGTATTTATAGAGGCATTGAGACCGTACTTCATGACTCATCACATGTGATCGTTGCATCTTGAATGCGTTTCTTGATATATGTGTCTCGAATTTTTTGACATGCCTCCAGGAATCTCTCGCCTTTAATATTTGTTGCAACGTCCATTATTGTAGCTTTGATCGTACAGATGCTTTTGTATCTTTGTGCGTAGCTGGAATCCATTGAAATAAGCTTGTCTTGATCTGCACCTGATTGATTCCTAACTGATGCTTTTAACTGGTCATCTGAACGATATTCAGTTGGGCTGGTGAAATCAGTTTACTAGTCAGTTGAACTGATTTCACTCTTTGAGTTGAACTGGTCAACTGGGATCTTCATCAGTTGAGCACTCTATCAGCTGGCCGGGCTTCTTAAGTTCTGCTACTGCTAAACCACCTATCAGCTGGACAATCAGTTGAACTATTCTTTGAAAAATCAGTTGAGCTGATTCAGTTTGGTCGATCAGTTAAGGTTTTCAGATTACGTCTTGACAACTTCAGTTTTGGCTCGTTTAACTGATCAGTTCCAAGCTTGATCAGTTCCAGGTTCCTGCGCACTTAGGTAAATCATTAAAAACAAAGTAAAAAATTTTGTTTAACATCAAAATTAAGATTGCGAACATGTAAAGTTCCAACAACAATCTAGTTTTTCAGAACATATTATCCTTAAATCGTGAAAGCAGCTAAACATGTACTGGAAATCGTTGTAAATCATGTACTATGTAATCCTGCATGTGATAGCATTAAAACATTTAAAACAATTAAACTTACAAACTTGAGGCTTGAAGACTGAGCTGCAAAAGCTGGCAGTGGCACAACCCTACACAGGACCCCTGGCTTGGTACCAACTAAAACATCTACTATTTAGAGTGCTATAAATATTTTTTTAAAAAAAACTTGTTTTCGGAATTCTAAAGTTTTACATGCATGCAATACTGCTGGAAAATACATATTTTAAAATAATAGCAATCAAATGAATAATGAAAATACTACAGTTAAAAATTTCCATAGTCGACCATCTTAGATGTGCAAAAAATAAAACAAGTAAAAATCCTGGTAATTATCAACATGTCAAAATAAAGCGTACAAAAATGATCATGTCCACTCCTAACTCGATATCATTATGTGCGGAAAATGTGGTCCTAGGGTTCATGTGCGCAAATCCAAACCTGCAAACTCAGACTTTGGCACCTCCAGTCTCCTCATCAACATGTTCACTGTATCATTTACATCTATTGAGTCTAAAGACTCAAAACTCATGTAAAGTTAGATCTAATACATATACCTAACATGCAACAGTGAAAAAACCGTAATCGACATAAAATTGATGAACTTAATAGCATAGCGTAAACATATCATATAAAATCCATTGAGCCTTGACATCAGCTCATAATATCTCATATAATCGTATTAGTCACAACCAACTCCCGTCCTTCAAAACGTTTCATCATATTCATCACTTAAGAAAATCATGCATATACGTAAATTTTCCTTTAAATCAAGCATGCAACGTATTTTCATAATTTCATAAAAATCATGTTCATGATACATAAACATTTAAATATAACATGTCAAATTGTGCTTAGGGCGTTGTCAGGACTAAAAACTTGACCCGGGTGCAAAATGATCAGTTTGCCCTAGGACCTTTAAATTCTGACCCGAAGCTTACCAAACTCCTTAAAACACTCCAAAACATATTTATTAGTATTTCCTAGACGTAAACTTATGCCCGTTTCAAAACTTAAACGATTCGTTTTAAAACTTGGAAATGCATTCTGGTTTGAACCCGAATCAACTCGAAACTTAACCAAATTTTTCCCAACCGAAACCGTGACTTAAACCTACATGAACAACCTCTAAAACACTTAATTCAGACCCTATATGACCCTCGAACAGTACCCGAAAGTTGCTGGAATTGTTCTGCACATATGTACTCGAAACCCTAAATCACCAAATCTTGAAATTTTCGATCCTAGCCTACATGCCTACGTGTCAAGCCCTCAACCTGACACCCTAGGACTATGACCGAGACAAGGACCCCTCTCCTGGACCGACTCGACCACGCCCTTAGTCCTCAAAACTCACGGACGTGCGCGACTCTCAATACCCTAAACCAAATCAATCAAGAACCACCTTAGCGCCACACCCTTTGAACAGCATATGGACCACGACCAGCCACTCACAGCCTTCTCCTAGTCTTTTCACGGACCCAAGAGGGTCGTATCCTTAGCTGGGATCGAGCCATGCAAGGCTACATGCACAAAAATCTCAATCTAGCCAAATCCGATCAACCGAACACCTAGTACTGAACGGTCCTCAATATATCCCGACTAAACCTTGACTCCAGCATCTTGACATCCTCGACCTGTACAACCCCTAGCATGAAAATTAGCAACCCCCTTACACAATAATGAAAGAAAACGTGAGTTACACGCAAGAATATGTGTTTTCATGAGAAACCGAAGCAACATCGTTTTTATCATGCTAGATCTATGAAATCTACATACAATGGAACATGCATCAGCATATATACAGCATGAATGTTTAGAAAAGGTTCATACAAAGCGTGCCTTGACGTTTAGATGCTTGAAAATTCGAATACCTACGCGTGTGACGTGAACCGGAGAGGCAGGTAAGAAGTTTTCTTGAAAATATGAGGGGCAGTGACTAGCTGCTGAAAGGAGGAGAGGAGCTGCTGATTTTTACGTGATAATGGCTGATGGAAATTGAAGTGGGCGGTCAATCATTAAAAAAAAGTTTTAGGTTTTAGTATAGATGGTAATTAAGTTACTAATGTGCCCTATTTAAAAGTTTAAGTGTATCAATATGGTTTTAAGCCCATTAATCATTAAAACAAACTCATCAAGCCCAAAAACACTCCCGAAGATTATTTATTTTAGGTACTTTTTTGTAATATTGTCTGAGCCCTCAAAAAGTCCTCTGAATCGATAAAATTTACGTACCGGTATAATATTACCCAGCGAGTAAAAATATCCAACCAAGGCCCATTTTAAAAAATCATACTTAAAAACACCATATATTAAATAATTAAAAAAATCATTCAATAAAAATATTTTTCATGATCATCCCCGGTCTCCGTTACTCGTTCGAGCGCGAAATGCAACTTAAAACCCTAATTCATGAAACTTTAATAACCCATGAATTAAAACACATATTTATGAAATAAACATGCATTTAATGCATTAAAACAATTTAATAAAATACATAAAGAATTTGGTAACTTGCATGCATATGATTCACGTAGACCTTCAAATTTTCGGAACGTTACATCTAACATCCTTTTTGTTCTATCCTTATAAATATATTCCTATTACATAGGATGTTTCACCCATATCCTTGATGAATAACTTACTAGCTAATCATAATTTAGTTGACTGCAACATTCCTACATCATTCTCAATGAGTAGTATGTCATCTGTAAGGCCCGAGAATTTGATTACCGTAATCTGAACTGATTTGGGTATATTTACCGTAATCTGAGATTATTCTGGGATGATTTCTTGATTAATTGAAGTGATTATAGACGGAACGGAGTGGACCGGGAAAGACGAGAACAGAAGCGAAACACATGTGCGAGGGTGTGCCTTCGCGCACATGCGCGGCATGTAAGCGCGCACATGCGTGGAATGTCCAGAACCTTGGGCGCATATGCGCCGAGATGGGCGCGCATTTGCGCGAGTATTGAAATGTCGAGACAAGTAGGTCTCGCGCATATGCGCCGGTTGGGGTCGCGCATATGCGCGAGTCATGCAGAACAAGAACAAGCCACGTTTCTATCATGCACGAGTTATGTATATATATATATACATATAAACGTTAATGAGGATAAATCGAGAATTGAGGGGAAGTTTTACTTCTTTATTTTAGAATTCGATTTATGAGAAATCCGCCCGTCTGAATTGTAATCTGACTTCAGTACTGTGTTCCTATCAACGCAGGACTACAACTGGACGTAATTTTCGTTACGTTTAGATACGATTTGAAATTATGATATTGTTGGAATTGAATACCCGTCATATATGATGTTCTTGACATGTTAGACATCATAGAATCGAAGTCAGATTAAGAAACGGACTGGTTATGTAATTGTTATGAATTTTGGAGTCGATTTGATTGAGAATCGATATCAGAATTATATTATCGTTGAGATTATGAGTTGAACTGATACCGATTATGAGTTCTGGTATTGTATCTGTGATGTTGAGATTGACGGAGTTATCGAGACTGTATTGTTATGCCGTCGAAACATCCGTAAATTGATATTGATCAGACTCGGTATTAGTTTAGATGGTATTGTGGTATCGTATGTCGATTGACATTAATCCGATTATGTTTTGATTTGAGTATTGATCAGAACAGGTGTTGAATTGAGTTATATACTGATATTGTATCTATTCGATTGTCATTATCAGATTGGGTATGGACAGAGTTGACTTCGATACTTCGTCTTCGTCGGACCGAGAAGATAAATGTATAAATTAATGTTGAGTTGGGATTGCACAACTCGAGTGTGGTTTGGCTCGAGTTTCCCTAAATCACATACTTTACCTTATTGTATTGATTTGATTGATGTACTTGTTCTCTTGATTTATAGACAGCAGGTATTAGACGAGTAATCTTGTGACAGAAGTGCCTGATAGTGGAGGGATCGCCACGGGCACATTGCACGATGTCAATAGATAGTGTATTGGCGATAGTACCAAAGTCTGTCACCGGATGTTTGGCTATCGATGTGGATAGAATCATAACTTCTTCTATTACTGGTGATCGATATTATATCGATGTGGATAGAATTGGAGTTCTTTCTATTACTGGTGATCGATACTATACCGATGTGGATAGAATACGAGCTTCTTCTATTACTTGTGATCGATACTATATCGATGTGGATATAATTGGTATTTCTTCTATTACTGGTGATCGATACCCTATCGACGTGGATTGAACTGGAGTCTTTTCTATTACTGTTGGTCGATATGGGAATGCTAACTTCTGGAAACCGGGATCCCTAGACTAGGAAGTCTTAAATGTGAAGTCATGAGTCTAATTGACAGTTATATTGATTCATGTTGATTATGTTCCTGAATATGGTACATATTGATTTATGTTTCTGATGATGGTACATGTTTAGAATATGATTTATTCTTGATATGGATTTATATTCTGATTTGAATACATGTTAGAAATATCTGTTATATGCTTTTATATTGTCTTTATGATTGCATGTATACATGATTTATACTGAGAATATAATTATCACCGAAGTTATCCGGCTGTTGTTTTGTTTGTATGTGTGCATGGCAACAGGTGGGATAGGATCAGGGTCAAGAAGAGAACGAGGCTGGACTAGATAGCGTGGAGATCCGGGCTTCGAAGCAACCTAGGATTCAGCACTGAGATATAGTTGAACCTAGTTGAATTCTTGTAGATAATACAAGATTTGTATAATTATGTTTAATATGTAATTTGAATTAAATTACATGACGTTTCCGCTGTGTATTTTAAAAAAAAAAATTAGACCCTGTTTATTATAATTGTTTGAATTATTCCTAAAGACGATTAAGGAAGGAATTAGCGTCCGGATCCCCACATCATCAACATAAAGTACTAGATGTGGGGGCCCGTGCTCCAGATTAACGTTAGCGAAAGAGATTAAAAATTTTGCTTTTGGCCCAATAGAAATTTCGGCATGACCTCCCCGTAAGTAGGACATCCCAAAAATTTCAAGCAACACAAACAACATTTATATACTCGAAAGAAAGTCATAACAGCAATTCACAAACCTATAGCCGCACTGGCCAGGACTAATGCATACATAGCCGACAAGGCTCAATCACACAACTAGTAATCCAAAACATCGTAAAATAACAGTACAGCTACACAGGGCATTCCCTGGCAAAAGTATGACTCAATGATAGAATATCTGGGAACTCGCAACAACAATCCAACTACTGGGCACCGCTACCAGACGCTCCACCAGACGCGTCAAATCCTCCTGGATAATCTGCTATGGCATCAAAAACAACCACAGCATAAACAGAAAAGAGGGGTCAGGCCCCAGTACGACGAACCAGTAAAATTATGACAATTATAACTGACGTGAAATAAAATCAAGTAAAATGCAATGATATGCAATGCAATGCGTATCGGTAACAATGAAATAACGGATACCAAAACGGAGTCCAATAAAACGCATCAGCAACAGGAACAGTGGCCACCCGTGCCAGGAATGCAGCAACGTAATATCATTCCGCCGCTCATCCATGCACGTAGCATCGAGGGTCCGGTAGCGACCCGGTCCGTCCTCGAGCAGTCATCATGAGTGTGCTAATCCTATCACTCATTCCATCGATGAGATGTCAGGAGTGATCTAATCCTATCACTCGCTCCATAGATGACGCAACAGCTCAAAAGATCAGTAATGCTAGCAATCAACGGAGTCAAGGCTCGAAATGCTATGTATCAACTCAAATAAATACATGAATGCAATCACGTATTCACAGAAGCACATAATGCATGCCACAACTCATTACAAAGTACTTAACGTCATTCCACATCACTATAGACGTCATAATAAAACAGTTCATACGTACCTCAACTGAATCCTTAATTTACCACAAAATCTCTTAAATATTTCTCGCAGAATCCGATCCTGTGGCAAATAATACATTCCATATCAAGTTCCATTTGTTTTTCCAATATTCACTAATTTAGCCTAAATTTCTAAAATCCATAATTTAGGCTTTAATATTTCTAAAACTCATCGCAAAGTCAAATATAATGATTTATTTAACTTAATAAACCTAATTTCCTCAATAATATACAACTTGAAATTTTGAAAATTTGATCATATCGAATCTGAAATTTTTCGATATTTACTAGGAATTTCCAAAATGTTCATTTTTATTTCTAATGCTATAAACACATCCCAATAACGATTTAACATTTTACAAATCATAAATTCTCAAATTAATAAGCTAAATTCGAAATATTATCTAAATAACTTTCGAAAATTAGCTTAATACCTCCAATCGGCTCCGATATAGCACCTACAATCAATAATCCAATATATATTAATTATTGGAACTCAATTGAATTAAATTGCCCAAATTCGAAACCCTAAAATCTGAATTATACCTCTAAAATTTCAACAATTGCTCAAAGTTTCGAATTTAAGCTTCAAATAACTTAACACAAGCTTTCTTCCAACTTTTCCGGCGAAAAAACAGGCGGCGGTCTCCGACGGGTTTCCGGGGGTCGCAAGTTTTCTGCGAAATTTTGGTATCAATGGATAGCTCTCGTCGAGAGGATTCCGAAAATATGCTTACTTTCGAAAATCGTTGAAAGTTGGTTGAATTACGGGCGGTCAAAGGCAGAAGAAATCGTTTGACTTTTACGGACAGAAGTTACGGGAGAGAGAAAAGCGCTTCTGATTCTTTCTTTTACCTTCTGTACATTATTTTATATTATTTAATTAATTAATAAAACAAATGGGCTGGGCTTGGGTGTTATAACTTGGGCTGGGCTCTCACATTCTCCTCTACTAATAAAAGATTTCGTCCTCGAAATCTAGCATACACAACATTTATACAAAAGTGGTTTACAAACATTTATCACTGATAGTACATAGGGAAATCAGAATACATGGAATAATTTATTAAATTTTCAAACTAAATGAGGCCATTCCTGACGCATCTTAGCCTCTAATTCCCATGTAGCTTCTTCTCTCCCATGTCTACTACATTGCACCATAACCAGTGGAATCGTCTTATTCCTAAGTTGCTTTTCTTTACGATCAAGAATTTGCACTGGATGCTCAACATAGCTAAGGAAACTATCCAACTCCACCTCATCAGTCCTCAAGATATGAGAAGGATCCGGCTCGTATTTTCGTAGATAGATACATGAAACACATCATGTATCGCAGACAGACTCTGCGGCAAGTCCAAACGATAAGCCAAAGTTCCAATCCTCTCAACAATCGCATATGGACCAATATAACGCGAAGCTAGCTTCCCTTTGCGCCCAAATCTCATAGTACCACGAAACGGTGATACTTTCAAGAAAACCTGATCACCAACCTGAAATTCTAAAGGCCTACGCCTTTTATTAGCATAACTGGCTTGACGATCCTGAGCTGCTTTCATTCTTTTCGTGATCATTTCAACCTTTTCTTTCATTTCTTGTATAAATTCTGGCATTGACATTTGTCTTTCTCCTACATTTTCCCAGCATATCGTAGATCTACACTTTCTACCATACAAGGATTCAAATGACGCCATTCCGATGGTTGCTTGGAAGCTATTATTGTAAGAGAATTCAACAAGTGACAATGATTCCTGCCAACCACCACTAAAATCCATCACGACTGCTCGCAACATATCCTCGAGTGTCTGAATGGTCCTCTCTGACTGATCATCTGTCTGTGGGTGATATGCAGTGCTCATTGCCAACTTTGAACCCAATGCTGATTGCAAACTACCCCAAAACTTTGAAGCAAACCTGGGATCACGATCCGATACTATGGTTACAGGCACACCATGCAATCTCACTACATGATCGATGTACATTTTTGCCATTTTCTTATAAGTAGTAGTACGATCATAAGGAATAAAATGAGCTGATTTAGATAATCTATCCACAATCACTCAAATCGCATCACAACCACGAGTAGAACGAGGTATGTGTGTCACAAAATCCATAGCAATGTGCTCCCAATTCCACTGTGGCACTTCAAGACTATGTAACATACCACCAGGTCTCATTCTCTCAGCTTTAACCTGTTGACACGTCAAACATCTAGCTACAAAGTCAGAAATCTCTTTCTTCATACCTTCCCACCAGTAATGAGATGTCAAAATATGATACATCTTTCTGATTCCAGGATGAACACTATGTCGACTACAATGAGCTTCTCGAAGTATAGAATCTTTCAAATCTATCAAATTCGGAACCACAAGTCTACTATTATAGCGCAGACATCCATCTGAAGCAACACTGAACTTGTCTGATTGACTTTTCTGAGTAAGTTCTTTCAATCTATGAACATGCGGATCAGTTTTCTGTGCTGCTTTGATTTTAAAAACAATCTGTGGCTCAACTTGAATAGATGAAACTATAAAGTAGTCGCCCCTAGACTGGTAAGTCCATCCTGAAGTTCCCAAATGCTCATGAACTTTTGAAATAGTTAAAGATGTCAACATTTTAGGCTGAACCTTTCTACTCAGAGCATCTGTAACTTGATTCATTCGCCCTGGCTGGTACTGAATCTCACAATCAAAGTCCTTAAGCAATTCCAACCATCGACGTTGTCTCATATTCAAGTCAGACTGTGTGAAAAGATACTTCAGACTCTTGTGATCAGAAAAAATCACAAACTGTTCTCCGTACAGATAATGACGCCATATCTTCAATGCAAACACAATGGCAGCTAACTCCAAATCATGAACAGGATATCGAGTCTCATGTGGCTTCAATTGACGAGATGCATATGCAATCACTCCCCCATTTTGCATCAAAACACAACCCAGTCCATTTAGAGAAGTATCTGTACAAACAACAAATCCACCTGAGCTTGAAGGCAAGGCTAGCACTGGAGCTGTGGTTAAATTTTCTTTCAAAGTCCGGAAACTAGACTCACATTCTGCAGTCCACACAAAACGTCGATCTTTCTGCGTTAACTGGGTAATAGGCCTAGCTATTTTAGAAAATCCCTCAATAAAACGCCTATAAAACCCAGCTAATCCCAAAAAGCTGCGAATTTCGGAAACATTTGTTGGCTTAGGCCAATTGATAACAGCTTCAACTTTACTAGGATCAACAGATACTCCTTGTGTTGATATAACATGGCCTAAAAATAAAACTTTGTCCATCCATAACTCACACTTCGAAAATTTGGCATACAACTGTGCTTCTCTGAGTGTTTGGAGAACTAATTCCAAAGGTTTTTCGTGCTCTTTCTTTGACTTGGAATAAATCAAGATGTCATCAATAAAAACGATAACGAATTTATCTATGAATTCCCGGAATACACGATTCATTAGATCCATAAAAACCGCTGGACCATTAGTCAAACCAAACGGTACGACTAGGAATTCATAGTGTTCATAACGTGTACGAAATGCTGTCTTAGGAACATCTTCCTCTCAGACTCTGAGCTGATGATAGACGGAACGAAGATCAATCTTGGAATACACAGAAGTACCCTGCAACTGATCAAACAAGTCGTCAATACGCGGCAAAGGATACTTATTCTTCACAGTAGCCCGGTTCAGCTGCCGATAATCGACGCACATTCTCGTCGTTCCGTCTTTCTTCTTTACAAACAATACTGGAGCTCCCCAGGGCGACATACTTGGTCTGATATAGCCTTTCTCCAGTAAATCCTGAAGCTGTTCTTTGAGTTCTTTCAACTCTGTCGGAGCTGAACGATATGGTGCTCTAGAAATAAGATTTGTCCCTAGCATCAATTCAATGCTAAGATCTATTTCCCTTTGAGGCGGAAAACCCGGAATCTCATCAGAAAATACATCTGGAAAATCCTTGACAATAGGAATATCAGAAACTTTCAATCGTTCTTCTTGTGTTGCGTCAAGAGCATAGATAAAAAATCCTTCATTGCCGATTGACAACAACCTGAACATTTCCATTGCTGATACTAACGGAATGCGAGATTGTGAATCATAACCGTAAAAGTTCCATTTGCTGCCATAATACGGTCTAAATCTGACAATTCCATGGAAACAGTCCACAGTAGCTCGATAATTCGTCAATATATCCATACCGAGGATACAATCGAAATCAGACATGGCTAACTTGATTAGATTAGTTATCATAATATTATCCTCAAATCTAATTACACAATTTATGACTATCTCACGAGACATCAAGTATACACCGGCAGGAGTAGCCACAGACACAGTATCCAACAACGGAATAGTAGCAATCTCATGCTCATCAACAAATGCAGCAGATAAAAATGAATGAGATGCTCCAGTGTCTATCAATATACGCGCAGGATAATCAAAAACATAGAAAATACCTGCAATCACTCTGCCTGGTGCATCCTGAGCCTGGTCCTGAGTCAATGCATGTACTCGAGCCTGCTGCGGCACCGGATATTGTTGCTGAGGAGGACCTCGAGGTGGTGGATAACCAGACTGCTGAAATGACTGTGCAGGAGCAGAAGGCCTGAAAGCAGGTCCTCGGGGAACCTGTCCAGACTGTTGTGGCTGAAATTGCTGTATTTGAGCATTGGGGCACAATTTAGCAAAATGCCCAACTTGAGCACATATATAGCAAGACCCCTGGACTCCTATACACTGTGAACTAAAATGTCTTCCACCACAGCGGTCACAGTACACAGCATTCGAAGACCCAACAACGCTGCTCCCTCTAGTACTGCCTGAACTGGAGGAGCTGGATTGAGATTTCTTTTTAAATTGTTTTCCTCTTGCCCTAAATCGTTGTTGCTTCGGTTGCTGGGATGACTGTTGAGGCTGATAAGGAGATAAACCCGCTGGCATCGGCATATGACTTCCAGATCCTTGAGAAGTCGAAGCTGGAACTAGAACTGGCCGTGATTCTCCTCTTAGCAGACTAGCCTCTATCTTCTTCTCCATTTCTACAGCTTGAACATATGTATTAGGCGATCCAGTCATCACCAAAGTATGAATAGTCCCTTGTAGCCCATGAAGGAAACGGGAAAGTTTGGACTGATCATTGCTTGCAACATGTGGCACATATGGCAAAAGAGCAGAAAATTGAGAAGCATATTCAACAACCGTTTTATTTCCCTGCACCAATTGGTTGAACTCTTCTTCATTGGCATAATAATAAGAACGAGGTGCATATTCTTGGGTAAACTGAGCACGGAATACTTCCCAAGTAATGATTTCTCCAGATGCTTTCAGTGCTTCCTCTGCAGCTTCCCACCAGAGTTGTGCTCGATCTTTTAACTGATAGATTGTCAGCTTCAGTCTGACACTTTCGGTATATTCGAGCAAATTAAATAGATGGTTTATACTTTTCAACCATCCGGATGCTTTTTCGCCATTTTCAGTGCCAAAGAATTTGAGAGGACGTAATTCTTGAAATTGAGAAATTATTAAATGCATCCCACCAAGTTTCTGAGTCAACTGCTCGACTTCTTGATTCACTTCTTCCTCCACGTTTCAAGCAACCTGGGCTACAGGACGACCACGTCTACCCCTGACAATGTCTTCAAGTCCTCGGACATTCTGGGCTTATGACTCCAGGACAACTTTTTTTCCCTTTTTACCTCTTCCTCCAGGTGCCATTCTATAAGACACAAGGATTTAAGACCAAGGCAAAATAACTTAATAAGCACAAAAGAACCAAAGGAAAGCTGAAACTTAGTCTCGTAGCTAGTTATTAAACTAAGTTCAAAATCTAATCAACAGTGCTAACTCAGGCTAATTCAAATAAATCACAGGACATAGTTCAAACAAGAGCAAATAGTCAAACACATACGCAATCATTTTATTTGTGTCTAGACTCAAGTGCCCTAGACTCTAATTCGAGCATATCCGAGTTACGCTCTGATACCAACTGTGGGGGCCCGTGCTCCTGATTAACGTTTAATGACCAAACAACCAGGATTCTTTAATATAAATAGCGAATGCGATTAAAAATTTTGCTTTTGGCCCAATAGAAATTTCGGCATGACCTCCCCGTAAGTAGGACATCCCAAAAATTTCCAAGCAACACAAACAACATTTATATACTCGAAAGAAAGTCATAACAGCAATTCACAAACCTATAGCCGCACTGGCCAGGACTAATGCATACATAGCTGACAAGGCTCAATCACACAACTAGTAATCCAAAACATCGTAAAATAACAGTACAGCTACACAGGGCATTCCCTGGCAAAAGTATGACTCAATGATAGAATATCTGGGAACTCGCAACAACAATCCAACTACTGGGCACCGCTACCTGACGCTCCACCAGACGCGTCAAATCCTCCTGGATAATCTGCTATGGCATCAAAAAAAACCACAGCATAAACAGAAAAGAGGGGTCAGGCCCCAGTACGACGAACCAGTAAAATTATGACAATTATAACTGACGTGAAATAAAATCAATTAAAATGCAATGATATGAAATGCAATGCGTGTCGGTAACAATGAAATAACAGATACCAAAACGGAGTCCAATAAAACGCATCAGCAACAGGAACAGTGGCCACCCGTGCCAGGAATGCAGCAACGTAATATCATGCCGCCGCTCATCCATGCACGTAGCATCGAGGGTCCGGTAGCGACCCGGTCCGTCCTCGAGCAGTCATCAGGAGTGTGCTAATCCTATCACTCATTCCATCGATGAGATGTCAGGAGTGATCTAATCCTATCACTCGCTCCATAGATGACGCAACAGCTCAAAAGATCAGTAATGCTAGCAATCAAAGGAGTCAAGGCTCGAAATGCTATGTATCAACTCAAATAAATACATGAATGCAATCACGTATTCACAGAAGCACCTAATGCATGCCACAACTCATTACAAAGTACTTAACGTCATTCCACATCACTATAGACGTCATAATAAAACAGTTCATACGTACCTCAACTGAATCCTTAATTTACCACAAAATCTCTTAAATATTTCTCGCAGAATCCGATCCTGTGGCAAATAATACATTCCATATCAAGTTCCATTTGTTTTTCCAATATTCACTAATTTAGCCTAAATTTCTAAAATCCATAATTTAGGCTTTAATATTTCTAAAACTCATCGCAAAGTCAAATATAATGATTTATTTAACTTAATAAACCTAATTTCCTCAATAATATACAACTTGAAATTTTGAAAATTTGATCATATCGAATCTGAAATTTTTCGATATTTACTAGGAATTTCCAAAATGTTCATTTTTATTTCTAATGCTATAAACACATCCCAATAACAATTTAACATTTCACAAATCATAAATTCTCAAATTAATAAGCTAAATTAGAAATATTATCTAAATAAATTTCGAAAATTAGCTTAATACCTCCAATCGGCTCCGATATAGCACCTACAATCAATAATCCAATATATAATAATTATTGGAACTCAATTGAATTAAATTGCCCAAAATTCGAAACCCTAAAATCTGAATTATACCTCTAAAATTTCAACAATTGCTCAAAGTTTCGAATTTAAGCTTCAAACAACTTAACACAAGCTTTCTTCCAACTTTCCGGCGAAAACAGGCGGCGGTCTCCGACGGGTTTCCGGGAGTCGCAAGTTTTCTGCGAAATTTTTGTATCAATGGATAGCTCTCGTCGAGAGGATTCCGAAAATATGCTTACTTTTGAAAATCGTTGAAAGTTGGTGGAATTACGGGCGGTCAAAGGCAGAAGAAATCGTTTGACTTTTACGGACAGAAGTTACGGGAGAGAGAAAAGCGCTTCTGATTCTTTCTTTTAACTTCTGTACATTATTTTATATTATTTAATTAATTAATAAAACAAATGGGCTGGGCTTGGGTGTTATAACTTGGGCTGGGCTCTCACATTCTAGCATGTCGTTGCACTCCCACTAACATTCTTGTTTACACAAGGTTCCTAGGATTTTTTGCAAAATCAAATTCTTTGATATTGTTGTCAAATATGAGGTTCCATCTCTTTGATGTCTCTTTGAGTCCATAAATGGATATCTGAAGTTTGAAAATTTCATGCTCACTTCCTACTGATGTGAACCTTTAGGTTGGGACATGTAAATCTCTTGTTTAATTTCACCATTAAAAAACGTTTTCTTCACATCCATCTGTCTTATCTCATAGTCACACAATGCTTGTAATGACCTGAATCCTTATTTTGAATGAAGTACTAATTAAGATATAATTAAAAACTATTAATTAAACATTATTAAGGAATTGATAATTTGAAATGTCTACTACTTAAAATTCTACTGAAACATTTTTTTTTAAATTGTGACCGAAATAAACACACTCATAAACATTTAAATAAGTTAAACATGCATTTTAAAATTTATCCCATCACTGACTAAAAAAAATTAACTGTCGTTACATGAAATCTTAAAATATGATGTTAAACGAAAATAATTAAACTACTGTTTAAAAACCCCGGACTCCTAAACATAAAATGCAGAAAATCCAAGGTCCTCGGGTTATCATGTGCACCCTAGCTCCGCCTACTCAGTCTTCAACGCCTCCAGTCTCCACATCCTCATGATCACCTGCATCAATCACACCTAGTGAGTCTAAAGACTTAACACTCCTGAATCATAATAATAAGTACATTTACATATCAAGCAACAGTAAAAAATATTGTAATTAACATAAGTTTCATGATCTTCAAACGTTAAAAATATTCATTTCAAATCATCTCATATTGTATCAACATATACGTGTTCATTTTTTTTATCGAATTCAGATCATTAGTAGTGACTCTCGTATCAGCTCTAAGTCGATGGATCCTTCTACGTATAACTGTGCTGCCCGTCCACTGAGCCTTGGCCTTACATGTTCGTGTTCGTATAAGTCACAACTAACTCACTTCCTTCAAAAACATGTCATCATATTCATCACTTGTAAAACTCATGCATATACATACCTTTTATTAAAACCAAGCATACAACGTGTTTCTAACTTTAGCATAAAATTCCATGTTCAATATCCACATATACATTTTAAAAATGCAAGAACAGTTGTCAGGGCACTGCCAGAACTGCTAACATGCTCAGATGAAAAAATGACATGTTCCCAATCACAATTATCAAACGACTTACAAACATAATTGTAACCATTTCTTAGACGTAAACTCGAGATCAAACCTTAGCTTCTATAATTTGCTTAAAACTTAGATCGTTGTCCCTGTTTTAGTTCACACTTAACCAAACTTAAACCATGATTCAAAAGCTCCTAACCAAACCCTGTTTGACCCAATTAAACCATCAACAACCTTGAACACAATGCCATATAAACAACCAAAATGAACCATGCTAATCAAAATCAAATACTCTCATGTGCAGGACCAGCGCGTAGGCGCTGGATGAGTAGAAATAAGACTCGATGAGTAAAAGTACCTTAAAAAGTCCATTTTCGAAAAAATCCCATATATTTACATCATATATTAAATAACTAAAAATAATTATTTAATAAAAAAATTTTTTCTTAAGTGTCCCCGGTCTCTGTTCCTCGTTCGAGCGTGAAAAACTGATATGAGGCCTATAACATGAAATCTAGTAATTCATGAAACAAAATTACATATTCAAGCATTCAAAAATCATAAAAGAAGCATTTTAATAAAACCCTAGATTCCCATGCAGTCAGGTTACATCGTTTGAATTTCTAGACCTTACAATTCCTCCCCTCTTATAATGAATTTCGTCTTCGAAATTTAGAACGTACCAAAAAGTTCTGGGTAACAACTCCTCAACTCAGTCTCGGTTTCCAAAGTAGCAACCTCGTCAGAATGATTCAGCCACTTGACTTTGACTATTCAGATCACCTTGTTCCGGAGTCTCCTCTCATGCCTATCCAAAATCTAGGTAGGTCTTTCATCGAAAGACAAGCTCGGCGTTAACTGCAGAGGCTCATAATTCAGCACATGCAAAGGATTGGACATGTACTTTCGCAGCATTGAAACGTGGAACACGTTGTGAACTCCCGCCAGGTTCGACGGCTGCCCAACTCTGTATGCTAGTGTCCTAACTCTCTCAAGGATCTCAAATGGTCCTATGAATCTAGGACTAAGTTTATCTTTCTTGCAAAATCTCATTACACCTTTCATAGGTGTAACTTTCACAAAGACGTGGTCACCCACTGCAAACTCTAGATCTCTGCGCTGCTTATCTGCATAACTCTTATGTCGGCTCTGAGCAATCTTCATCCTTTCCCGGATCTTGACTACTAACTCTGCAGTCTTGTCTGACAGTATCTGGATCTAACTCTGCTCTTTCACCTACCTCATCCCAATAGACAGGTGATCTACACTTTCTCCCGTAAAGTGCCTCGCATGGAGCCATACCAATAGATGATTGATAACTATTGTTGTACGTGAACTCCACGAAAGATAGTTTTGACCCCCATCTGCCCTGGAAGTCGATCACGCATTCTCTGAGTAGGTCCTCTAAGATCTGAATCACTCTCTCGAACTGACCATTGTCCTGAGGATGGAACACTGTACTGAATAGTAACTTGGTACCCAATGCCTGATGCATACTCTTCCAGAATGCAGATGTGAATCCCGTGCAATCTGACTATATCTCTGATGTACACCTCTGTGTACTGATTCATGGTGAAAGTCTTCCTGATCGGTAGAAAGTGTGCTGATTTGGTAAGCCGATCAACTATCACCCAAATGGAATTATACCCTCCAACGGTCCTCGGTAGCCCTGTCACAAAATCTATAATTATGTTCTCCCATTTCCACTCGGGAATAGGGAGCTGTCTCAGCTTTCCTGCAGGTCTCTGATGCTCTGTCTTAACCTACTGACATGTCAAGCACTCAGACACGAAGCATAAAACATCTCGCTTCATGTCTGGCCACCAATACAAGGTTTGCAAATCCTTGTGCATCTTCGTACTCCCTGGGTTAATAGAGTACGTAGTGCTGTGGGATTTTATCATAATGTCTTCTATCAGCGAATCACCGCTAGGAACCCACAGTCAGTCGCGATATCGGACTATGCCTTTCTCAACAGTATAAAATCCCAGGCCCTTGGAATCAACCCTCTGTCTCCACTTCTGTAACTGATCATCAGTTGACTGCCCTGCTCGAATCCGATCTCTCAATGTCAACTGCACTGTCAGGGTGGAAATATTAGGAGCTTTGCCCCTAGCATAAACTACAATCTCAAATCTCTGAATCTCTGCCTGCAATGGTCTCTGTGCAGACAACTGTGCAATCACTGCAGTCTTCCTACTCAGTGCGTCGGCTACCATATTAGCCTTACCCAAATGGTAGCTAATGTCGCAGTGATAGTCCTTCACCAGCTCTAACCACCTCCTATGTCTCATATTAAGCTCTTTTTGTGTCAAGTACTTCAAACTCTTGTGATATGTGAAAGTACTGCACTTCTCCCCATACAGATGGTGTCTCCAAATCTTCAAGGCAAATACCACTGCTCCTAGTTCTAGGTCATGAGTCGAATAATTCTTCTCATTAACCTTCAGCTGTCTGGACGCATAGGCAATCACCTTGTCATGCTGCATCAGAAATGCGCCCAAACGTAGCTTCGAAGCATCAGTATATATTACATACTCCCCTTGCCCTGATGGCATAGCTAGAATTGGAGATTGACTTCAGCTTTTCAAAACATTCTTGGTACTCTGATCCCCAGATGAATTTGGAATTCCTCTTCGTCAAGACGGTCATGGGTACTGCAATAGAAGAAAAGTCCCAAATAAACTTCCTGTAATGCCTGCTAATCCCAAGAAACTGCGGATCTCGGTCACATTCTTAGGCACTGGCCAATCTCTGACTGCCTCAACCTTCCTGGGATCGACCTGGACTCCATCTCGGGAAATAATGTGGCCCAAGAATTCTCCTCGGTCTAGACAGAACTCACACTTGCTAAACCCGGCATACAGCTGTCTGTCCTTCAAAGTTTTTAGTGTCGGTCCTCAAGAGCTAACCGTGCTCTTCTCTGCTCTTAGAATAGATCAAAATGTCATCTATGAAGACTATGACGAACTGATCCAAGTACGACTGAAATACGCGATTATGAGATCAATGAAAACGATGGTGCGTTAGTCAGTCTAAGGGCATAACCATAAACTCATATTGCTCATAACGCGTCCTGAAATCCATCTTGTGCACATCAGACTCTCTTTGCTTCAACTCGTGATATCATGATCGAAGGTCTAACTTCGAAAACATTGATGCTCCCTGAAGTTGATCAAATAGGTCTTCAATCTTGAGCAGAGGATACTTGTTCTTGACTGTGACCCTGTTTATTTCTCTGTAATCGATGCAGAGTTGCATGATGTAGTCTTTCTTCTTCACAAACAATACCGGCGCGCCCCTTGGAGAAAAGCTCGAGCGAATGAAACCCTTGTCCAGCAAATTCTAAATCTGATCTTTCAATTCTTTCATCTCTGTGGGTGTTTGTAACGAACCGTACTTTTTACTACTTAAAATTTGCGGAAAAATTAAAAATTTTCTTGAATACGAAAATAAAATCAATACGGTTGTCACTACATCATCCATTCACCAATAAAAATCTTGTTAAAAGAAGAGCTTGCTCAAAACATCTCGCAACAAAGCATAAAATCAGAGTATTAACATTTTCTTGCTTAAAATATTAAAATAACGGGGGCGGTCCTCGGGTCTAGCCTTCCGCTCAGTCCAAGCCTGCTCCTTGGTCCCCACCTCCTGTCTCCTCATAGACATCCTCACCTGCATCGATCAAGTCTTGTGAGTCTAATGACTCAACACGTATAAACTGGGAATAGCAAGTAGTACATAATAAAATCGCATGCAACCTTAAAATAGAACATACATACTCGAAGCTTGGATTTGTAATGAGCTTGAACTTGCATACATACATAGACGTGCCATAACTTAAAAGCTTTCATAAACATGCTTGCATACTTGATCATACTTAAACATACATGACTTCATTTTGCGTAGAGGATGTTTCAAAGCAAGTGACCCATACATAATAAATGACTGATCAGACAAACCACAGTACTGGGCTTACAGGGACGTATCCACTGCCACATACATGAGATCCCCGTTCATAATTTAACGGGCTGATTGGTCCCCGTTCATAATTTAACACTTTCCAACCACGATCTAACCCGTTCATAATTTAACGGGGTGAAGAGGTCCTCGGCCACGTTCACCGACTTCCAAACCCATTCAATTTGGTCACAAGACATTTAGCATACCTCAAAAACTTAAAATATTTTCTTGCACGTCAACATACTTACTTGGCGTTTAGGGATTCGTTGAACTTCGATTGGGGCTGTTGCTGCTGCACATACTAACATGAAACTGCATACTTAACTTGCATAGCTTAGACGTATCAATCATACTTACTTACAAGTTCAATCAATTCCTTAGGACGTTCTAAAATTCCCATGACTCAACTTTGTAAATCATTGTACTAAACCTTGACCTCAAACCTCAAAGCATACCATAATTTTTCCCAAAATATGAAGGACACGGACCCCGTGCCTACCTTCGTGTATGGGTCCGTATAGGTTCGGGTGAGAAGAACTCGAAAGGAAAGGTGGACACGGACCCCGTGTCAGGGTCCGTCTGAGGGTCCGTCTAGACTCTGTATAAAGACACCGAAAAGAAACAAAGGCACGGACCCCGTGTAGAAGTCCGGGTAAGGGTCCGTGTACCTACGCAAATTTGACACCAAGGAGAAAACAAAAGCTCGGTCCCCGTGCCAGGGTCCGTATGGGGGTCCGGCTAAGCACTGAAGGTCGAAACCTACGAGAAAAATCTTGACACAATATTACATTCTCCTCAACCAAACTCGATGGCTACGAATCGACACCGCAAGACACTTCCTAGGACACTAAGGCATTGTATCAAACCCAAAGTGAACCATTAAAATTATTCCCGAGAGCAACGCCAATCAATGACAAAGACACAACCTGAAATTTGCCACTATTTACTTTCCTACTACTCTTGATTCAACTTATTGCCTATCGACACAAAACCAAACGTTAATAACCATCCCAACATCTTAAACAATGTACCTATAAGCAGCAACGATCACCCGTCGATCTCCAACGAAGCCTGCAACATTAAAACTTCAAGAACTCATCAACATCAATAATTTCTGAAAACGCAGTTTGAGCAGTCCTACGAAAAATATCATAACTCACTCAATTTTTATCCGAATAACTCGAATTTTATGTCAAATCGAAAGTATCAAAAATTCTACATTTTTTTTATTGAAAGTTTTCTCAAAATCTCGACCGAAAAATCGCAGTTTTAACAACAACAGTAAAAACGTGATTTAGATCTAAAAATTTTCCTTCAAAATCGATCCAAACAATTAACCGCTCAAACTATGAACATCATACATGAATTTTACGCATAAAACAACGCAACACATAATATGACATGATCGACGCAGCAAAAGAGAGATTATATGTGCCTTTTGATGATAAACTTTACCGAAACGGCGATACCGATGCGGGAACGGAGCGAGGCTTGATCCGGGACGACTTGCGGCTCAAATTTCTTGCAATAAAATCAACAAAAATTTGCTGGAATGATTTAAGGGATGGGGCGGCTGCTGCTCTTGTGCCAAGAACCCTAAAATTTTTCTTTTAAAATGATGAAATGGGGATAAGGGAGATGTGTGTGTATGTTATACGTGTAAGTGTGTGTAAATAAGTGTGTGTGCGTGTGTTAGGATAATAATTAGGGACTTAAATTTTTGCTTAATTCTACCATTAAGGTGCTAATTAAAAGTTACTCAATTAACACATTAAATAAAATACTATCCCTACTAATCCTTAAATAAAAGTCCCCCAATTTAAGTAAAATCCACACTAATTTTACAAACTTTACTACTTAGCAAAAATAAGGTACACCATGCTAACTTTAAAATTCTAAAATCCCTAGATAAATAAATAAGGCTTGTAAAAATACTAAAGCTTAGTAAATTCATTAAAATACCCCATTCTTGACTAAAAATTAAAATACCACATTTTAAAATACCAAAAATCGTCACCGGTCTTTTCCTCGATCCCGCTTCGAATAATCGCCTGAAACATGACAATTGAAATACATTTTAACGTGCATCACAAAAATATTTAAATCATACCATTTAAATAAATCATGCATCACTAAAATCATTTTAAACTTGAATAAAATATTTAACAATTAAATAAATGCATGGGTTATACGTGTGCTGATTCTTGGGCACTACAGTTCCCATCCCACTTATAAAAATTTCGTCCTCGAAATTAAATCTTACAGAACAACTCCGGGTAGCGAAGTCTCATATCTTCCTCTGACTCCCAAGTGGCTTCTTCCACTGATTGATTTAGCCACCAGACTTTGACCAACTTAGTCACTTTGTTCCGGAGTCTGCGCTCCTGTCTGTCTAGGATTTGAGTCGGTCGCTCCTCATATGACAGGTCTGGAGCAAGCTGCAACGGCTCATAGCTCAGAATATGCGAAGGATTAGCCAGATATTTCCTCAGCATCGAGACATGGAACACATTGTGTACCCCGGCCAGATTTGGCGGAAGGGCAACACGATAGGCTAGTGTCCCAACTCTGTCCAAAATTTCAAACGGTCCAATGAACCTCGGACTCAACTTGCCTCTTTTCCCGAATCTCATCACCCCCTTCATAGGTGCTATCTTGACGAAAACGTGATCACCAACGGCAAATTCGAGATCTCTCCTCCTCTTATCAGCATAACTCTTCTGACGACTCTGGGCGGTCTTCATTCTATCACGAATCTTGGCCACCACGTCTGCAATCTGCTGAACTATTTCTGGTCCAAGTTCCGCTCTTTCTCCGACCTCGTCCCAATGAACTGGTGATCTGCACTTTCTTCCATTTAAGGCCTCGTAAGGAGCCATACCTATTGATGATTGGAAGCTGTTGTTGTAAGTAAATTCCACTAGAGGTATCTTAGACTCCCAAGTTCCCTGAAAATCAATCATACACGCTCGCAACAAGTCCTTTAAAATCTGAATCACTCGCTCAGACTGGCCATCTGTCTGCGGTTGAAAAGCTGTACTGAAAAGCAACTTTGTCCCCATGGCTGCATGTAAGCTCTTCCAGAAGAACGATGTGAATCTCGGGTCCCTGTCGGACACAATTGAAACTGTGAATCCATGCAGACGGACTATCTCCCTGATATAAAGCTCCGCATACTGCGTCATGGAGAAAGTCGTCTTCACTGGCAAGAGATGCGCTGACTTGGTGAGTCGGTCCACTATAACCCAAATAGCATTAAAACCTCTGACTGATCTAGGCAACCCAACCACAAAATCCATAGTAATATTCTCCCATTTCCACTCTGGGATCGGGAGTGGCTTAAGCATCCCTGCTGGCCTCTGGTGTTCAGCTTTCACTTGCTGACAAGTAAGACATTCTGATACGAATCTGCGGATGTCTCTCTTCATACTTGGCCACCAATACAGGATCTGCAGGTCCTTGTACATCTTAGTACTTCCTGGATGAATAGAATACGGGGATGCATGTGCTTCTGTCAGACTATCCTGTCTGATCGAATCAACACTTGGCACCCACATTCTGCCTCTTTATCTCACAATACCATCTGACACTGAGTAAAGAACACTGCCCTTGGCTTCATCTTTCAGTCTCCCTTTCAGTAATTGCTCATCTGAAGACTGACCTGTCCGGATACGGTCTAGCAGAGAAGACTGGACTGTCAGATTAGACAGCCTTGGTGCTCTGCCCTTACGGTATACTTCCAAACCAAACCTCTGAATCTCAAACTGAAGAGGTCTCTGCACTGATAACTGAGCTATGACTGCAACTTTTCTGCTCAAGGCATCTGCCACAACATTAGCTTTTCCCGGATGGTAGCTAATCTCGCAATCATAGTCCTTCACCAGTTCCAACCATCGCCTCTGTCTCATGTTTAGTTCCTTCCGCGTGAAGAAGTATTTCAGACTTTTGTGGTCAGTGAAAATCTGACACTTCTCGCCATACAAGTAGTGTCTCCAAATCTTCAACGCAATGACGACTGCGGCTAATTCTAAATCGTGCGTCGGGTAGTTCTTCTCATGCACCTTCAACTGCCTGGAAGCATAAGCTATAACCCGACCTTGTTGCATCAACACTGCGCCTAATCCGAGCTTAGATGCATCGGTATAAAGCACAAATTCACCTTACCCTGTTGGCATGGCTAGCACTGGTGCCGAAATAAGAGCTTGCTTCAAAGTATCAAAGCTCTTCTGACATTCGTCACTCCACACGAATTTAGCATTCTTCTTGGTTAGTGAAGTGAGTGGCACTGCTATGGACGAAAATCCCCGAATGAACTTACGGTAGTAACCGACTAAACCCAAAAAGCTGCGGATTTCTGATGCATTCTTCGGTTCAACCCAATCCTTAACGGCTGCTACTTTTGCTGGATCCACTTCAATGCCACTGCTAGACACTATATGCCCCAAAAATGCTACTTTCTGCAACCAAAACTCGCACTTACTGAACTTTGCAAATAGCTTGCGACTCTACAAAACCTGCAACACTGTCCTCAAATGCTGGCTATGCTCATCATGGCTCTTCGAGTATATGAGAATATCGTCAATAAACACTATGACGAACTGATCAAGGTAGGGCTGAAATACTCGATTCATGAGGTCCATGAAAATTGCTGGAGCATTCGTCAATCCAAATGGCATTACTAAGAACTCGTAATGCCCATACCTGGTCCTGAAGGCCGTCTTGTGAACGTCTGCATCCTTCACCTTCAGCTGGTGATACCCTGATCGAAGATCTATCTTAGAGAACACTGTAGCTCCCTGCAATTGATCAAACAATTCTTCGATTCTAGGGAGTGGGTACTTATTCTTGATCGTTACCTTGTTCAACTCTCGGTAATCGATGCACAGCCTCATACTCCTATCCTTCTTCTTTACAAAGAGCACTGGTGCGCCCCATGGTGAGAAACTAGGGCGGATAAATTCCTTGTCGAGGAGCTCCTGAATCTACTGTTTGAGCTCTAACATCTCACCTGGAGCTAGTCGGTACGGCGCCTTTGAGATTGGCACTGTGCCTGGCATGAGATCAATGGTAAACTCCACCTCTCTCTCTGGTGGAAGACCTGAAACATCGTCTGGGAAGACGTCTAGGAATTCACTGACTACTGGCACGTCGGATAAAGATGGAGTGGGCACATCAGGCGCTGAAATAATACTGGCCAAGAAGGCCTGACACCCCTTGGAAATCAGCCTCCTCGCTTGCATGCACGAAATCATGCGAGGGAAGCTTCTCCATCTGTCTGGCTCAAATAGAAACTGTTCCATGCCCAGCGGCCTAACCAATACTGATCTTTTCTGGAAGTCAATCAGGACCCTGTTCTTTGTCAGCCAGTCTATTCCCAAAATAATGTCGAACTCTGGCATCGGCAGTAGAATCAAATCTGCATATACTAGATGGCCCTGCAATTCCAGATCGATATCTCTGATCACGCTGGTTACTAACAGCTCTTCCCCGGATGGGACTGTCACCGAAAAATTTATATCTAGGCCAATGGACTTGATGTCCATATGATTAGCAAAAGTCTCCGATATAAAGGAGTGAGTGGCTCATGAATCTATCAGTGCCGTTGTGGCTAATCTTTTAATGAAAATATTCCCTGAGATGCGTTAGCACAACAAACTAACTTATATCCCAAAAATTCTACCATAAACCTCATGCAACAAAAGACACTCAAAATTCCAACTAAAACACTAGTATTCCCAATTAAAACTAAACATGCAAGGCAAAGAAATCGATACCGTACTGAATTAAATAAATTACCAGTCAAAAGGGTAGTGCCTGGGTTCTCCTCTTGAGCATGCATGGCGAAAACTCTCCCTTGCGTTGGTTGCTTCCATTGTGGGCACTCCTTCAACATGTGGTATGTAGCCCCACATTTAAAACATTTCCCGGATCCCCATAAGCACTGACCGGGATGCTAGCGATTGCATTTCTGACACACTGGGAAGTTATCGGGCTTCTGAGGCGCCCCCTGCTGCTGGATAGGACCCTTGCCTTTTGGCGGTCCCTGATATGATTTCTTTCCTGGTGGTCCCTGGTAAGGCTTCTTGTGCTGGGGTCGCTGATGCTGATGTTGCGGCTGCAGTGGTGCCTGGTAGGGCCTCTTGCCCAACCTGTCAGCCTCGATATCCAGCTGGTCTTGCTCTGCCGCCAAAGCCCTAGAATCGGCAACTGCGTATGTAGTAGGGCCAGCTACCCTCACATCACGGTGCAAGATGGCCGCAAACCATCCATAAAATGCCTCAGCTTTGCCTGGGCATCATTGGCAATGAGAGGCACGAAGTAACATCCCCTCTCAAACTTCCTAACAAACTCTGCAACACTGCTGTCTCCTTGTCGCAGCGTCATAAATTCCCTAGTCAGCCGGGATCGTACTTCCTCAGTGAAGTACTTGGCGAAGAACACTTCTTTGAATCCATTCCAGGACAACGTCGGCAAATTAACTGCCACCGATGCACTGTCCCACCAACGTCTGGCATCGCCTGCTAAAAGGAATATGGCACAACGGGCTCTGTCTGCATCCTGCAGCTCCATGTAGTCAAAGATCGCCTCGATGGACTTAATCCATCCCTCTGCTACCATCGGGTCAGTAGATCCCAAAAATTCCTTAAGATTCATCCTCTGGAACCTTTCATACACCGCTTCTGGCCTAGGCCTCTCCCCCGCGCCAACTGCAGCCTGATTCCTCGCAAACTGTGCGAAGAACTGAGTCATTCCTGCCAGCATCTGCGCTTGCATATCTGGCGGTGGAGGTGGAGGATTGGCTCTCTCCTCATTTCGGTTCTCTCGATCCTCTTCCCTTGCTTCTCGGTCAACCACACGTCTAGGAGGCATTCTGTCCCATCAATTACCCAACATGAAAACCCACTATGCATGAACATGATATCAATGACATAGGATGCACGAAATCTAAACTCAAAACATGGATATGCTGAATTCATGATTCAATGCTTACTACATACATAATGCAAAAATTAAAACTTACAGACTTGAGGTGTGACTTCGAGAGCTTCTTGCGACTGGCAGTAGGCATAACCCTTTACAGGAACACCGCTCTGATACCAACTGTAACGAACCGTACTTTTTACTACTTAAAATTTGCGGAAAAATTAAAAATTTTCTTGAATACGAAAATAAAATCAATACGGTCGTCACTACATCATCCATTCACCAATAAAAATCTTTTTAAAAGAAGAGCTTGCTCAAAACATCTCGCAACAAAGCATAAAATCAGAGTATTAACATTTTCTTGCTTAAAATATTAAAATAACGGGAGCGGTCCTCAGGTCTATCCTTCCGCTCAGTCGAAGCCTTCTCCTTGGTCCCCACCTCCTGTCTCCTCATAGACATCCTCACCTGCATCGATCAAGTCTTGTGAGTCTAAAGACTCAACACTTATAAACTGAGAATAGCAAGTAGTACATAATAAAATCGCATGCAACCTTAAAATAGAACATACATACTTGAAGCTTGGATTTGAAATGAGCTTGAACTTGCATACATACATAGACGTGCCATAACTTAAAAGCTTTCATAAACATGCTTGCATACTTAAACATACATGACTTCATTTTGCGTAGAGGATGTTTCAAAACAAGTGACCCATACATAATAAATGCCTGATCAGACAAACCACAGTACTGGGCTTACAGGGACGTATCCACTGCCACATACATGAGATCCCCGTTCATAATTTAACGGGCTGGTTGGTCCCCGTTCATAATTTAACGCTTTCCAACCACGATCTAACCCGTTCATAATTTAACGGGGTGGAGAGGTCCTCGGCCACGTTCACCGACTTCCAAACCCATTCAATTTGGTCACAAGGCATTTAGCATACCTCAAAAACTTAAAATATTTTCTTGCACGTCAACATACTTACTTGGCGTTGAGGGATTCGTTGGACTTCGATTGGGGCCGTTGCTGCTGCACATACTAACATGAAACTGCATACTTAACTTGCATAGCTTAGACGTATCAATCATACTTACTTACAAGTTCAATCAATTCCTTAGGACGTTCTAAAATTCCCATGACTCAACTTTGTAAATCATTGTACTAAACCTTGACCTCAAACCTCAAAGCATAACATAATTTTTCCCAAAATATGAAGGACACGGACACCGCGCCTACCTCCGTGTATGGGTCCGTATAGGTTCGGGTGAGAAGAACTCGAAAGGAAGGGTGGACACGGACCCCGTGTCAGGGTCCGTCTGAGGGTCCGTCTAGACTCTGTATAAAGACACCGAAAAGAAACAAAGGCACGGACCCCGTGTAGAAGTCCGGGTAAGGGTCCGTGTACCTGCGCAAATTTGACACCAAGGAGAAAACAAAAGCACGGACCCCGTGCCAGGGTCCGTATGGGGGTCCGGCTAAGCACTGAAGGTCGAAACCTACGAGAAAAATCTTGACACAATATTACATTCTCCTCAACCAAACTCGATGGCTACGAATCGACACCGCAAGACACTTCCTAGGACACTAAGGTATTGTATCAAACCCAAAGTGAACCATTAAAATTATTCCCGAGAGCAACGCCAATCAATGACAAAGACACAACCTGAAATTTGCCACTATTTACTTTCCTACGACTCTTGATTCAACTTATTGCCTATCGACACAAAACCAAACGTTAATAACCATCCCAACATCTTAAACAATGTACCTATAAGCAGCAACGATCACCCGTCGATCCCCAACAAAGCCTGAAACATTAAAACTTCAAGAACTCATCAACATCAATAATTTCTGAAAACGCAGTTTGAGCAGTCCCACGAAAAACATCATAACTCACTCAATTTTTATCCGAATAACTCGAATTTTATATCAAATCGAAGGTATCAAAAAGTTCTAAATTTTTCTTATGGAAAGTTTTCTCAAAATCTCGACCGAAAATTCGCAGTTTTAACAAGAACAGTAAAAACATGATTTAGATCTAAAAATTTTCCTTCAAAATCGATCCAAACAATTAACCGCTCAAACTATGAACATCATACATGAATTTTACGCATAAAACAACGCAACACATAATATGACATGATCGACGCAGCAAAAGAGAGATTATACGTGCCTTTTGATGATAAACTTTACCGAAACGGCGATACCGATGCAGGAACGGAGCGAGGCTTGATTCGGGACGACTTGCGGCTCAAATTTCTTGCAATAAAATCAACAAAAATTTGCTGGAAAGATTTAGGGGATGGGGCGGCTGTTGCTCTTGTTCCAAGAACCCTAAAATTTTTCTTTTAAAATGATGAAATGGGGATAAGGGAGATGTGTGTGTATGTTATACGTGTAAGTGTGTGTAAATAAGTGTGTGTGCGTGTGTTAGGATAATAATTAGGGACTTAAATTTTTGCTTAATTCTACCATTAAGGTGCTAATTAAAAGTTACTCAATTAACACATTAAATAAAATACTATCCCTACTAATCCTTAAATAAAAGTCCCCCAATTTAAGTAAAATCCACACTAATTTTACAAACTTTACTACTTAGCAAAAATAAGGTACACCATGCTAACTTTAAAATTCTAAAATCCCTAGATAAATAAATAAGGCTTGTAAAAATACTAAAGCTTAGTAAATTCATTAAAATACCCCATTCTTGACTAAAAATTAAAATACCACATTTTAAAATACCAAAAATCGTCACCGGTCTTTTCCTCGATCCCGCTTCGAATAATCGCCTGAAACATGACAATTGAAATACATTTTAACGTGCATCACAAAAACATTAAAATAATACCATTTAAATAAATCATGCATCACTAAAATCATTTTAAACTTGAATAAAATATTTAACAATTAAATAAATGCATGGGTTATACGTGTGCTGATTCTTGGGCACTACAGTGTTAGACGATAGGGTTCCTTAGAAATTGACACTTTACCCGGAATCACCTCAATAGAAAATTCCACCTCTTTGTATGGTGGAATGCCAAAAACATCCTCAGGAAAAATGCTAGAAAAATCTCTCGCGGTCTCGACATCCTCTAGTTTCAGATTCACTATCTCAGATACTGACACAATGCTTGTCAGAAAATCTTGGCAGCCTCTCTTCATCAGTTTCCTTGCAGAGATACAATAATTGATGTGCAACATTTGCTTGTTCCTTGCTGCCTCAAAAATAAAAGATTTCCCGCTGGACGGTCGAACAGATACTAACCTCTACCAGAAATCTATCGAAGCTCCATTTGATGAAAGCCAATCTATGCCTAGAATAATGTCAAACTCAGACATCGGTAGCACATCAGATCTGCCTGAACAACATCCTTCTGCAATCAAACCTCGATATTCTTCATTACCCTCGAAGTAAACATCTGATCTCCGGAAGGAATCGAAACTTTGAAGCCCAAATCCATGGCCTCTGGTATAATTCTTAGTCGTTTGACAAAAGTCTCGGATATAAATGAATGTGTAGCACCTGAATCTATCAGTGCATCGGTGGTTATACCTGAAATAAATATCCTTCATGCAACAAAATATACCATCAAATCCATTCAAGCCTAATAAATTCCAGATCTTCTAACAATACAACCAATACTTACCAAAAATTCTCCAATTAAATCCCTAGAATTACCCGAATTTACACACATTTGCCAACCAAAATTTTGGAATTAGTACTAGAGTCCTTGAAAATTTTGATTTTGACCCTGAATGTTCGGCTATTTGCAATTTAATCCCTCAAAATTCTCAAATTAACTCAATTCAATCCTTAACTTTATCTAATTAGAACACGCCACCAATTTTTCTAAGTTCTCGGTTCCAAAATTAGTTATACTATCCAACTTAACATTTGATACAATCCAGACAATTTTAAAAGAAATGCTAAGCAAATAGGTTACCGGTGATCAAAGTCGAGTCGGTATCTGCTTATGCCTCCTATGCGTGCATGAAATAGGCCTTACCAGTAGTAGACCCATTGTTCCTTGGGTAGTCTGCAGCTTTGTGGTCCTCTTCCTTGAAGATGAAGCACTTAAACGTCTCCCACATGTATTTACCATAAATGAAACGATTGAACTTGTTGCAAGGCTGCCTCTCCTCCTGTCTCGGGACACCGGGATTCTGAGGGTGCTTCTGCTAACCCGGCTTCTTAAAGTGTCCCTAGGGCTTCTGCTATCCCTGATGTCTTGAAGGCCCTGTGAACTGTCTCTTACTAGGATGTGAGCTCTGCTGGGTCTGATGCCTCTTCCTATGCATCTCAAAATCGATAAATCTCCAAGCCTGCTCTGCCTGAAAGGCACAAGCATTAGCAGCATCATAACTCACCGACCTCATCAGCATGTGTAAAGTACCGCATTTTTAAACATACTTAAAATTTGCGGAAAATAAATTTTTTTCTTAAATAAGTAATTCTCCTCCAAAATGCCTTAAAAATAAAATACTTGAACAAATATTTGAAATGTAAACAAACTTGCAATTAGTACTTGTTTAAAACAACATAAAGTAATTTCAATAAAAATCTGAGTAAAAAATTTTTATCATGCATAAAAAGTAAAATCCTTGAAAACTAAAACAGTCATCGGGTTAGTCCACAACACAGTCAGAGTCAGCGCACTGATCCCCGCCCCTTGTCTCCTCATATTCGTCCTCACCTGCATCGATCAAGTCTAGTGAGCCTAAAGACTCAACATGTATAAACTGGGAATAACAAGTAACGCATAATAAAACCAGATGCATTTTAAAGTAGCACATACGTAACTTAACTTTGAACATACTTACATAACCATAGACGTGCCATCGATTCATAAACATTTTCATAAACGTACTTGCCTCATACATAATTAAACATGCATAGTCATCATCATTTTGCGTAGAGATATGTTTCAAAGCATGTGACCCATAACATAGTGCGCCTAATCAGACTAAACCACAATACTGGGCTGGCAGAAATATCCACTACCACATACATAAGAATTATGGTCATACTTTACCGGGTGGATTGGTCCCTGGTCATAATTTACCGCTTTCCAATCCTGATCAAACCCGATCATAGTTTACCGGGGTGGAGAGGTCCCCGGACACGTTCTCCGGCTTTCAAACCCGTTCATATTTGGTTACAAGATATTTCGCATACCTCAAAAACATAAAACATTTTCTTTTTGCACGTCGAGTATACTTACATAGCATTGTACATACTAATACATACAAATGCCTGCCCAGGAAATAATTAATTTTTTTTAATAGAAGGCTTGGCGCTCGGGCGGTAATTTCTCGCGCTCGAGCGCCGTCCTGCGCGAAAAATTTTGAAAACCAACATAGTTGAGCAGTCACACGAGAATGATCATAACTCACTCATTTCTTGTCCAAAATTTACAAATTTACTATCAAATCGAAGATAAAAAAATTACTACGTTTTATATGTTGAAGGAGTTTCAAGAAAACCGACCAAAAATTCGCATGATTCGAAATGACAGCAGATTCGGTTTTTGAGACCTAAAAATCGTTCCAAAATCGTTTCAAACATTTTTTTGCTCAAACATTGCATAACATAAATGGATTTTTACACACAATATACATCAAAATATTTACTGTGACAAGATCGATGCAGAAAAAGAAAGAATATAAATGGCTTTGCTGATTAAACTCACGAAAATGACGGATATCAACGCGAGAGAATGCGAGGCTCGATGCGGGAGGACTTGTGGCAAGAATTTTGCTCGAAAAAACAACGAAATATTCAGAAATTTTGCAAGGGGAAAGGGTGGCTGTTGCTGAATTCTATGAACCTTAGTTTTCCTCTCAACTTGAACGTGTACGTGTGTGTGTGTGGTGAGTTTAAAAGGTTAATTAGGTGAAAATGTGCTTAATTAATTAATTAACTAATTAGGGACTAGAAGTGCTTAAATAAATAATTAGTAATAAAAATAATATTACTCTAATAATTCAATACTAATCAAAGATTAAATAAAATAATTGAGTACCAAGTTTTGAGATTAAAATTTCCAAATTTTCAAATTGATATTTGAAAAGCTTAAAATATAAAAATCACCTAATAAATTAAATTAGACTTTAGAATGCTTAAATTCCAAAAATCATTTAAAATAACAATTTTCTTGACTTGAAATAAAATACCACATTTTCATAAATCGCCTAAATCGTCATCGGTCTCTTTTCCTGATCCCGCATCGAATATTCGCCTGAACACAAAACTTAAGAAAACATTTTTTTTAACGTGCATCAAATAAACATGTAACAATTTTAAATAATGTGAATCGTAAATCATGCATGGTTAAAAAAAATTTTAAAATTAGATAATTAATTTTAACCATTTAATAAATGCAAGGATTTACTTGTACTGATTTTAGGCTCTACAATTCCTCCCCCACTTAAATAAATTTATCACGCAGTGTTTATTGCTTCTGCCCAAAAACTTTGAGAAATACCAGAATCATCCAGTATTGTTCTAGCAGCTATTTTAAGGGTTCGATTTCTTCTCTCAGCTACATCATTTTGCTGAGGTGCTCTAGCTGCTGAGAGCTCATGCTTGATCCCAGTACTTTCTAAAAATTGTGAAAGATTTGATTGATGAATCAAGTCCCTCGATCAGACCTTATTCTATAAATACCAACTGATTTTTCATTTAATAATCTTTTGAAAAGTTTAATCAGTTGTGCAGCAGTTTGGTCTTTAGACTTTAGAAAGATAACCCAAGTAAATCTTGAAAAATCATCAACGATCACCAAGGTGTATTTCATTCCCCTAAACTTATGACTGATATAGGACTAAAAAGATCCATATGCAGCAGTTCTAAGCATATGGAGGATGCTTTATTCCCCTTGTTTTTAAATGAAGATCTTACATGCTTACCAAACTGACATGCTGAACAAATTTTAATCCTTTGAAAAATCTATTTTGGCCAAACCAGTTACAAGATCTTGGTTACTCAGATAAGCAATAGACTTAAAGTTTAGGTAGTTCAACCTTTTATGTCATAACCAGTTCTTAGAAGATTTTAAAGCTATAAAACAAAATGGTGCATTAGATTGATCAGTCAAACTGACTTTGTAAGTATTTCCACAACAATCGCCAGTTAAAATTATCTCATCAGTTGAGTTTCTAACTGTGCAAGTGTGTATGTAGAACTGAACTGAGAAATTGTTATCGCATAACTGACTGATGCTAATCCAGTTATAATTCAAATTCTCAAATAGTAAGAAATATTTGATAGTAAAGTTACCATGGATAAGCTTACCCTTACTCACAGTTTTACCTTTAGAGTTGTCTCCAAAACTGAAGTTTGGACCAGTGTATTTGATCAGTTGGGATAGCAAATTTGGATTCGATGTCATATGCCGCGAGCATCCACTGTCTAGATACTAGATTGATTCCTTGTTTGTACATGTCACCTGCAATCACACACAATGAATAATATTGGTACTCATATATATTGGGTTCTAAACTGATTAGTCCTTTAGGAACCCAGACTTGGATAAGTCTGAATGACTTTCCAGTTGTTGTGTTCAAAATGGTTTTTCCAGGCTTGTGTGTGCTTGGTGTGTTGTGTGCAGATGAGGCAATATGTGCTTTAGCCTTGTTAAACTTGTTCTTCAACCGATATCTTTTCTGAACTGGTTTACAGTTATGGCAATTGGAATACCCATTTGGAGAAATCAAGTGTTTATTGCTGAACCTTTTAGGTGGCCGGCTACACGAATCAGTTGAAGTTTTAGGGCTATAATCAATTCCATACCTTTTAGCCTTGTTATTATTTTCAATAGGCTGTTCAACTGGTCTACTTTTCTCAAGTTGTTCTTGTACCATAGCTGATTTGACAAAGTGAATATATTTTCCTTTGCCCATGTTCAGTTTTGGCTGAGTATCACTTGTAGAAGTTTAATCATGATTGCTAAAGCCTAAACCAGTTTTATCAGTAACTGATTTTTTTCATATCTTGCATTTCAGCTAGTGCAACTGATGATCTATTCCATGCCTAAATAAGCCCAGTTTGCTTTGAATTCTCAAGCGTTAACTGCTGAATCATAGATTGATTCTTGCTTCTTTCAGCATTCAGCTCAGCAATCTCTCGTGTAAGACTCAATAGTTCAACTGATTTATCAGCTTCGGTTTTATTGTCATCGAGATTAGTTTTCTTTGCTTTGCTTTGGCCTTCTCAACTGAGAGAGCAAGCTTGTGATACTCGTTGACCATGTCATGTAATGTGGAAATAAGTTCATCACGTGTAAAGTCAGTTGAACTAAAATCAAATACATGTTCACTGGTTGATTCTAGTTCTGTGTCATCAGCCATCAGACACTTCACTTCCCCATCATCGCTGGAGCTGCTCAAGCTCTCAAGTTCTGATTCATCGCTGTCAGATTCAGCCCATTTGGTTTGACTTTCCTCAGCTAGAAGAACTTCGTGTTTCTTTCTGAATGATTTCGTATCATCTTTGGTTCTTCTCCTATTCTCATGTGATTTATTTCCATTTTCAGCTGACACTCGATCCTTCTTTTGATTAGGACAGTCAGCAATGAAGTGTCCAGTTTTGCCACAGTTGTAGCAAGCATTTGGTTCTTCCTTGTTGTTATTCCTCTGATATTGTCTTTGAAAATAGCCTTGATTTCTTCTCATGAATCTTCCAAATTTTTTTACAAATAATGACATTGCGTCATTACTTAACTGATCAGCAGTTTTCTCAACTGAACCAATTGGTTTTGACAGCACTAAAAGCTGTTGTAGCTTCTGGTGTGGAAGGTTCTCCTTCTCTCGTTTGCAACTCGAAATCATAGGCCTTCATATCAGCAAATAGATCATGTAATTTGACTTTATTTAGGTCATTTGATTCTCTCATAGCCATTGTCTTAACATCTCATTCATTGGGAAGACCTTTGACTACCTTCAGCGCTACTTCTTTATTTGGATACACCTTTCCAAGTGCATTCAATTCGTTTATTATGTCGCTGATTCTCTCATCATATTCGTGCATAGATTCTCCAATATTCATTTTAATATTATCGAATTTTTGAACAGCAACTGAAAGTTCATTCTCTTTGGTTTGCTCATTGCCTTCGTAGAGCTGAGTCAACTTCTCTCAGATTTCTTTTACAGTCTTACAGATCTTTATTTTGCTGAAAGTGATTTTATCCAGCGTTTTGTACAAGATATCTTTGGCCAAATTGTCCCAATTGGCTTTTATTTTGTCCTCTACTATCCATTCTTCTCTGGTCTTATCAATACGGTGTGGTGCGCCATCAGTTATGGCAACAGCAGTATTTGCTTTCAGTATTCTCATGGGTCCGTCAGTAATGACATACCAAATGTCATCATCTTGTGCAGCTAGATGAGCCTGCATCCTAATCTTTCAGTCATCAAACTCTTCTCTTGAGAACATTGGAATTTTGTTGAATGAAGACATGGTAATCAGATTTTGTAGGTAGGAATATTCAGGAACAAGATTCAACCGCTCTGATACCACTTGATAGGATCGATTGGTAGGTGAAAGAGTGTTTAGAAAGGGGGTTGAATAAACACTTGACAATTTTACCACCTTTTCAAATAATGAGTCAGTTTAGTGATATACTGAACTCGAAAATCTTGTTATGTCAATGTCAATCAGTTAACTAATGAAAGTGAAATAAACTGACTGACAGATAGAATAAAACTGAAATTAAGAGACACGAGATTTATGGATGTTCGGAGATTTCAATCACTAAAAGACTTGAAACTCTTAATGTCACCACAACAAAGACACAAATATATGTCTTGTCTGTAGAACTCTTGGTTCAGATAAATGGAATTACAAAAAATTCTAACTGATAGCTTGGACGACTAGAGTTAGATTGAAGCACTGATTTCATCATGTGCTATGAGCGGGTGGATATACGAACAATAAGTGTGCTCGAGATCTTTACAGAAAGATAACTTGGAGATAATCAATTGTTTTTTTTCAATTAGATTATGCCCTTTATATACTCGAGACTTTCAACGGTTAGATTGGTGACTGGTTGGATTGCGGTTAGAGTTTGAATGGTTTGACTCCTAGCACTTCTTTGATAAAAAGGACTTGTTAGAAGAAAATCTAAGTGATGACCTGATATGTCCGCAACCTGAGATTTTGATGAAGCGATGAGCGGCTTACTGTCGTTTTTGTCATTACCAAAATTATAATATCTCGTATTTCAACAATCTGACTTGAAAGAATGGTAAATTGTTATAAATCAATGTAATATCAATGAAATACAGCGACTGTACATGATTTTAGAGTGAATACCATTGGCTAAAAAGTGGTGGTTTCCATCAACATTTGGTGTAGCACTTTTCTCTAATTCAAAAGTACCGTATTATCGATCATTTACGAGCCAAGAGGAACTCACATTTTTGGACTAAAAGCACATTGTTTAGATGAACCATATATTCGAGTTGATAAACCGTTTTTCATTTGACTCACTTTCTTGGCCGAAGCCACTTTTTCCTTTGGGCTCAATTTTCAGTACATTAATTGTTGTCTGTACTCCAATTAAACAATCATTTATTCATGCATTTACAGTAGCTCATCAATAATTAGATATCAATAACATTTTCGAATAAAATATGTTGTACAATATGACCAATAAAGTTAGAGATGTACAATTTGATGCAATATATATGAATGAAGTTGTAGTTGATAAAACATTTGCTATAAATCCAAGCCAAAAGCCAGAAGCGATATATAGAACAAATCATTCTAGTAAACTCACCTCTCCAATTTACTAAATTGTATGTTATACCACTCTAATTACTTCAATAATTCCTATAATCATAATTTGGGTTGTATATATTATGTGTGTTGGTATCGCAACTAGACATTTAACTGGCGCAAGTTCTATTTCTCATAAAAAATTATAGATAAATTTTGAATCTAAAAAATTCATATAAAAAAAAGAATCTTTTCCCAAAATTTTGAACTTGTGAGATAAGTCGGAAACAACTCATGAAGCCTTCGGCCACTGGAATTTTCTACTTCGGGAAGGGTTGTGGGCAAGCTCTGGAAGCCACGCGTAACCTAAATTTTTCCAATATGTGTGTCTCGTTGCATTATACCACTTTTGTATATGAAATTTTTCTGTAATCCCAACCAATCTACCCAGGGTCCTTATTTTCAAAATGATTTCCAAAAGATTTTGGTCACTGAAAAAGGCTACTGTCTACGACGTTTTGGGGTTTCGGCCAGAACCAAGGAGATTAGACAATATGAACAAATTTTCTTTTATGCTCAAGCCTAAATATATTGTGAAAAGTTGAGAAATAAGTGCATGAAATCAGCTCCACTTCCCTTTTTTTCCTTGAAAAAAATCAAATGTAGGTAGTTTTTTGTATTTATCTTTAAAATTATTATAAATTCCAATGTTTTTCCCAAAAGTTTCAAATTTTAACTAACACAAGCCAAAAAGCATATCAAAAATCTTTGGACATCAAATTTTCTTATATAAGTCTTGGATCTCGGTTTTCTCGTGCCCAAACATAGCGGAAGTTTTAAAAAATTTTAGATCTTGACATTCAAGATATATTTGTTTGAGCATTCGTATGGTTCTAATAATTAAACATACATAGGATGTCTAAAACTTTTACCTTTGGTGAAAGATTCACTAGGCTCCAACTATTTCGGGATTAGCGAAAATAGCTCTAGATGTATTTCCTACAAACTTTCTTCGAGAACTCATTCCTTTAATCTTCGAATCAGGTCAACGACTAGAAGATTTGTTCCTCTTCCAAATAGCACTAGAATATTTGAAAGAAGTTTCAACATTGGAGATTAAAATCGAGAGATGGCTCAATCTCCTTTTCAAAGAGAATGGTCGAAAATTTTGGAGACAAAAGGGAGGCTTTTTCGAAAATTGTGGTGTCTCATGGAGGCTAGGGTTTAAGTCTCATGCTTAAATAAAACCGTCATGACCTAATTATCATAATACAACATTTGGGTCTCTTAATTAATATTTATGTGCTTAATTAATTAATTGTACTAGTCCAACTAATTTAATTAATTAATCAAAGTCTATTAAGAACTTTAATTATTTAGTATGTTGGACTTGTACTCTTACAAGCCCATTAAACATACTTCTCACTATGTTTAATTTAATATTTAATAAACTCAACTTTTGAGTTTAATAAATTCAACCATTGATTTTATAAATTCAACTCCTTAAATTTGTTCTCTCCAAATTTAATAAATTCATAAATTCAACTTCTTAAATTTACTATATCATAAATTCAACTCTTTGAATTTATTTTTCTCAAAATTTAATTATCATAAATTCAATTCCTTGAATTTACTATATCATAATTTTATATAAATTCAACTACTTGAATTTATTATATCAACGAGAGCAAAATAATCTAGTGCTTGTGTGACCCTCAATGGTTCAGGGATACAGCTAGCTCTAGATTCACAACTCTTTGTGATTCAGGACATAATCTTTTATTCGGCCTTACCCTTAATTTGCCCCATTCTATGTATCAAAAATTGATCATGAGAATGTAAGAAATCATATTTCTGATTAAATCCATCGAATCATGATAAGAGCGTCTAGTAGCATCACTCCATGATTTCCTAGGTATCACTGATGGTGCCTGCAAGAACCAGTCGATTATGATTAACGTACACTATTGTCCCTTCATCTCATATATCCTGATCGAATTTTCAACCATTGGTTCATGAAGGGTTGTATAATAATTCGATAACTATGTGACACATCTTTGAGAATAAATAGTGGCATCGCATGTACAATTGGAGAACTCTTTCTCTAACGTACATCTCATACTCTAGCCATAGATTTCATGCACTATTATTTCATCAGATCACGTAGGATATCCACACCCGTAGGTGAGCAGTGGATTCCCGACTACAATGCACTGCCTCCTATATGTGTCGTAACTGTACCCAATCTCGCCATCTTATGACCCTCTTGGAGTCGGTAAACGAGTCAAAACACAGCCCTAGCATATAGAGCCTCAATGTTGTTTCGGGTCGTAAGGACTAATGGTGTACAATCATAACCACGGACTTATTCTCTCGATGAATGATAACCACTTGGAAAGTCCGAGGGAGGGTAGTTCGGTATTATCATCATATGACTACCCATCTGCATGTTTGGACATCTCTATTACCAAGAAACGCGGTACATAACATCACGGATGCTAGACTCGAGCTCAAGCGACCTTTATCCACGTTTTAGGCGGCTAAATCGATTAGGAATGAATTTAGATCATACAGTATTTACAAATGAATTTCAACATCGAATTACGATTGATTTGTAAGTATAATCAAGGTCTTTATCTATGTTGGTCACATGGGTATACAGATAAAAAAATAACAAACCATGAAATAACGAAATTATATTAAAATAAAGATTGTTTATTTCAACTGAGTCAATAAATTCCCTAGCCAACAGTTGTCTTACAAGGCATATACTCTAACAATCTCCCACTTGCCCTAGAGCCAGCTACCCATAAAATTTAATCACATTGCTTTGCGATGCTTCCCAAATAATGGTCCTGGCAAGGGCTTTGTAACTGCATCAGCAACATTATCTGCAGATGGGACTCTTTCAACTGTTAATCTGACGGATGATGTGGAATTTTCCCAGTACATATTTGGATTACTGATGAGACCATAGCTCCTTTTCTTGCGCAACGGCACCAGTATTGTCGCAGGACACCGGGACTGGATCAACTCCATTAGGAATGATGCCCAACTCTTGAACAAAATTCATCATCCAATCTACCTCTTTGGTTGCAGTATATGCAGCAATGTATTCAGCTTCAGTGGTGGAATCTATAACGATGTCTTTGTTAGAGTAGTTGCCCGTCGAGCCAAGTGTTGGCCGAGGATTCATGTTTAAACTCTATGTATGAACAATCTTTATTTTAATAATATTTGAAATTATTTCTTTGGTACTTCTTTATATGTATACCCATGCTAGATGCATAGATAAAGTCCTTAAATATACAAATTGTAGAAATAATATGATATGCTCATATGATAAGTATCATGAAACTCATATTTGGAATACTGTATATTCTAAACCGAAACGTCCCTTTATTTAAAATGCGGAATATTTTTTTTTGTAGAAGCTCACAATTTGTAAATATCATTTTAATATTTCGCATGCATGCAATCCTACAGAAAAATGTACCATTTAAAAATAATCGTAAATGTTTAACAACTTAAAACAGTGCAGTTAAAATGACCAAACTCGACCAACAGAAAAATGCGTAATGTAACGAGTAAAAATCCTAAAATCAACATCGTGACAAAACCAATGTATAAAATACTCATTTCCTTTCAAAACTCATAAAAACATCATGTGCGGAAGAAATGTGGTCCTCGGGTCGTGTCGCCCCACAAGGCCTGCCTGCTCAGAGTTCGGCACCTCCAATCCCCACATATCATGCTCATCTGCATCACACACTCCTAGTGAGTCTAAAAACTTAACAAACATGTACCAGGAATAACAAGTACATATACATAGCACACAGAAGTGAAAATATATTATAATCAACATATGTTTCAAGTATTTAAAAAGCGTAAATGTAGACGTGCCAGATGAAATCTTTACATGTCAAAATAGTTCATCATTATCATCATTCATCATTATACATCATTTCCTTTGGTGAATTCAGTTCATTTGTTGTGACTGTCGTACATCATTCATCATTTACGATGGATCCATCATACATAGAACCGCGGTACCCGGCGGCTGTCGGACATCGGTGACAGTATTACCCATCCACTGTGTCTAGGACTCATTATCATCATTTACATATATGTCTTAAGCATTTACTTATACTTCGATAGCCACAACTAATTTTCATCCTTCAAAACATCATCATTTTCATCACTTATCAAAATCATGTACATGCGTAAATTTTCTTAAAATCAAGCATGCAACGTATATTTCATAAAAATCATAATCATGATGCATAAACATTTAAAAGCATGATAAATTTGTGCTCAGGGTGCTGCCATAACTAAAATCTCGACTCGGGTGCAAAATAACCATTTTGTCCCTGGAAACCCAAAATGATCATTTTACCCCTGGACCTCAACATTTCTACCTGAAGCTTACCAAACTCCTTAAAAAACCCCAAAACATAATTAAACACATTTCTTAGACGTAAACTCGAGACCGTTTCAAAACTTAAACGATTCGATTTAAAACTTAGACCGGGGTCCCGATTTTAACTCGAATCAACCCGAAATTTAACCAAATTTCTCCAAGCTTAAACCTTGTCTCAATCATACCCTAAAAGCCTTTAAACCACCTCCACCAGCCCACTTAAGACCTTCGAACAGCACCTGAAAAGTTGCTGGATTTTTCTACACCAAAGCTAGTCGAACCCTAGTGCACTAAACCCTCAAATTCTCGACCCTAGATCAAACCAGCGGGGACCTAACCTCGCCCAACTCTTCCTAGCCCACCTCTGGACCCTCCTGGACCACACCATGGCCTGGTTCAGCCCTCCTTTGCCAAGCCTACCCTCGCAACTTGAGAAAACATGAAAAATATGGACAAATTTTCACAGCTTGAGCGATGTTACGTTAAAAATCATATCTCCCTCGTTTCCTATCAGAAAATTACAAATTTGCTAACGAACCGAAGATAACACAGAGTGTAACAAATCATATGTTGAACACATTTCAGAAAACCAACCTGTAAGTCACATAATTTGAAATAACAGAGGGTGACGGATTTTGTGACACAGAAATCTCACAGTTTGCACGACTTAACGATAAAAATCATATCTCCCTCGTTTCTTATCAGAAAATTACGAATTTGCTATAGAATCGAAGATAACAAAGAGTGCTACAAATCATATGTTGAGCACATTTTCTTAAAACCAACTATAAGTCGTAGAATATTAAATAACAAAGGGTGACGGGTTTTGTGACACAGAAATTTCACATCTTGCGCGGCTTTACGATAAAAATCATATATCCCTTGTTTCTTATCAGAAAATTACGATTTTACTCTCGAATCAAAGACACCAAAGCCCGCTAAAAATCATATGTTGAAACATTTTCAGAAAATCAACCTATAAGTTTTAGAATTTGAAATAACAGAGGGTCACAGGTTTTTGTGACACACAACTCAAGCAAACAAGTTGAACCCTTCGGCCTATGCATAATTTCGCCCCTCATCATACTCCAGCACTATGACACCATTATTTTCAATGTGAACAGCCCCCCTTGACAACAAAACTCGGCATCCCCCTTGCACCAAAGCAAGAAAACGTGAGGATACATCGCACGAATGGCAAAATCATGACAATACACGCATAAAAACGATTTCCCATGCTAACGGAAAATAATCCTCATGCATATACACATATAACAGCAATAATATGGCGTGAATGAAGAGGAAAAGATGATACAAGAGTGCCTTGATGTATTTTATGCAAGAAGATCGAAGAAACGAGAGTCAGGGAAGCAATGGGGGAATATTTCTTGCAAGAAAAGAACTTGGCCAAAACCTAGCTGTTATGGGATTGCTGAAAATGATAGGATATTGCTAAGTGGAGGGGAGTGTTGGCTGTTTATTTTATGTTTAGGTTTAGGAGAGTTTAAGGGTTAATTAAATAGATAAAAATTAAGCTAAGGGGCCCTAATTTTAATTTAAAAGGGATTAAAAGAGTTTTGAGTCCAATAAGCTCAAAAATAGGCCCATCAAGTCCAAACACACTCCCGAAAAATATTTCGTTTTGGTAAGTTTTTTAAAATATTACCCAAACCGTCAAAAAGTCCTCCGATTCGATAAAGTTCTCGTACCGCTTAAAAATATGCTCTGGCGGGTGAAAATACCCAACAAAGCCCATTTCTTGAAAAATACATTTGAAACATCTTATATTAATTAATCAAAATTAATCATGTAATAAAAATAATTTTCCTGATAATTCCCCGGTTTCCGTTTCTTGTTCGAGCACGAAATGCAACTTAAAATCCTAATGCATGAAACTTTAAATAAACCATGAATTAAAACACAAATTCATGAAATAAACATGCATTTAATGCATTAAAACAATTTAATAAAATACAAAATAATTTAATAACTTGCATGCATGTGGTTTACGTGGACCTTCAAATTTTTGGGACTTTACATAAACAGTCCCTTGTTGATTCAGTCGCCATTAAGAAGGATAAATGCCGCTTGAGTTTGAAACTAGTATCTGCGATGTGAGTACCATGTTTCATTGGTAGGGGACATTGTGATGTCCGAGCATACACATAGGTGCTCCTTGTAGATTGCACTGAACAACCCACCATAAAGGACTTTCTAAGTGGTTCTCACTTATCGAGTGGAAACGTCATAGTTTATGGTTGTACACCATTAGTCCTTATGACTCGGGACAACATTGAGAATCTATATGCTAGCATTGCACTTTGACTTGTTTACCGACTCTTATGGGGTCATCAGGTGGCAATGTCGGGTTGTTTTGTCGAAACATATAGGAGTCGATGCAATGTAGTCGGGGATTCACCGCTTACCTTCGGGTATGGATATCCTATGTGATATCATGTGTATGTAGTTTGAAATCTCTAATCAGTGTGTTGGTGGTAATTAAGAAAGGGGTTTCTTATATTACACCATCGATGCAACTACGACATGACACATAGTATCGATTCTTTGACAGCTCTCGATATACCAATAGTTGTCGAATCGGTCGGAATATATGAGATGAAGGGATCGTAATGTACACTAACCGTAATGGATTTATTCTTGCAGGCACTATCATTTGATACCTAGGGAATCATGTAAGCGATGCTGCTAGGCGTTTAACATGATTGGTTGGGTACTATAAGACTTGAGTTTTCTGACGTTCTTATTATCAAGGAGTAATAAGTAAGAATGGAGCAACTAGGTGAAAGGGGATCGGTTGAGGTGCCCAGATGCGCAACAGAAGTTTAAAAAAAATCAAATTTTACAAGCAAAAATCGAGCACCTCACTATGATGTGTAGCAAATAACATAAAACACAAAAATGACATTCATAGTGTGTTTAGAAATATACATATCAATCACAAAGGATTGATGATGGCTCCAACTAAGTTGTTAAACAACTTAGCTCTTCAAAGGCTAGACAATCTACATGCTTCCAATTAGCACTCCTTGCTCAAAAATCAAGCCCACCACCAACAAAAAAGATCCCCTCTAAATTTGCACTAGAAAAATTAGACGATTTTACTTTGAGAAGAGTATGCAATCTTCAACAATTGAAGAAGCAAAAATGAAGGAAAATAGGAGATAAAATTTCGGCCCTTGCATGTCTTGGAGGAAGGAAGAATGTGTTGTCTGTGTTGTGTAAAAAGTTAAAGTTACATGAGCATATCATGCCTTGGATATTGAAAAAGTAGCCTCCAATCCTTCACCTCTCATGCATGCAATTCTATTTGAGCTCGTAACAATTACAAAGCCCATTGATTTTAATTTATTGTCTCAAATAAATTTGAGAGCAATTAATCCTTACTTGATTTTACTCAAGCCCACTAGTTGAATAATTATTTCTTATTGGGCTCTACAAGACCCAATTTTATTTAATTAATTCAACACTTGAATTAATTTAATTATTTGGACTCTAATAGGTCCACTAGTGTTTAATTAATTCAACACTTGAATTAATTTAATTTAGTCCATAATAATGTTTATGAAAATCACAATTTTCAAATGCATTATTTATTTGAGTCATCTTTTAATTTAAGAACACTTCCATAAATTAAAAGTTACATTCCCCATAATTCTCTTATAGAGGTCATTCTTCTATTTTTATTTGCACTTATAAACTCCTTTATAAGCCGTTCAACACATTGAACTAATTTTTTTCTCAACGGGAACTAGAAAGTTAGCACTTGTGTGGCCCTCAATGGTTCATTTATACAACTAGATGTGGGTTCACATCTTAATGTGATTCGGGACTAAACATGTCCTTATATGAGCATATCCAATTGCTCCTTTCTTAATTATCAACTCCTTGATAATAAGAACGTTAGAACTCAAGTCTGATAGTAACCAACCAATCATGTTAAACGCCTAGCAGCATCTCTTACATGATTTCCTAGGTATCAAATGATAGTGTCTGCAAGAACCATTCAATTATGGTTAGCATACAGTACGGTCCCTTCATCTCATATATCCCGACCGATTCGACAACTATTGGTATATCGAAATCTGTCAAAGAATCAATACTATATATCATGTCGTAGTTGCATCGATGATGTAATCTATGAAACCCCTTTCACAATTACCACCAATACTCTTATCGGAGATTTCAAACTACATACACATAGGATATCAACACCCAAAGGTAAGCGGTGAATCCCCGACTACAATGCATCGACTCCTATATATTTTGACAAAACATCAAACCTTGCCACTTGATGACCCCATATGAGTCGGTAAACAAGTCAAAGTGCAATGCTAGCATAGAGAGTCTCAATGTTGTCCCGGGTCATAAGGATTAATGGTGTACAACCATAAACTACGACGTTTCCACTCAATAAATGAGAACCACTTGGAAAGTCATTTATGGAGGGTTGTTCGCACTCTACAAGGAGCACCTATCTGCATGCTCGGACATCACAATGTCCCCTCCCAATGAAACATGGTACTCACATCGCAGATACTAGTCTCAAACTCGAGCGGCCTATATCCTTCTTAGCGGCGGCTGAATCGAATAGGAACTGTTTAGAATATACAATATTCCAAATATGAGTTTCATGATACTCATCATATGAGCATCTCATAATCTTTCTATTATTTTTATATTCAAGGACTTCATCTACACAACTAGCATTGGTATACAGATAAAGATGTGCCAAAACAATAATTTCAAATATTATTAAAATAAAGAATTTTAATACATATAGTTTCAACATGAACCCTCGGCCAACACTTGGCTCGATGGGCACTACTCTAACACTAGGGTATGTTCGTATAAGGACATGTTTAGTCCCGAATCACATTGAGATGTGAACCCATGGCTAGTTGTATCATTGAACCATTGAGGGTCACACAAGTGCTAACTTTTTAGATCCCGTTGAGAAGGAAAATAGTTCAATGTGTTCAACGGTGTATGAAGGATTTGATAAGCGAAAAGAAAAATAGAATTATGACTTCTATAAGAGGATTATGAGGAATGTAACTTTTAATTTGTGAAAGTGTTCCTAAATTAAAAGATGGCTCAAATAAATAATGTATTTCAAAATTTTGATTTTCATAAACATTATTATGGACTAAATTAAATTAATTCGAGTGTTGAATTAATTAAATAACATTAGGTTTTGTAGAGCCCAATTGAAAATAATTATTAAACTAGTGGGCTTGAGTAAAATCAAGTAAAGTTTAAATGCTCTCAAATGTGTTTGAGATATTTAAATAAAAGCCATGGGCTTTGTAATTGTTTCAAGCCCAAATAAATGGCATGCTTGGGAGGTGAAGGGTTGGAAGTCAACTTTTTGAGTTAAAGGCATGCATGCCTTTTAGAATACACTTTAAATTTTTACACAACCAAGAAAATTCCCCCCTCACCTTTCTCTCTTTAAGAATAGCCGAAATTTAGAGCTCATTTTCCCTAATTTTTTGCTTCTTCATTTGTTAATGAAAGCATACTCCCTCTAGTGCAAAATTAGATGGGATCTTTCTTGTTTGTGGTGTACCTAATTTGAAAGAATTTGAGCAAGGAGTGCTCTTGGATAGCTTGTAGATTGTCTACCCTCAAGAGTTAAGTTGTTTACAACTTAGTTGGAGCCAAAACATCAATCCTTGTGATTGATAGGTAAAAATTTCTAAACACACTATGTATGACATTTTTGTGTTTTGTTATTTGTTCTACAATATTGTGAGGTGCTTGGTTTTCTTGTGGCAAAAATATTTTTCAAACTTCCGTTGTGCTTCCGGGCACCGTAATCGATCCCCTTTCAAGTGGTATCAGAGATAAGGTTACCATATTGTGTAGCAAATACATGAAATTATATTGAGAACAATTTCTAACCGCATGAGATAATCTACAAAACGAATCGAGGGCCTTGTTGGGGATATTTCGGCCCCCATGTTGCTGCCCATTTCCGGCAAATGAGCAGCTTCCGAAACAGCCGCCTATTTTAAATATTAAAAAAAATTGTGCATGTTGTCGGAAATCCGGCGACGGAGCTCCGGCAACGACGATGAAGACTAGGGTTTCCGAAAGTGTTTTGGAATATTAAAGTGTCATGGGCCTTGAGTTGTTGGGCCATTAGATGGCTAACATATTTTGTGAAATTTAAATGAGCCAAAATATTTTGGTGAAAAATGACTTTTTGGGCCCTTAAGTTTAAATCTACAAAATTTGTATATATTTTCTCATAAAATAAATAATTGAAGTTGGACTTTAATTATTTATAGTAAATTGTGATTTACCAGAAAATTCGTTTAATTAATTAGAAAGTAAACAAAAGAGTTTGTTCTGTTGATTTAGTTTATAATCGTGGCAGTTAGTGATTGGATCAAGATATATAATATTGGATCAATTGATTATTGTGATAATTAATTGATGTCGTATGATATGTTATATTATGCATGAAGGATTATCAAAAGCCCAAGCCAAATTTTCTAGGTGTATGTTAGGATATTTTGTGTTGAATGATTGTAATAATTATCAATTTATAAGTGGGCTTGGTTTATAGGCCGTTTCCACAACAAGAGATGTATCCCTATTTGTCATGGATATTTATTTGTAAATATTAGTATAGTGGAAGATCAAGATTGGAAGATGGTGGGCCTTGATAATTATGAAGATCGATGACATGTAAATATTGAAAGCTTCTGTAATTATGCATTTGCATCCCCTGCATTCCCTAAGATTGGACCTAGGCCCGTGTTTGGCTCACACGGGCCATTAGTGTTGGGACGATTGATCATCCTTGTTAAGTTTATTGTTTATAATATATGCATGATATATTATAAATAATGAGTATGTGCGTTATTATTATGATGATAACAAAGTTGCATGAATCCGGCAAACATACGATCAAACAGGACGAGCTTTTAAACAAAATTAATGATGAGACCTTTCAAAATTAAAAACACTCATTTTGAATAAGATTCAAAATTAATATCAAGCCCAAAAAGTGAAATTATAAAGGTGTTTATAATTTCTATGTCTTCCATCGACAATGGATGCATGATGAATGCTACCTGTGTTCAGTGCTCGGCTCATATTATTGAGGGAGCCCTAGACACCGGAAAGGTGTGACATCCATTGACATAGTGATGTGAACTACGTGGAACTCCCATGATTTCGGCTCATATTATTGAGGGAACTCATGGCGACCGTCCATTAAGGTTCAACATCGATGGGTAAGACATTACACGTAAAGATAAACGACGTCATATTATTGGGTCCTAATCAAACGTGAGACCAAAAAGTTTACGTAACGGGTTGCATGGAGATGCAATTGGAAACTACCTTTTAGGAATTATGATTGGCTGATATTATTCGAGATCATAATTAGCTAATTGGACCTTACGTACCTACTGAGGAAAGGAGTTTCCCGTTTTCACTAGTGGATAGTGAAAAACGTCAAAACAGTGGGAGTTAAAATTTATGAAGTAAAGTCCATACTTTATATCTTGCTATATATTTTAAAATAATTATTAACATTTATCTGTTTTTACTTTTCAATACAAATTTGACAATTTCTTCGATATGCAACCTGTTATCTGCAATACTCGACCAACACATTTTAACAAGACCTAATTACCTCAATTCGCTAAGAAATCAGAAAATCATCTTGAATTCGGAAAGGATAGCTTATAAACTTACTGAGTCGCTCCTTGTTGAGGCTTCAACTAGCTGCACTCCTGAGGAATTGCAGACTTACAAGGATTGGTGTGACCATGACTTGAAAGCCAAGTGTTAAATGCAAGCTTCTATGAATGATGAGCTACAGAGGTGTTTTGAGGATGCAAAGAGTCCTGCTGACATTCATTTGCACCTCAAGGAGCTCTTTGGTGAGCAGACTCGGCCTCTTAGGCATGCTACAGTCAAGGAGCTGATCACTTTGCGCATGCAAGATGGGGCCTCGGTCCATGAGCATGGCCTGAAGATGATTGGGCTCGTGGACAAGCTCGTTGGCATGGATTTGATGTTGTCTTCGGAGCTGACCACCGACGTGTTGCTCTTATCGTTGCCTAGCTCATTTGATCCTTTTGTGGTGAATTTCAACATTAACAAGCTGGAGCCTACCCTTGAGGAGTTGGTGAATATGCTTGTCACCTTTGAGTCCACCATCAAGAAAGAGAAGTCAGTTCTTTATGTGGGTTCTTTATCTTGAAACAGTATGTTCTATATTGAAGTAAACATTTTAATTAACTCTACTTCTTGGGTATTAGATACCGGTTGTAGCTCATATCTCTGTAATGATTTTGCAGGTGATGGGAAGAAGTAGGAGACTTAGGGAAGGTGAGACCTTCTTGAGGATGGGCAATGGAGCAAGAGTTGCTGCCAAGGCTATTGGAAATGTTTACTTACTTTTGAACAATGATTTTAAGTTAATTTTAAGAGATGTTTTGTTTGTACCTATTTGGTGAAAAAACATTGTTTTCATTTCTATGATTGATAACGATGGATATTCTTGTTTATTTAGCAAAGGTGTTCGCAACATTTACAAGAATGAATGTTTGGTTGGTAGGGAGAACTTGAAAACGATCTCTATAACTTAAAATTGAAAGATATTCCACTAAAAAATGTCCAAGTAATAACAACAACAAACAAACAAAAACAAGATACTCTAAATTCAGCACAATTATGGCATTCTCGATTAGGACATATTTCCCTAAGAAGGATGAACAAGCTAGTGGGAGTAGGCATGTTTGATATGTCTGATATTAATTCTCTCACGACTTGTGAATCATGTCTAAAAGGAAAGATGACCAAAATTCTCTTTAAGGGCCACGTGGAGCGAGCCAAAGGATTATTGGATTTGATCCATACCGATGTGTACGGTCCGCTTAGCATCAACAGTAAGCATGGACATGCCTACTTCATCACCTTTACCGATGATTTTTCGAGGTATGGGTATGTGTATTTGATGAAAAACAAATCTGAAGCCTTTAAAAGTTTCAAAGAATTCAGAAGTGAAGTAGAGAAACAGTTGGGACGAAGCATCAAGTCACTTCGATCGGATCGAGGTTGTGAATAATTGAGTGCTGAGTTCCAAGAGTATCTTAAAGAGAATGGGATTCTCTCGCAGTGGACTCCGCCTGCTACACCGCAGTTGAATGGTGTTTCAGAGCATTGTAACCGAAATTTAATGGACATGGTTCGGTCTACGATGGGGTTCAAGGAGTTGCCGCCATCATTTTGGGGATATGTACTTGAGACAGTGGCACTATTGTTGAAAAATGTCCATTCAAAAGCATATGATAAAACACCATATGAGATATGGGGATGCCCTGCTTATGTGAAGCAGACAGTGGGAGATAAGTTGGATAGTCGATCTATTTTATGTTACTTTGTCGGATATCCAAGGAATTCAGTTGGATATTATTTCTATCATCCTCAACAAACAAAGGTGTTTGTTATAGGAATGCAACATTTTTGGAAAAAAAAATTTCTATTGGATAGAAAAGAGGAGATGATAGAACTCGAAGAGGTCCGAGAAACACCCAGAATTGTAGAACCCACACCCGAAGAATCAAGAGAGGAGATACAAGCTCCTAGAAGATCCGAGAGAGTCTCGAGACCACCTATAAGGTATGGTATGCTTCTTGAAGAGGGCCATGATGAGCCTAACCATGGATGTGATCCATTAACCTTCAAGGAAGCGTTATCTGATGTCGATTCATCCAAGTGGCTTGAAGCAATGGAATCTGAGATGAATTCCATTCATTCGAACCAAGTGTGGAATCTTGTGGATCCATCTGAGAGATCTTTTCCCATAGGGTGTAAATGGATTTACAAGAGGAAACTTGGGGAAGATGGGAAGGTATTGACCTTCAAGGCGCGATTGTTAGCAAAAGGATATACTCAAAGGCTAGGCATTGACTTTGAGGAAACCTTTTCTCCAATGGCAATGTTCAAGTCTATAAGGATATTGCTGGCCATTCGTATGACTATGAGATATAGCAGATGGATGTCAAGACGGCCTTTCTTAATGGGGATATTAAGGAAGAGATTTACATGTCTCAACCTGAAGGGTTTACATCGATCGCAAATGAGCATATGGTATGCAAACTTCATAGATCTATTTATAGTCTAAAACAGGCATCTAGGAGTTGGAACCTCATATTCGGTAGTACAATCAAAGAGTTTGATTTTACTAAGAATCCTGAGTAACCATGTGTGTATAAGAAGGTCAGTGGGAGTGTTGTGACATTCCTGGTCTCACCCATTCCACATACACTGATATCATCATTAAGCGGTTCTCGATGGATGATTCCAAGATAGGAAATCTACCAATGTGTCATGGCGTGCCCCAATCAAAGTCTATGTCTCCCAAGACTGATACACTAATAGCGGTGATGACAAGCATTCCATATGCATCTGCAATTGGCAGCATCATGTATGTGATGATATCCACACGTCCTGACGTGGCTTTTGCACTAAGTGTAGTGAGTAGATATCAATCGAACCTTGGTCTTCCACACTGGAAAGCTGTGAAAGACAACATCAAGTATTTGAGAATGACCAATAAGTTGTTCTTGGTCTATGGGGGTGGAAAACTGAAATTGAAAGGCTATAGCGACTCTAGCTTCCAAAGCGATATCGATGACTCAAAGACAACCTATGGGTTCGTATTAATGCTCAATGGTGCTACTATCTCTTGTAGAGCCCAATTAGAAATAATTATTCAGCTAGTGGACTTGAGTAAAATCAAGTAAATTTTAAACGGTCTCAAATGTGTTTGAGATATTTAAATAAAAGTCCACGGGCTTTGTAATTGTTACAAGCCCAAATAAATTGCATGTTTGGGAGGTGAAGGGTTGGAATTCAAAATTTTGAGTTAAAGGCATGCATACCTTTGGAATACACTTTAACTTTTTACACAACCAAGAAAATTTATTCCCCTTCTCTCTTTAAGCATGGCCGAAATTTTGAGCTCTTTTTCCCTAATTTTTTGCTTCTTCATTTGTTAATGAAAGCATACTCTTTTCAAGGAAATATCCTCTAATTTTTGTAGTGCAAAATTAAAGGGGATCTTCCTTGTTGGTGGTGGACCTAATTTGAAAGAATTTGAGCAAGGAGTGCTCTTGGATAGCTTGTAGATTGTTTACCCTCAAGAGCTAAGTTGTTTACAACTTAGTTGGAGCCAAAACATCAATCCTAGTGATTGATAGATAAAAATTTCTAAACACACTATGTATGACATTTTTGTGTTTTTGTTATTTGCTACACAATATTGTGAGGTGCTCGGTTTTCTTGTGGCAAAAATATTTTTCAAACTTCTGTTGCGCTTCAGGGCACTATAATCGATCCCCTTTCAATCTTGCTTGGAACTTTTCCAAGAGAGAGCCGCACCAATTAGCATGAATACAAAACCAGAGGTCGATTTCTAATCATGTACGTCACATTTGAAGCTAGAATCAATGTAGCCTTCCAATTTCAATTCTCCACCTCCGTAGACCATGAACAAGTTCTTAGTCTTTCTTAAGTACTTAAGAATATCTTTCACGGCCTTCCAATGCATTGGACTAGGGTTCGCTTGATATCTGCTTGTAACACTCAGAGCGTAAGCAACATCATGACGTGTCGATATCATACCATACATGATACTACCAATGGCTGACGCATATGGAATACGTGTCATCATCTCTATCTCTTCATCAGTTTTGGGACACATAGCTTTAGATTGAGTAACACCATGACACATTGGTAAGTATCCTTTCTTGGACTCTTCCATAGAGAATCGCTTAAGGATGGTATCAATATAAGTGGCTTGGGTGAGACCCAGCATCCTTTTTGATCTATCTCTATAGATTTGTATTCACAGTACATAGAATGCTTCATCCATGTCTTTCATGGAGAATTTACTTGCTTACAATACTTTAGTTGATTGCAGTAATCCTATATCATTCCCAAGGATATCATCAACATAAAGTACCATGAATGTCACTGCACTCCCACTAACTTTCTTGTACACACATGGTGCCTCAGGATTTTTAGCAAAACCAAATTCCTTGAGAGTGCCATCAAATCTGAGGTTCCAACTCCTTAACGCTTGATTGAGACCATAAATTGATCTCTGAAGTTTCCATACCTTATGCTCATTTTCTACTGATGTGTATCCCTCAGGTTTAGACATATAAATATCTTCTTTGATGTCTCCATTGAGGAATGCAGTCTTTACATCCATTTGTCATATCTCATAGTCATATCATGCTGCTATGGCTAATAGTATTCTAATAGACTTATACATAGCTACTGGTGAAAAAGTTTCCTCATAGTCAATTCCTTTCCTTTGAGTATAACCTTTCGCAACCATCACAACCAGTCTTGCTTTGAAGGTCAATACCTTCTCATCCACCCCAAGATTTCTTTTGTAGATCCATTTGCATCCTAACGATTCCCTCAAGCGGATCCACCAATGTTCAGATTTGATTTGAATACATAGAGTCCATCTCAGACTGCATGGCTTCAAGCCATTTGGTTGAATCAGTATCAGATATTGCTTCTTTGAAATTCATTGGATCAGATCCAACACAAGCCTCATCATGGCTTTTTTCATGAAGAAGCGTATATCTTGCAGTTGGTCTAATAACCCGATCAGACCTTCTAGGAGCTTGTACTTCAACTACTGGTTGTTGGGGATTAGGTTCAACTTCTACAGTTGAGGGAGTATCTTTAATTTTGTCAAGTTCTATCATCTTGTCTTTTCTATCTAATAGAAATTTCTTTTCCAAAAAGGTGGCATTTCTTGAAACAAACACTTTTTTTCATTGAGGTGATAAAAATAATATCCCACAGATTTTTTTGAATATCCTACAAAGTAGCACAAAGTGGATCTGCTATCCAATTTGTCTCCCACTGTATCCTTCATGTATGCAGGACATTCCTTTATTCTCAAGTAAGAATATTTCGGAGTTTTTCCCATCCATATTTCATATGGTGTTTTATCCGCTGCTTTATTATGGACATTATTCAACAACATTGCCGCAGTTTCAAGCGCAAAGACCCAAAACATTGTAGGCAATTCAGTTAATCTCATCATTGATTGAATCATGTCCATCAAGGTTCGATTACGACGTTCAGAAACACCATTCAATTGTGGTGTTTCTGGTGGAGTCCACTGTGAGATAATCTCATTCTCTTTTAGATAATCCAAAAATTCAACACTCAACTATTCTCCATCTCGATCAGATCGAAGTGTCTTAATACTTCTTTCTAGCTGGTTTTCTACTTCAGATATGAATTCTTTGAACTTTTCAAAAGCTTCAAATTTGTGTTTCATCAAATAAACATACTCATACCTCGAATAGTCATCAGTATGAAGTGGAATTGCCCAAATTTTGTGCTAACACTTAACGGGCCACAAACGTCTGTGTGGATCAAATTCAGTAGACCATGCGCACATTCCACGTTTTCATTGAATGGAGTCTTCGTCATTTTTATTTTTAGACAGGACTCACAAGTAGGTAGAGAATTTATGTCTGAGAATTCAAACATTCATTCTCCCACTAGCTTTGCATCCTTCTTTTGGAAATATGACCTAGTTTAGCGTGCCATATTTGTGCTGGATTTGGATCTTCCATTTTTCTTTTGTTTTTTGTTGTTTTTGTAGGCGCTTGGATATTGTTTAACGGAATATCTTTAATTCTAAGTTATAGAGTTTGTTTGTTAATTCGCCGGTTCCAATCAAACATTCATTCTTATATAAATTGCAAACACCTTTCGCAAAAACACAAGAATAATCATCTCTATCAAGCATAGAAATAAGAATAATGTTTTTAACCAATTCAAGAACATATAAAAACGTCTTTAGAAAATAACTTAAAATCATTGTCCAAAATTAAAGTAACGTCTCCAATGGCAGTGGCAGCAACCCTTGCTCCATTTCGTAGTCTTAGAAATGTCTCACCATCTCTAAGCATCTTTCTTCTTCCCATCACCTGCAACTCATTGCATAGATGAGAACCACATCCGGTATCCAATATCCAAGAAGAGGAATTAATAGAAACATGTAAAACATACCATGGCCAGAACGCTTCTGGGCAAAATAATCCGTGAAATTACGCCTCCAATGTCCAGGCTTGTTGCAGTGAAAACAGACTTGTTCTGACTTGTCAGGCTTTGCAGGCCCTGGAGTTGGTTTCTTGTATGGTTTTTTGTTGGGCTTGTGCTTTTTCAGAGGGGCAGAACACTTCTTGTCCTTATTTGGGGCTCTTTTTTTTGTACCGGCGAAGAACTCACTAAAAGAACATGCTTCTCCTTTTTGATTGTGGCCTCATAAATAGTAAGCATATTTACCAACTCTTCAAGGGTGGCCTCAAGTTTGTTCATATTAAAACTAACCTCAAATCCATCGAATGAGGGGGGCAGTGACAACAGGAGAATATCAGTCGGGAGCTCACCAGGAATAACCACGTCGAGCCCCACCAATTTCTCATTGAGCCCAATCATTCTAACACCATGCTCATGGACAGAAGTCCCATCTCGCAGACGAGTATTCATGAGTTCTTTCACAGTAGCATGTCTCTCTGAGCGAATCTGTACTCCATACAACTCTTTCAGATGATGGTGAATGTCAGCAGCATTCGCAGCCTCCTCGAACTGCCTCTGCAGTTCATTCGACATAGAAGCCAACATATTGCTTTTACATTGGAGATCATGGTCCCACCATTTCTCAAGCTTAGCTAGTTCAATCTCACTGACTGTTCGAAGCTGCCTCATTCGGTGGCTTCTTATCAAGCACATACACAATCTTTTCCGAGTTCAGAACAATCTTTAAATTTTGAAACCAGTCATTATAGTTATGGCCAATCAACTTGTTTTGATCGAGAACGATTGAAAGCGGGTTACGAGCAGTCATCGTAAATATACTGAAAATGAAAACAGATAATGGTTACTGATAGTTTTAAAAATAATTCTAAGATATAAAATATAGATTTTTATTTTATAAATTGCCTTCACACTATTTTTGACATTTCCAACACCCTCTGATGAAAAGGGGAAATCGTATATCCTTAGTGGGCACGTAGAGTCCAATTACCTAATTATAATCCCGAATAATATCAGGCAATTATAATTTCTAAAAGGTAGAATCCAGTTGCATCCATATGCAACCTCCATGTGTTTCGTCTCATGTTTAATAAGGACCCAATAATATGACGCTGTTTATTTTCACATGTCAAACCGACCCATCAATATTGAATTGTAGTAGATGCTCGCCATGAGTTCCCCCAATAATATGAGCCGAAGTCATGGGAGTTCCGCTCAGTTCACATCATATGTCCGGAGGAAGTCACAACTTTCCGGCGTCCAGTCTCCCCAATAATATGAGCCAGACACTGTCCGCGGGTAGCGTTCAACATGCAACCACGGTTGATGGAAGGCAGGAATAAATTAAACTCTTTTAATTTTTACTTTTGCGATTTGATATAAATTTTGAATCTTTTTCAAAATGAGGGATTTTAATTTTAGAATTGTCTAATTATTTTAATTTAAAATCGTGCGCCACGAATTTGTATGTTTGTCGGATTCCATGCAACTATATTATTTAATAATATACATACATGCATACTACTATTGTGGGGACCCGGACGCTAATCATCTTCTTAATCATCTTTGGGATTTAATTATCAATTAAGATAAACAGGGTCTAAAAATTTTTCTTTTTAAAATATAAGTGCGGAACGTAATGGAATTTAACTAATATACATCTCAGTATAAAAGTACAATAATGTACAACAATTATTCAAACTAGTCTAAGGTTCAACTACTAATTTCCAGTATTAAACCAAGTCTACATCCAAGTCCGGAATCACCACTCTAATCTCGATCTCTCATCATCCTCTTGACCCTGATCCTGCCCCACCTGTTATCATACACACATACAAACAAGACAACAGTCGGATGCTCCGGTGAGAATAAATCCCAGTATAAATAATGTATACATGCAGTTAACTGAATTAACATAAAAGCATGAATTATATCTTATCACATGTAGTATAATCAAACAACATGTATCAATACCAATCTGTAAATAATATCTGAATCGTAATCTACGAAACATAAATCAATACAAATCTGTAAATCAAGTTCTAGTCTCGATATCTAAGACTCGACTCATCTCTCATTCTAATCTAGGGATCCTGATCTAATTTAGACTTTGGTATGCTGTATCGAATGTCTACAATAGACGTCGATCTACATCTAAGCTCATCGATACACCGAAAGTCTAGAGTCTACGCGGTTCTGACAAAGACTCGGCGGTTCTGCCCTAGCTAGGCTTATCTGCCCTAGACTCAAACTCTGGCTCTGCTATAATTTAATAGACTAAACATATCAATCTGATAATCTGCAAATATCAATGCAATAAGGTAAAGTATGTGATTTTGGGAAACTCAAGTCAAACCTAACTCGAGTTGTGCAATCCCGAATCAACATTTATTTATACCTTTCTCTTCACGATCTGATGAAGACGAAGTCTTGTATTCCAATCTGTCCATACCGAATCTAACAATGACGATCGCATAAATACAATATCAGTATATAACTCAGTTCAAAACCTGCTCTGGTCAATACTCAAATCAAACACAATCTGATTAATGTCAATGACATAACAATACAATCTCAATCAATACTGAATCGGATCAATATCAATCAACTGATGTTTCGACGACATAATAATACAGTCTTGATAACCCCGTCAATCTCAACATCACAGATATAATATCAGAATTCATAATCAGTATCAATACAATTCACAATCTGAATAATAACACCACTCTGATATAGAATCTCAACTAAATCAACTCTGAAATTCATAATAATTGTATAACCAGTCTATTCTTAATCTGACTTCAATTATACAATATCTACTGTATCAGAGACACCATCTATGATTCGTATTCAATTCTGACAACATCATAATTTAAAATCGTATCTAAACGTAACAAAACTTACGTCCAGTTGTAGCCTACGTCGACATGAACACAGTACGGAAGTCGGATTACACTTCAGACGGGCGGATCTTTCACAAAAGGCGTAAGGATTTTCGGAGCTTCTTCGTTTCTCTCTTTTCGTTTCTTCTTATCTGAAGAATTAAGATGTACATATATATATATATATATATATATACATCCACGCACATGCAATAAGCCAAGTGGCTCGGTGTGACTACTGCACGTCTCGCGCATATGCGCGACCCCAATCGGTGCATATGCGCGAGACACTCGGTCTCCGCGCGTATCCTGCACATCGCCTCGCGCATATGCGCGACTCATCTCCGCGCATATGCGCGAGACTCTCCTGGAGTTACTCGCATAGGCTTCGCGCATATGCGCGACATCTTCCGCGCATATGCGCAAGGTCTTCTGCCTGTTCGGCGCATGTGCGCGCATCCGGTCGCGCATGTGCGCCGATGCTACTGTCCTCGCACATCAATTTTCACACGCGATCTCATTTCGTGTCTCGGTTAGCCCTTTCATAATTATCTCGATTAAAAATCAATAATTGTAATTTAACACGGTATAAAATCTCGGGCATTACAACTATATATCGCATATATATCATAATATGACATTCAACAATAAATAAAGATGAACGATCGCCAACACTATTAGATCCATGTTTGCCAGACATGGATCCAGGCCCAAAACATAGGTGAATGCAGGGATGCAAATGCAACTTATTACAAAAGCTTCCAATATTTTACACGTCTTCATCTTGAGCATCGAGCCCACCACCATCTTCTAGTCACATAAGGGATATATATCATGGGGTGGGAATGAGCCATAAAACCAGGTCCACTTTAATAATATCAAATATTAATAAAATAAATAAAACATTAAAATATCCTAACATACACCTAACACATTGGTCAATGCTCTCGATCATCCTTCATGCAATTAATATCAAATATTAACATCAATTTAATTAAACAAATTTAATTAATTGATAAATCATGTATCTAATAATTTTATTACTAACCACCACAATTATTAAATAATTTCAAAAATTAAATAAACATCTTTATTTAATTTTCAAATAATCCAATAATAATTGATTTCTTGGAAAACTCATTTTTACCATAAATAATTAAAATCATATTCTAATTTTTATTTTGCAAGAAAATTATTAATTTTCCAAAAATTAATGTTTCAAAAGATAAATTGAAATCATTTTCATAAAATATCAATTTTGTCCAAAGTTTCAAAAAATCAGAAAATCGCACTCTAGGCCCAAACAATTCAAGCTTAACAATCAACACACTGCCCGAGACGTTCTCAATCAGCCGCCTATGCTGCCCGCCTACTGCTCGAACCTTTCAGGTAGCAGCAAGGGGCCTGTGCGTGTAGCATGCAGACGCTCCACACGTTGCTGCGCGCACGGCTAGACGCATCACGCAGGGCGCTCCACGCGGTCTGCCCAGAACTGTTCTGTGCAGATTCGAAAATTATTATTATTTTTATTTTTGGAAAAATAAAATTTTATGGTGCATCAATTTTCTAAAAAATCTTGTTTGGTTAGAAATAAATTATTCAATATGATTTAAAACCACACGATATAAAGAACATGGCTCTGATACCACTGTTGGATCTCGGTTTTCTCGTGCCCAAATGCAGCGGAAGTTTTAAAAAAAATTAGATCTTGACATTCAAGTTATATTTGTTTGAGCACTCGTATGGTTCTAATAATTAAATATACATAGGATGTTTAAAACTTTTACCTTTGGTGAAATATTCACTATGCTCCAACTATTCCGGGATTAGCGGAGATGGCTCTAGATGTATTTCCTACGAACTTTCTACGAGAACTCTTTCATTTAATCTTCGAATCAGGTCCACGAATAGAAGATTTGTTCCTCTTCCAAATAGCACTAGAATATTTGGAAGAAGTTTCAACGTTGGAGATTAAAATCGAGAGACGGATCAATCTCCTTTTCAAAGAGAATGGCCGAAAATTTTGGAGAGAAAATGGAGGCTTTTTCGAAAATTGTTGTGTCTCATGGAGGCTATGATTTAAGTCTCCTACTTAAATAAAACCCTAATGACCTAATTGCCATAATATAACATTTGAGCTTCTTAATTAACATTAATGGGCTTAATTAATTAATTGAACTAATCCAACTAGTTTAATTAATCAATCAAAGTCTATTAAAACTTTAATTATTTAGTATGCTGAACTTGTACTCCTACAAGCTCATTAAACATATTTACCACTATGTTTAATTTAATATTTAATAAACTCAACTTCTGAGTTTAATAATTTAAATCCTCAAATTTTATAAATTCAACTCTTTGAATTTATTTTCTCCAAATTTTATAAATTCATAAATTCAAATTTTTGCATTTACTATCTCATAAATTCAACTATCTGAATTTGTTTTTCTCAAAATTTAATTATCATAAACTTAACTCCTTGAATTTACTATATCATACATTTATATAAATTCAACTAGTTGAATTCAATATCTCAACGGGAACAAAATGATCTTGTGCTTGTGTGATCCTCAATAGTTCAGGGATACAGCTAGCCGTGGGTTCACAATTCTTTGTGATTTAGGATGTAATTCTTTATTCGGCCTTACCCTTAATTTGCCCAATTTTATGTATCAACAATTGATCATGAGAATGTCAGAAATCATATTTCTCATTAAACCCATCGAATCATGGTAAGAGCGTCTAGTAATATCGCCCCATGATTCCCTAGGTATCACTGAAGGTGCTTGCAAGAACCAGTCGATTATTATTAACGTACAGTACGGCCCCATTCATCTCATATATCCTGATCGAATCTGCAGCCATTGGTTCATCGATGGTTGCATAATAATTCGATAACTATGTGACATCTCTTTGAGAATAAATAGTGACATCGCATGTACAATTGGAGAACTCCTCTAATGTACATCTCATACTCTGGCCAGAGATTCCATGCACTATTATTTTATCAGATCACATAGGATATCCACACTTGTCGGTGAGCGATGTATATCAATTGTGGGGAAAGTGCTTATCAATTGGGAGAGTAGTGTACAAAGAGTGAAATAAACTTTAGGAAACAAAAACACGTTTATAAGCCTAGCTATTGTAAGTCAAAAGGGAGGGACACTTGTTCCGGGATAAAAGGAGAAAATAAAAGAAAAGGGGACAGCCCCCTGAATTCAATTCCTCTCTCTTGATAGTCTGTAACTTCTCTCTATGAAATTCTCTTCTTCGTCATTCACTTGCAGGTGGATCTGATCTTTCGAAGCGGTGCTCTAACATTGGTGCTCTCGTCCGCACTCCATTGACGGATTCAAATCATGGTTGCAGTGGTACATCAGCAAAGCGATGGCGGAAGGAACGCGATTTTCTCGATTAGAGGAAACTCTTTCCAAACTCATTACTCTACAGGAATCTCAGGCTGCTATGATTGAAAAGCAACACACAAGCATTGATACCTTCAATACTTCACTCAGTGAGCTCACGGTTGGCTTAAAAACACTCGATGCGAAGGTGGAGCAGCAATTGAGGCGCAACAACCCCGCAGTTGGTCCGAGCTCACCGCCGCAGCCACAGTTGGTGAATAATTCGAATAGGTTCCAGAGTTCCGAGCTGCCATCAGGAGCGAATAAAATGCAAATCGATTTTCCGAGATTTTCGGGGGATCACCCTTCAGCGTGGGTAGCTCGCATTCAGAGGTATTTTGAGTACTATCGAACTCCAGAATCTCAACGTTTAATTGTTGCATCCTTTCATTTAGATGGATATGCTTTGGATTGGTTTGATTGAATGAATCGTAATGAACTGATTGCTAGTTGCACCGAGTTTTTGAGTGCTATTATAAAACGGTTTGGACCATTGGAGTATGAAGATCATTTTGGGAAATTGAGCAAGCTCACACAATCCGGTTCTTTGGCTGAGTATCAACATCAATTCGAACAATTGACCAATAATATTTTGGATATACCCGAGCATGTGCTCATTAGTTGTTTTGTGTTCGGGCTACGACCAGAAATTCGCAAAGAAACACAAGTTTATCGGCCACGGTCACTAATTCAGGCTATGAGTTTGGCAAAGTTGTATGAGGATAAATTTTCGGATAGTGCCAGCTTGCCAGTGAATTGGGGCGACAATTCAGTAACTTCAAAACAATCGTTTGCTATGGTAACTCCGAGCCGACCGCCGCTACTTCCTACTCCACCGGGGCCCAAGAAATCTTATCATATGAAGCGCCTCACTCCAGCGAAAATGTTGGCAAGACGAGAGAAAGGTTTATGCTATAATTGTGATGAAAAATTTTTCCAAGGTCACAAATGTAAAGGACAATTTTTCTTATGCATTGTTCCTGAGGTTGAAGTAGCAGAGAAAGCTAGTGGGGATGAAAGTTCTTTGGTATCTCCAGAGATGGGCAGCTTACAAGATTGTCCAGAAATTAGTTTGCATGCATTGGTAGGACAACCTTGTCCTCGCGCACTACGATTGACGGCTTTCATAAAGAAGGTGCAGGTACAAACTTTGATTGATGGCGGAAGCACTCATAATTTTATCCAGGAGCGCCTTGCTAGATTCTTGAAGCTTCCAATCATTCTTTCTCCGCATTTCTCAGTTATGATAGGCAATGGGCAATCTATGACGTGTCAGGGTCATTGCCCGAAGGTGACAATAGAATTGGACACCGTATCTTTTGTGATTGATCTCTACGTTATCCAAGTGCAAGGAGCTGAAATTGTTTTGGGGGTGCAATGGCTTCAAGGATTGGGCAAATTTGCTATGGATTATTCACAACTTTATATGGAGTTTATGTACAATGGGAGGTTAGTGCAACTCCGAGGTCAGCCGTTGGTCCAGGTGGAAGAGCTCAATTCACATCAAATGCGGCGGTTGTCACGTACAGAGGGGATCGCTGGATGCTTCCAGCTGTTTGCATTGACCGGTTATTTACCCAATAACGATAAGGTGCATCCAAACTCAGGTTCTTTGGCAGCCCTCCTTGATCTGTATCAGGATGTGTTTATGGAACAACAATCCCTTCCCCCTCATCGCTCCATCAACCACTCTATCCATTTTCTGCCCAACACCAAACCAATAAATGTAACCTTACCGTTAAGCTCATTGCCAGAAATCTGAAATTGAACGGCTGGTAACAAAAATGCTTAACAGTGGAATCATTCGCCATAGCCAAAGTCCATTTTCGTCCTCTGTTTTGCTTGTCAAAAAAATGATGATACTTGGCGTTTTTGTGTTGATTATCGGGCTCTCAACCATGTCACTATTAAAGATAAGTTTCCTATACCCACTATTGATGAACTTCTTGATGAATTCTATGGTGCCACCATTTTTTCTAAACTAGACTTGAGAGCGGGTTACCATCAAATTCCTGTGAATCCTCATGATATTCCTAAAACCGCATTCCGTACTCAAGAGGGTCACTATGAATTTCTACTGATGCCTTTTGGTCTTACCAACGCACCCGCCACATTCCAAGCTTCCATAAACCTTATTTTTAAACAATTTCTGCGTAAGTTTGTCATTGTTTTCTTTGATGACATCTTTGTTTATAGCCGATCACAAGATTATAGCCGATCACAAGATGAGCATCTTTCACATTTGCAACAGATTCTTCAGTGCCTTAGAGAAAATTCTTTTTTTGCAAAACAATCCAAGTGTTCTTTTGCACAATCTTCCATTGATTACCTGGGACATATAGTGTCTGCCCAGGGAGTTCAACTGATCCTACAAAAATTGAAGCTATTTGGTCATGGCCTGTTCCTAAAAATTTGAGAGCCTTAAAGGGTTTTTTGGGTTTATCGGGGTTCTATCGAAAATTTGTGAAGGGTTATGCTTCCATTGCGCATGCCCTCATGGAACTACTAAAAAAAGATAGTTTTTGTTGGTCACCAACAGCCCAAACTTCTTTCGAAAACCTTAAACAATCTCTTAGCCATACACCTGTTCTTGCCTTACCTGATTTTTCATTACCATTTCAAATCCGAACTGATGCCTCAGGGGTAGGAATTGGGGCTGTTCTTTTACAGCAGGGTCACCCACTTGCTTACTTTAGAAAGAAACTACCTTCCCATCTTCTTAAAGCTTCAACCTACGTTCGGGAATTACTAGCCATCACCCAAGCTGTTAGCAAATGGCGTCAATACCTCTTGGGCCATCATTTTTCAATTGTCACTGACCACCGTAGTCTTAAAGAAATTTTATCTCAAACTATACATACACCTGACCAGCAAAAATACTTGGTTAAACTCCTTGGCTATGACTTTGATATTTCTTACCAGCCGGGCAGCTCCAATACTGTAGCAGATGCATTATCTCGCCAATTTGAACTTCCAGATTCTGGTTGTGGCATCTCAAGTCAACTACTGGCTATCTTGATTCTTTCATTCCAATTCCTTACTCAACTTAAAGATGAGGTGGCGTCCAATCCTTTCTACAAAAATCTTATTCACAAGAATTCTGCTGCACTACGACCGATCTTCCATCTAAAGGATGGTCTCGTTTATCGCCATCATCGCATTTGTGTTGATCCTGATTCCGAAATTATTCCAAAAATCCTTTTTGAGTTTCATAACACGCCTGTTGCAAGGCATGGAGGGATGCACAAGACCTTAGCTAGGATAGTCCCAAGTTTTTTTTGGGAAAATATGAAGAGGGATATTCAAGTTTATGTGGCTAACTGTGCTATTTGTCAACAAACCAAATATAGCACACAGAAATTACAAGGGTTGTTGCAGCCCTTATCAGTTCCAGCAGGGGTGTGGGAGGATATTTCCATGGATTTCATTACTGGTCTTCCTGCTTCGAAAGGGTTTTCGGTGATTTTTGTGGTGGTTGACAGACTGTCCAAATTTGCCCATTTTGGGCCTCTTAAGTCGGGATTCACAGCAACGATGGTCGCAACTTTGTTTGTGGATATGGTGGTTAAGCTCCATTCAATTCTCAAATCTATTGTGTCGGATCGAGACCCTTTTTTCTTGTGCAAATTCTGGGGCAGAGTTGTTTAAATTCAGTGGCACATCATTGGCAATGTCTAGTGCGTACCATCCACAAACAGATGGGTAAACGGAGGTCTTAAACAAATGCTTAGAGCAGTATCTGCGTGCCTTTGTGATGGATCAGCCGTCTCGCTAGGTTTGTTTCTTGTCTTGGGCCGAGTTGTGTTACAACACCACATCTCACTCTTCTATAAAAATGACCCCTTTTGAGGCAGTGTTTGGGAAGCCTCCCCCGTCGATCCCTTCTTATATTCCAAATTCCTCGTCTGTTGAGGCGGCGGATACCTTGTTACGAGATAGGGATGAGTTGTTATCAACTTTACGTGCTCATATGATGCAAGCACAAGAACGGATGAAAATGCATGCTGACAAGAAACGTTCAGAAAAAGTCTTTGAGGTGGGACAATATTGCTATGTTCGGTTACAACCCCACAAGCAAACTTCCTTGGCTGGGCATCGTTATACCAAGTTGAGCAAAAGGTTTTATGGTCCGTTCAAAATCCTTAAACGAGTGGGTGTTGTTGCATATAAATTGGAGCTACCACCAACAGTGAAAATCCATCCAATTTTTCACATTTCGGTATTAAAAGCTTGTCCAAATCCAGCAGAGGTTTCCGCACTGTCACTTCCTGTCACTTTTGTGGAGAATCAACCTTTAGTGTCCCCCTTGGCCATTCTAAATCATCGTCGAATTCGCCGGCAGAATACGTGGGTGCCTCAACTCTTGGTACAATGGTCGGGTCTACCTTTGGAAGATACTTCTTGGGAAGATTTGAGCTCATTCCAGCAACTCTATCCAGATTTTCACCTTGAGGGCAAGGTGTTGTCTAACGGGGGGAGCAATGTTACGTGTCCAGAGATACCTGAGACAAGAGAGCAGAGGCCACAACGCACAAGAAGTGCAATTAGGAGATTAGTAGACTTTATATCAGAATAATTGTATATCAATTGTGGGAAAGTGCTTATCAATTGGGAGAGTAGTGTACAAAGCGTGAATAAACTTTAGGAAACAAAAACACGTTTATAAGCCTAGCTATTGTAAGTCAAAAGGGAGGGACACTTGTTCCGAGATAAAAGGAGAAAATAAAAGAAAAGAGGACAGCCCCCTGAATTCAATTCCTCTCTCTTGATAGTCTGTAACTTCTCTCTATGAAATTCTCTTCTTCGTCATTCACTTGCAGGTGGATCTGATCTTTCGAAGCGGTGCTCTAACAGTATATGGTGTATGGTGCCACATCATGGTATCGGAACATGTCCGAGCTCCGGCCACAACGTGCGGCCAGAATATATGGAGTGAATTTGATGTGTTATGAGCTACAATTTTTTTATACAATTTTCAAAGTCCTGAACTGATATATCCCAAATTCTATATCTATGAAACAATTTTGAATAGTTTTGTGGCCGTCAGAAATCATAGTTTCCGGCCACCTTTGAATGATTGGTCGACATTTATGTAAACTAGACACCACCTCAAACAACTTTTGTTCAGATTTTTAGTACGAAATAGTTTTCGAAATATCAAAATAAAGTCCTGAACATTGCTATCTTGCTGGGTAAGTTCCAACAAGTGTTGTTTGAGCTCTTGATTTTTTTTTTTGACGAATTTTGTTTATGATTTTAAGATACCTCTACAACTTAATGTTTTCATGGTAAGAGTGGGATGATAAATATTTTCCAAAAAATTTCGGAGAAGGATTTGAGTTTTTGGTGAATTTTATTTTTCTATTTTCACTATATTTATCCCCTTGTCTCTATATCTCAAATCTATTTCTCTGTACTGTAATGCAAAAATCATTATTTATAATTTCATGTTTTTGGAGTCCTCTATGTCATTATTAATATTATGATTATTGTTATTATTATTATTTGATGAAATTATTTCTTTGTTTTAAAAATAATAATATTTTTATTTGTCACACATGGTGGCATGACACAAGTGGGCATGTGGATAAGAAACGGAGAGTATAAATATAAAAAACCTTATTCCAAAGTCTATCAAATACCCTCTCTCCCCCACAAACTTTTTAAGTTCCATTTCCCTCTCATGTATCCTTCCTCCACTTCATCTTCATCACAAGGTTCAATGGGCCTCGCCTCCTCCGGCAGCGGACTCATGCGCTACGATTCTGCACCCAGCTCCCTCCTGGCTGCCTCTGTTGATTCAGTCGTTGGTGCAGCAAGAGAATTCTCCGGCCACTCTCAACTCTCCGCCGCAGGGCGCAGCCAGACCGACAGCGTGAGCAATCCCAGCAGAGAGGAACCGCCTCCGCCCAGTAAGGCTAATAGTACGATTGGGTTGCAGCGGGCGTACGGGTTTGGTGTTGTCGGAGGTGGCAACGCCGAAGGAGCTTCTCCTTCTTTGGTGCGGCACAGTAGCTCTCCGGCGGTGTTTCTCAACCAGATAGCGGCGACGGTCGGGGATTCCGGTATGTTGACTTCGTTTTTTTGAATATTCTTTGGTCCAAATTTTACCATGTCTAATTCATTGGGACAATAAAACTATCAGAATATGGTCATATATTATAAATTTTATGAGCAAAAAATTATTATTAATATTTTATAATAAAATATTATTTTTTATTATAAATATATATTATCTGATTGAAAAATCGAAAACACTTTGTTCGCTTTGACTTGAAATGACAGTTTTAACCTTGTGTATTGTAGATTAATATTTTCTAAAATTAATTGTTTTTTTTGAAGGATTATTAAAACTTTATTGGCCAACAAAATTTAGTTTTTTATTTGTTTGAAAATAAATATTACAACATTATTATTGATATTATATTTTTATTAAAATAAATTAAATAAAAAATTTGTGAAAATATATTTATTGCACCAAACTTTGGACATTTCTAGATATGCCAATTAGAACTATAGATGCATTATTAATCTCCATTTAATATCAATAAAGCTATGGTGATTGTAAAATTTTCATTATAATTCTACCAAATGTTATTGATAAGTTAATACGAATATGATTCAATAATCAATAGTGTCTTTCATTCCACTGGTATTTAATTAGAATTAGTTGAAAATTTAAAAAATAAATGGATATATCCATATTTTAAAAAAAAAAATTTGGTTATTTTATTTGAATAGAAATATGAGTTCCCTTTGAACCATCGCTATGAACTCTTTAATGAATTTATTATATAAATATTTAGGAATTTCTATATCTTTGTATTATATTAAATTACAAAAATGACCCTCGTTCTATCTTTTAAAGCTTGTGCAATATCTTTGTATTTTTGCTTTTTAAGATATATATTATATATATATATATATCTTTGGATTTTTGTGGTGAATATAAAAGTCCCCACTGAGCAAGTTGATTGGTTTAAATAAGAGTTGGGCCCAATAAAGTAATTTTTTTTAAGTAAGATTCAATGAATGCGAATAATATATATATATTTCAATATTTGGGAAGGTGCATGCATCCACCCCACCCACTCACAACTCTAAAATTTACTGCAAATTAAAAAAGTGGCTACTTGTCACGTGACTTGCAAGTGGTTAAAATTATCCTTAAATATTATAAATACTCAGAATATATAACAAATATAATATTTTATTTAATTGGATCGAATATTTTTCGTGTTTCTAATTTATATCTACACAATTTGTTTTAGCTTTATTTCTTGCTTTTAGTGTATGTACTGGATTTTTTTTGGGGCATTGATCTTCATTTTTCGAAGTTCGATGAGGTAATTTAATTTATCTTCTCGAAACCAGAATCTGCCCATTGTTTTACCATAGAATAAATACGTGGAGAAAGTAATTCGGTTTGATATTAAAGAAATATATAGGTTGGAAGATTGTAATATTGGTCGTCCGTATATGAGTAGGTCTCTTGTGAGACGGTCCCACGAATCTTTATATGTGAGACGGGTCAACCGTACCGATATTCACAATAAAATTTAATACTCTTAGTATAAAAAGTAATAATTTTTCATGGATGATCCAAATAAGAGATTTGTCTCACAAAATACGACCTGTAAGGCCGTCTCACACAAGTGTTTACCCCATATATAATATATATATCGATCTTTAATGTTAAAATTGAATTTTAGTCAAGTGTTTTTAATTTTTTGTTAAATTTAATCACATTACTACGAAAGTACTAATATGACATTAAACAGGTGCAGACCAAGGCCATACTAAAAAAATGATCAAACTCTCACTTATATTGAATTTAATTATTTTTATATGTATAATATATACTAGTGCACTGATCCACGCGTTGCGTGTTTGTATAATGTTTTTTATAATTCATTTGATTTATATTTAAATGAGGATCAAAATATAATTATAAGAAATAGCGATGAACTACACTGTGATTTTGATATATAGATTAAAAAATAAATTGAAAAATAAAAGAATAAAAAAATGAGGATCAAAATATAATTATAAGGAATAACGAGGGACTACACTGTAATTTTGATATATAAATAAAATAATAAATCGAAAAATAAAAGAACAAAAAAATGACCACATTGAGAATTGAACCTATGATCTAAACCCCAAATAACAATGATTCTATCCACTGAACTACATATAACTAAAATTAAAATTTTAACATTTTATTAATATAAATAATTATTAAAACAGACCATGACACCAAAGTTAGTTACTCTAAGGGTCTCAAACTTAATAAAATAGTATAGAAGTATAGATATCTTTGAATTTATTTATTTTTATGTGTAATATATATGTATATATATAGGAGGATATTCATTTTCTGTTGCCAGAGGGATGGGAAACTATAATAATTCGGAGAATCTATCAAGATTGAACTCTCAGCTAAGCTTCACCAGACAAGACAGCACTCTTTCTTACATCTCTGAAGAAAACGAGAGCGCTGTTGGTGATGAAATGAGAACTCAAAACGGCCAAAGAAAGACTACTCATTCGTATGGGTTCGGGATGGGGACGTCCTCGACATGGGACGAAACGAATTCGGTCATGTTCTCCGTGGCACCGAACAAACGGTCTAAGATCGTCGATGAGGGTGACCTTCTCGACGGCTTACATAGCACGGAAAATCAGGTACGTAGTTCTGATATACGACGGGCGACCTTATTCTGATTTGTAACGTCTTGCATGTAAATTCAGTTTCAGTTTAGCATGGGGCAAGGAGGAATGGAGATGACACAAATGGAGAAGCTAATGCACAATATCCCACAGGATTCGGTCCCATGCAAGATCCGTGCGAAGCGTGGCTGCGCTACTCATCCTCGCAGCATCGCGGAGAGGGTATTGTTTCGACCTTCCTACTTTCGACCTATTTGTCCATGCCACTAGAACTCGGCACCCTCTTGAGTTCGAGTTTGAGTTCGAGCACGAGCTCGAGCTATGCTGTTTAAAACTTGCCAACCGAGTTCCGTATTTTTATTGTTAATAAGTTTTGATTTTTAAAAGTATTTGTTAAAATTTCATTTTATCCTTTTTTATCGTTAATTATAACCTTCAATTTCTTGAAATTTAAGATCTTTTTTGTAAATTAATATTTAGTATTTCAGACAAATTCGAGCTCAAGATTCCCAATTGCCTCGTGCTCGAGTTCAAGCACTATTTTTGTCCGAGTCAAGCTTGAGTATGTTATATGTATGAACTCGATCAGGCCCGATTGCATCCCTAGTCCGACTTTACTCCTTCCTCTGCACATTATACTTTTCCTTCTTGAAATTGTGCTTTAATATATGTATAGGAAAGGAGGACGAGAATCAGCGGAAAATTAAAGAAGTTACAAGTTCTTGTTCCAAACATGGATAAGGTATTACAGATCATATTTATTTTTATAATATATGTGATTAATTAAGTTGCTTGTTCGTATACTTAATTTTTAGATCAAAATATGATAATTCCAATTTACTGGTGGTAGTGGTGGATTTACAGTTTAAATTCTTATATTATTATAGCTATTACTAGTCTGCTAGGCCATATTTATGTTTTTTGTTCCATTTTTTCCGCTACCGAAAAGGTCTATCGGCTCATAAATTTTGGATGGTAATTATAGTTTGTAAAACCGAATAATTCATAATAATACAGTTTTAATTAATTAATTTGGATGTTGAAAATTGTGAATTTTGCAGCAAACCAGCTATTCTGACATGCTAGATTTGGCTGTGCAACATATAAAGAGCCTACAAAATCAAGTTCAGGTCAGTTTATACATATTCCATTGTTTATTTTGCAGTTATGACAGTAATTAACATTAATAATTATTAGATAAAACTTTTGCAAATAAAGGAAAATAGCTTACTTAAATGTTTAGTGTGGGGTGCAATCAAGCCGAGTGGAGCTCAAATGCACTCTACTCGAGTTCAAACTCGACTGGAGAAGTATTAATTTACAAAGTTCTTGAGCTTTTTTAAAAATTTAAAGTTAATATATACATAATTTTGTGATGAAAGAAGTTTAAAGTAATAATGATTTAATCATTTTAATTTTTAATTTTAACAAATTTTTTTGTAATAAATGTGCGTATTTATGTTTATTTTTCAGAAGCTTCACCAAGAGCTAGATAATTGCACATGTGGATGCAAGAGTACTAAAGATTTATAGCAGAAAATTGGATGTCCAAGTAATCAATGTCCATTAAAAGTAGCACTAAATTAATTTATAGACTTCAGCTTTGTATTATTAATTTTTTTTATATGTATGCAACTCTGTATTGCTTTTATATGTATAAAAAGTGGCAATTTTTTTTATATAAAATTATTTATGTTTGTTAAGACAAAAATTTATATCTAAGTTTTGGTGATCACAAACCAAATTTGTATATCTCAAACTTATGTTATTGCAGACTATTAAACTAAACCGAAAAATCTAGTTGTTAACTATTTCGATCGGATAGAATATATTCATCAGCAGAACTTTAACCTGTTGACCGAACAGAACGGATCAATTTGAAGTCTAGTCTGTCAAACACTCTTTGTTCTGTCGATTACTCCTTCAACAAGTATCCAAAGAATTTGAAAAAACTGACACTGTATCTGACAAATCAATAAAGACACATGAGTATCCGCATAAATATCGACTACTCAGTACATTTATTGTAGTTTGGGACACACACCTATAAGTAAGGAATGCACAAAAAAGCTCTCGGAAAAACTACTATTGTTTTGCTAATCTTCATCAAACATTCAGATAGCAAAACATCTCTCAATAGACTTATCTTTAAGTTGTTCTTGTACACATTCAGTTTCTCATCAGATCGATTAAGGATCAATATTATGCACTTTGCATTTTCACTTATTTTTTTATACAAGAGTGTTGTGGTACTTGAAGAATCAATTGTGACTTTCATAAACCTGTTTCTGAACGTATCAAATTGAAGAAAAGAATACTAGGAGTTTGTTAGGATCGGTTAACGAGGATGATGTGTTTAGAAATGAGGTTGAATAAATACTTTGGTTTTTGTAATATTTTTCGGATATAAGTCAGTTCTTCAAGTAACTGATTCAGAAATCTCGTGTGTCGATATCAATCAGTTAAGTAATGATTGTAGTGCGAAAATAAACTGAAAGATAGATTGAATAAGCTTGTCATCCAAGTTTTGAAAACAGAACGAATAGAATGATGAACACAAAGAATTTTATGGATGTTCGGAGTTTTCAACGGCTCCTACATCAACCCTTCTATCTTCAGGATATGATTTCACTAAAAAACTTTGATTAATTACAAAGATTTGTAATAACTCACTTCAGTTTGACTTATACAATGCCAAACTGAAGTTCTTAGCTTATCTTCTTTTCAACGGCTTCCGATTTTTGTTAAAGTTTGGAAATGGGTTGAAGTTTAAAATTGATATTTGAGTTGATATTTGAGATATTAAGATATTGAATATGTTGTATTTGAGTTGATATTTGAGATATTAAGATATTGAAGATGTTGTATTTGAGTTGGTTTGAATTTAAAATGGATATGAGCATGGTTTCTTGTTTATGTGCAATGAACGGTTTTTATACCTTCTGTATTTCAAGCATATGAGACAGTTGTGTTTGGATTTTGGAGTTATGGTCTTCATCAAACTTGTAGACAATCGAGTTAGCTTCGATTTGGTTCAAGAATCACTCAGTTCCATGAAGAAATGAAAGAGATATGATATATTTACTAAACCTGGTCTAGAATCCCGAGTTTGTGTATATGCCTTCTGTTTATTCGAATTCTGGTATTAATCGGTTGAGATTCTGGATTTGATGTTCAAATGAAAGTTATAGAGCATTGTCTTGTCTTCGCAATGATATAAAATGGACTTAATTCCATTGAGTATTGAGGGAGTTATGCTCGAAATACTAAAATGTGTCAGATTGGTACGGATGCAGAATTTCAAAAATTATGTTGTATGTTTCAGATTATGAACGGCTGAGTAAATGACTTTATTTGACAAAAATTTATGAAGAAGAATTGTTGGGCTTTGAGTTTTCTTGTATATCCAATTAGCGGATCTTGATTTGAAGAAGTATTGAATTAATTATGAATTTTGTACAGAAATTGCTCTGTTTTGATAAATGATCCGAGTTCTTGAGTTATAGTAGAATTCAGAGGTTCAAGACTTCTAAACTTCACATTTCGATCTTCTTTTGGTAATATTTGAAAGGTAAGTTACGGTCGGTAACATACGAGGTAAAAGTATCATTTTTATTTTAAATTGAAAATTCGATGGCTTGATGAATTATTTGTGATTTGTTGATGATTGATCTTTTGAGATGAGCTTATTATGATATTGACTTAATGAGATTGAAATGCATCATTGCATTGCATATTGAGCCACTTTTTGATTCAGATTTGATATAGCGGAGGTCGCCTTGATTTATTGATTTGTTGGACGTATGGGGCTATAGTTGAGTTGGCATAGTGTATGCGGAGGGAGGTCGCTGCTATGGCCTGAACACTCTCTGTAGGCGCACCATAGTCTTGGGATTGTAGAACACAGCACCCCACCCCGAGCGGATGAGCCGGTGGCTGTTGCTGGGTGATTCTATTCCCTTGGGTACCCTATGACCAGATGATTCACTTGATCTTGAAATTTATTGATAGCCCACAGCTTCTGATCATGCATTGCACTATATTTCTTCTTTATAGATTTATATGAACTATTTTGAAAATTAAATTCTCATATGTTATTGATTGTATCATACTGGGTTTATACTCACCGATACATCGGCTACCTCTTGTTTTCATGTGCTTGACGGTAGGTGAGGCGAGGCTTGGGATGCCAGAGTCCAGTTCCAGGCGAGGAGATACGAGTTAGAGTGGGATTCTCGGGTCTTAGGAGCTATTTGATGATGTTTGGATTACTTGGGTTCACTACTTTATTTTGGCATGTTAAAATTTATATTTCAAACATTTGTAACCTTTAAATTATTTTGACGATGTTTATGTGAATTTGTGAACCACAAATTATGTATTTACTAAATCATTTGGTTTGTTACAATTATAATTATTAGTATTAGATATCGGACCCGGGGCCCCACAATTTAAAAGACATGTTGCATGCTTGGTTTAAAAGAAAAACGATATTATATGCATGTTTTTTTAAGTGATGGAAATACGAAATATTGAAGAACGTGAAGGGATTGTGACTAAATACGATGATATGTTGGAAATATCGTGAGGGTTATGGTCCCAGTGGGAGCCCGACGATCGTATTTCCTTAGATACGGATACGAATACATTAATATGTTAATACGTGGCTAACGCCTAGTTGACCGGTGAGAGTGTTGCTGGTGTCCCGCCGCCAGTACTGTGGTTTTATAGATAGATCCATCGCCCAATACGAATACGAGTCACAATCACGATCTGAATTCAACAAACACGAATATGAATATGAATATGAATAAGAATATGTTGATTTGAAAATGATTATGTTTAAATTTTATGCATTATTATGAAAATGTTATTTTAAGTACAAGTATTTTTCACTGTTATATGTGTTCTGTATTACGTATTATTTGTTATCAAGAATATGATGTATTGAGTCTTTAGACTCACTAGGTGAGATTGATGCATGTGATATTAATAATTATGATATGGGAGGTCTTGATGGTTGACCTGACTGGACTGGAGGTGCACATGACTCGAGGACGAGCGCTTCTATTTTTCACATTTACGTTTATGATTATGTTAAAGATTTTTAAGACTATTTATATATGATTTTTGAGAGATTTTTGAGAGGTTTAGTATGAGCTATACTTTTCAAATTTATTGTTTTTTAGATTTGATAAAACCTTTGACGATTTTATATTTTGACTATTTCCTTGGATTTTCAAATACTAGTTGGTTGTTTTATTTTTAAAAATAATTAAAAACTATTTTATATTTTGTAACGGTTCGGCCGAAATCATGAGAGATTAAGAAAGAAAAAAATTCTAGTAATTTTTAAGCAAAACGAATAACAGACGTTTCAGGGAGCTTCAAATGAAACTACTAACATAAACACTGATTCATATACTCTAACTATTGATGGGGATTTTAGGATAATTTAGTATCATATTAACTAGAGAAAACGCAACATAATCAGATTAATATTATATATTATACATATTTTATTCACAAATTTCTTGATTTAATGTTGATATTTTATAAATTAAATATGATGTTATATTTATATTGAAAGCTCTTGAGCGAGAATTTTCTATGTAAATTAGATTATTAAAATCACATGGAAATTTTAACGAAAATATACAACTTGCTATATTCATCGTCTAAATATTTTTTTATATAATTAAAAAAACATATATATTCGAAAATTATTTTCTAAGTCTATAAGAATACGCGTATGAGCATGGACAATTTTATTTTTTTTTTCAGAAAAAAATATGAAATATATACGTATGATTTAAAAAAAAATGGTTTTTTGGGGGATTTAAAGGAATGAAAACTGTTTGGTTAAATTGGAAGATACGGCTGGTGTATGAAATAATGAAATCAAAGCGCTACTCTTTGAGTTATTAGTATTAACCCCCTTTTAACATACGTGAATAGTTAGGAACGAAGGTAGGATTTGTACGTTGAAATTGAATATTTCCTAATTGTTATTTATTAAAACAACTAAAAATATAAATTGTTGTAATTTTTTTAAAACGACCTAGCTCGGCCGTTGTTAATCGTCATGTTAACTTGAAACACTTAAGTGACATTTAAAGATAAGGACTTAATTGAAATCTATGAATTTCGATATAATTTTATTGTTAACAATGAAACAATAAAACAAATATTAAATTCATATTTTACTAATTTACGTATTAGTTGCACAAAGTAAAATGTATTTTCAATACCTCTATTTTTTGTGAACTTGAAATATATCTTAATTAACATGAAAGGCTCTATAAACATGAACAAGTTGATTTGAAGTTATAGTCTAACTTCTCTGAAAAAAAAATATATTTAAATATATTTGAAATCCATCTTATTTGATGAAAAGGAGTCGTTAGTATATAAATTAAGTAACTCAAATAAAAAGAAAAATAAATTCATACTTTTCACCAAACATATTGCATAATGGTGCTACCGAGTGTATAACAAAACGTAACTGGAAATCAATCTTTATAGACTATATATTCTTTATTGCACTGCAATGCATCTCCGGATAAGGCGCTTGAGTTGTTGTATATGTAGATCCTGCCTCAGGTAGTTGGATTGAACTACCTAGATACTTTCTTAAGGAATACCAATGCATTTGATGAAGCCTGAATTGAGACATCGGGGATGAAAAAGATGATGCATTGGAGGCCATAAGCGACAAGTCTGGGCCATATTTTTTGTGCCTGAAGGATATTAAAATAGGAATATCGAGAAAAGTTTTGTGAAGGATCATTTGGTGATTTGTAATTGGAATACGACGGTGGTGCGAACTGAAGCCAAAAGAGATGAACTGAGGGAACTAAACTGAAGCCGAAAGAGATGAAAATGATTGTGGTAGTTTGAGGAATTGGACGGCTTATGTTCTTGGCCTCTACTTCTGGAGGGGTACACCATACTAATAAATAAGATTAAATATCAGTAAATCATTGTATTACCTTGCATAAATTTTGATTCCATCACCTCAAAATCCCAGCAGCATTATTTGGGGTGGCAATCACATGATCACCTGGAAAAGGTTGAAGAGTTGATGTGAGCGTTTCTGGTGATTGCATGGATGGAAGGCCCAATACTCCCTTGTTGGGGCCTGGATTGAAGCCAAAATTGAGATAATTTTCTTGAACTGGTAGCACTGGCAAAAATGAATTGGGTAAGATCTGTTTGACAAAAGGCATCGTAACCAAAGTGGGTGAAGAAAATAATTCATTTGAGGTCATCAATGACGAGGCCATATCACACTGTGACTTGAGCGTCGGAGGGACTCCGCCGGGACACCCTCCCGGCCCCCTTCTACACTTAAAAAAAAACATTTTGCGACGGAATTTGCGACTGAATAACCTTCGCTGATTGAATTTAGCGACGGTTTTAGCGATGGTTTCTAACAACGTCGGTAAACTCATCGTCGCTAAATATTGCGACGGTTTCTCAAAACCTGTACCTAGTTAGCTAATGGTCTTATTCGTGATTTCAGGCTAAGTACAAATTCGAAATCTGCGTCTGAATTAGTGACAATTGCTGGAATCAGACCCTAAATTTTTAGTGAGTATCAATTAACAAAAAAATTGGGTCATTTAGAAAGGGAAAACAAGAGTACTTTAGAAAGTGGCTGTGAAAGAGTGTAAGAACCCTAAAGAGGCTTGTCTAATTTATAGGCAAAAACCTAGAGTTTCGCCCCTGCTTGAATGCTAGTCCATCCACAGTAACCAGAAAGCAGCCTAAACAACTAATAACAGCGCTTTCAAGTTTTTGACGCGATTGGTATCCTTCTTAGATTTTGGCAATCTTTGAGACAACCACCTTGTTTTAGGATTAGAGGCCATAGTTTTCAAAGAAGTAAAAAATTTTGAGAAACGGTGCTCTAAGAAAATCAAAAAAGCCTGAAGAGAATGCCAATCCAATTGGAAAAAAATATGCATAATCCTGATTTGGCTAATCCAATTGGAAAAAAATAGGTCGGGACGAAAACATCCAAAACACAAGATCACCCAATTATAACCTAAATATCTGAAAATCGGCTCCTCAATCCATTTCTTGCTATGATAATTAATTCTAATTCGATTCGAAGCTACAGAATGCATAACACAGTTTAATAGCAAAAGGGTAAAAGAGACGGTACCTCAATTTTCACCAGAGATCCACATGCGGGGCACAGAGCCCATGCCTAAGGTTTGGCTTGTCACATCCAATTTTAGAAAAATTACACATAAAATTTCATTCCTTACGGTGCATGCAGCGCCGCCAGCAACCTGGAGAGAGAATTCCAGTAAAGTCAGGTGGTACCAGACTCAACATGCCTGGTACCGACGCCGCCGCCGCCGCTCCTTATTTTCCCAAAAGGACACCCAATCGCTGCAGATGGAGTGGCGATGCCGCCGCGAGCTCTACGCAGTTTGCTTCTACACAAATAGTAAAACAAAGTCATAAATGAAGAATAAAAATAAACGAGGAATCATATTAGCTGGCGACATCGCAATCAGATTAATAGTATAGATTATGCATATTTTTTATTCATAATTTTCTTGATTTATTCATAATATAATATGAGATTTAATTATATTATATATTATAATAATAATATTATCTATTACTATATTATTAAAGATGAGTCTCTTTTACCAACGGTTCGGTGTCTATGGTCTGTTTTTTGAATGACCTATAACAGTTTTATATCTTAAATTGCAATTCTCGTAATCGCACATGTTAATTTATTCAGTCGTCTCTCCCATTTTATTTCAAATTCCCACACATATTCTCATCATTAGTCACTGAGGCACGTACGTTGCGTATATCATGAATATATGAGTTGCGTATATCATGAATATATGAAGCTAATATATTAAACATTTATGATATTGCAACACTATAATAGCAAAACATTTTGTACTTGAATCATGAAGACAATGGATTCCAAAACTTAAATAAATATGTCAAACTCAGTTTGTTACCTTACATGATATATGTTTTGATCATAAAAATTAATATTTGAAACGTCCACTACTCGTTTACTTAAAAGTACTAGAATTTTTTTCATTAATCTCGGCCGAATTGAAATGTACATATATATATACTTTAAAATATAAGTTGCATCATTTTAAAAATAAAACAACCAACTATATTTGAAAATCCAAAGAAATAGTTTAAGAACATAAAATCATCAAATGTTTCAACTTCTAACTTAGTAATATTAATAAAACTAACATCCTCTCAAAAATCACTCAAAATCATAATCAATTTCATAAAAATATCTTTAGCATAATCCTAAAAATCATAATTCATAATCATAAGTCTAATGCGGAAAACAAGTGCTGGTCATCGGGTTATGTGCACTTTTAGTTCAGTCAAAACAACCATCAAGACCTCCATTATCATTATTATCATATTTCCCTACATCAATCACACTTAGTGAGTTTAAAGACTCAGAAAACTATATTATTGATAACAAGTAATACATATACAGATAAGATGCAACAGTAAAATACTTGTACGTAAAATAACATTTTCACAATGGAAATCTAGAAAAGTCATCAACAGCAAGTGTGTATTTCATTCCTCCTAAGCTCAAGATAGGGATTGGACCAAATAAGTCCATATGCAATAATTCCAAACACCTTGAAATTGAATTACTACCTTTATTCTTGAAGCTAGATCTGACTTGCTTACCAAGTTGACATGCAGAACATACATGATTCTTAACAAAGTTTATATCGGGCAAACCATCAACTATGTTCTGCTTCTTGAGATTATTGATTGACTTGAAATTCAGATGATTCAATCTCTTGTGCCATAGCCAATGCTTATCACTAAGAGAGGCAACTAAACACGTAGGAACATTAATATGATCTATATTCCATGAAACTTTGTATGTGTTTCCTTCTCTTTTTCCAGTTAATACAGTAGACTCATCAGCATTTTTAACTGTGCATGTGTGCTTCTGAAAAGCCACAGAATAACCATTATCACACAGTTGACTGATGCTAATTAAACTGTAACAAAGATTTTCAACTAATAGTACATCATTGATAGTAATGTAACCATGGATAATCTTACCCTTACCCATGGTTTTACCTTTTGAGTTATCCCCAAATGTTATTTTTGGTCCAGTACAACTTGTTACTTCTGATAGTAGATTTTCTGTCCAGTCATGTGTCTGGAACATCCACTGTGCAGATACCATGTGAAGCTGATGATTTTGGCTTTCCTTTCCTGTTCCTGCAAACACAAATTTTAGTATCTGGTACCCAATCTATTTGGGTCCAATCCTTATCAGTTCTTTTGGAACCCACATTTGTACAATTCTAGGTGACCTTGTACTTCGGGTATCCAAAGCAGTGTGTGCAACAGAGGTTCTGCTATTTCTAACAGAATGCATCTTATAATGTTGTTCTTCCCTTCTGTTTTTGTTGTCTAGTCTGTATCTCTTGTGAACAGGTCTAGAATTACAATGCTGGTAGTTTTTAACCTTCATAGGGGCTTGTCCTCCTGAGTTGAATCCTCTGCTGGATCCAGAACTCTGGTGAACTCTTACTTTAGGTTCAACATAACCCAGACCGTAATGCTTCCTTCTGTTCTTCTGATCTACAGTCCTTTCAACTCGAACAGTCGGTACTTCAGGTTCATATACCACACTGGATTTGACAAAGTGAATGAATTTCCCTTTGCCTTTAACCAGCTCTGGCTTAGTACTTTTTTCAGAAGTGCTTTCATTATTGCTGAATCCGACACCACTCCTGTCACCGGATTGCTTCTGCAATTCTTGCATCTTCTCTAAGGAAACAGAAGACTTGTTTCATGCATTTACCAAAACAGATAGCTTCTGGTTTTCAGACCTCATTGTTTGGTAATCTGCATTCACTCTTTCATTTCCAGTTCTTAACTTACTCATCTCAACTTTTAAATCATTGCAGCTGTTCTCTTGCAAGAAAGTGAACTTACTGACTTGATCTTTTAAGTCTTGATTTTCAATCTTAACTTCGTCGAATGATTCAGAAAGTCTTGAGTACTCTTCCACCATGTCATGCAGTACTTTAATTAAATAAGTTCGTGTAAATTCGTCAAATTCAGAGTCAAAGTCAAGTACCTCTCCAGATGTCAAGGTTGGTTCAATATCTGCCATGAGAGATTTGATCTCTTCTGCATCACCTTCGCTGGAATGACTTTCTGAGTCAGAAAACTCAGAGCTAGAGTCCGCCCATTTAGATTTGCTTTCCTCAGCAATCATTGCTTTGCGGTCTCTTCTAAATTTCTTGTCATTCCTCTTGTATTCCTTTTTCTTTTGGTCATCCTTCTTGGACTTTCGACAATCAGCAATAAAATGACTGATCTTTCCACAGTTAAAGCATGCCATGTCACCAGGTGGTGAATCCTTATTGAAGTTCCGGTTAGGACTTTAGTAGGCTCGGTGATTCTTCTTCATGAATCTGGAGAATTTCTTCACAAAGCATCATTGCTGATCTTTTCAGCAGCCTTTTCAGAAGTACTCTCAATGATGGTAACCGGCTATTCTTGCGGAACAGCTACAGCAGCAGCAGCAGCAACAGTAGTAGCAGCAAGAGCCTTTGTAGGTAGATTTGTTTAGGGCTCTTCTCCGCTTCTCACTTCCAGTTCGAACTCATAGGCTTTTAAGTCAGCGAACAAGTCATGTAGCTCCAACTTGTTTAGATGTTTAGAGACTCTCATAGCCATTGTTTTAACGTCCCATTCCATGGGTAAAGCTCTCATCACCTTGAGTGTTATTTCTCTGTTGCCATACTCTTTCCCAAGAGCTGCTAGTTCATTAACTAGGCTGCTGAACCGTTCATCAAACTCATTCAGAGTTTTTCCTGCTTTCATCTTAAGATTCTCAAATTTCTGCATTGCTGTAGACCGTTTATTCTCCTTCGTCTACTAATTTCCTTACAGATTTGGATGAAGTTTTTCCCAAATTTCTTTAGAAATAAGACACATTTTGATTTTGCTGAAGGTATTTTTGTCGAGAGTTTTGTAAAGAATATCTTTCACAACATTATCAAGATTGGCTTTCTTTTTTATCTTCGCCAGTCCATTCATTTCTATGTTTTTCCACCATCTGAGGTGCTCCCTCAGTGTTAGATTTTAAGACCTTCAAAAGACCATCTCTGATGACAAACCACATGTCATCGTCTTGAGCTGCAAGATGAGCTTGCATCCGGATATTCCAGTCATCAAAGTCTTCTTTTGAGAACATAGGAACCTTGCTGAATTGTGTCATATTTGTTGTAAATATAGAATAAGAAAAATCTGCTCTGATACCACTTGTTGGGGATCGAAATAGAGTTCAGACCGAGGGGGTGAATAACTCTTTCCTTTGACGGTCGTTTTTGCGAAAGGTGCTAGAATCCTGTTAGTTATTATAGCTATTCTTGTTTGAGAGTAAATCCAGCAGATCACAATAAATAGAGCGGAAACGATCCAATGAAGTATGGTAAAACACAATAAAACAGTAGGCAGTAGACAATGGTTGTTTATGGAAGTTCGAAGATAAAATCTTGTATGTCTCCCCTTCTTCTGTCTCCAGAAGGTATCACTAGAAGACTTTTGTTTTTACAGTACAATATTTGTACACACCCAATTCAGCAGGACTTATCCTTCGCCTACTGAAACTCTTAGTTTCTCAACACGATAATACGAATACAACAAAGTTCTGGAAAAGACTCTTTTTCATATTACAAACTCTTCTCAAAGATATAGTAACTTGAATATGATTGTAGAGAGAGTAATAAACAGTCAGCACAATATGATTCTCAACAGATCAGATAACTAAAGTGAAGCATGTGCTGCTTTTCTGTATATTGAGCTTGAAGATGATAAGTAGTTCTGAGTGCTCAAATCGATGTTCGTACATGAAAGAATGTAATTGTTGTTTCGGTATCGGTAACCTATAAACGTCGTTGATCTTGTGTATTTATAGAAGTCTTGAATCCAACGCCTATAAACAAAACGACTTCTTTGACTTCTGATAAAACCAGATTTATTACCTAAAAAGGTTCCTGCAAAAAGCTTCAGAACAATCAGTCTTGTTTCAAACCACATTTGGTAAAGATCGTTAGGTTCTGATTCAGTAGAAGTCAAGTTCTGCTTCTGTTTTTCTAAGCTGATAAGTACTCGAATAGTACTACTTTGCTAAGGCGATACGAAAACTTATTCTTTTATACTATCTTCATGTTTACTAACGTGATCTACTGGTTTTGACTACCATCACCACAATTAAATTAAGTCTAACAAAATAACTTAACAATTCTAACAATCATAATAATTTAACAATTTAAATCTCCAGTGCATAAAAGAATATCCTAAATCATCGACTTACCAAAATTCTTAAATCGACCTTTAAAAAGATCGACTAACAATAAAATTAAGCATAAAAATATCTCTAATAAAAATCATTAACATAAAAATATCTCTAAATATCTATAGTCGTAAAATCATTTTAAAATAATTTTTAAGCATAAATAAATCCTTTAAAAATCACTTAAAATGAGCTTTGAGCATAAATAAATCACTTTAAAAATAGTTTTAATTATCATCATAAATCATATAACATAAAATCATTTTTATCATAATCTTTCAATCATATATCATTTTGGGTGAAGTTTGATCCTTGAAAGTAACTAGCTTTTATCATTTGGTCGACTGCAGTCTTAGCCCCACATGGTCCTATGGGGGTGTGCACTAGGCTCCACCGTGGAAATACGATCGTCAGGGTCATCTGGGGCGTTTTCCGATACACGGGGTCCCTCTGGGGCCTTGGCCCGTAAACGGGGTCCTCTGGGCCTTAGCCCTCACGTCATCCCCACAAAATCATATATCATATCTTTTTGTCACAGTCAATTCACGTCCCTCAAAATATTTTCTTTTCTTTAAAAATCATAAAATATGACATCTTTCCAAAAATAACATTTTAAACAGTATAAATTGCACAGCTTTATCATAAATCATAAAAAGAACATATTATATTCAAAATCATCATAATAAATCATAAAATGTCATTTTACAAGCATTATGATCCTTCGGGACGCTGCCAAGCGTTTACGTATTTTCTAGGTATAAAATTACCGTTTTGCCGTTGGACATAAAAATTCTCGAATTTATCTTTTTCTCACTTTTAATAGCACGGGCTTTTCTAAATAATTATTCAAGCTTAAATATAATTTTTCATAATTTTATAAAGCCTAAAACTAGGCTTTTCAATTAATTCTTTAATTAATGTTTTGTGCGGCGATAAAATCCCGGATAAATCCAAAATCCATTATTTTGATCCCAAATTTTAAACATAACATTTTTATAATTTATCCTACCCTTGGGAGCCATGAAACATACACGTGGACCCATGGTTCCAATTTTAGTTCTTTAATTTTCGTTTTTGACCCTTAACTGATCAACCCGAGCCATCTCCCGATTTACTCGAGCCACGCCCCAGCCACCTCAAGCCAAACTCTAGCCAACCCACCTAGGCACCCTCTTGACCAAGCCCAGCCCATAGAACCTAACCCTGCTGGAACCGAACACAAAATCTGTGCCTATAATGAACCTCACGCCCAAGTCTCGTAGCCACACCTGGACACTTACAGCCAAGCCACCACCGAGTCCATCTGACCCTTACCATCCCTGGACCACGCCCAAACCCTACATAGAGTAGACCAGCCCCTGGAGCCCAAGCACTAAGCTTCTGAATCAGGAAAACAACCTGCGCACCCCCTAGCTCCCCGCGTGCATGCGTTATGCTTCACGTGGACTCTTGCTCGAGCCACCACGAGCCCTGAACCTTCATACCCCTCTCTGAACCGTCCCAATCCATCACCCAGACCACCTAGCCCAGCCCCTACCTAGCCGCAACCCACTGGTACAGAAGCCGTGCACGAGATGGCTTGGGGAGAGTCCTAGCTTTCGTGGACTCTTCCCCAGCCTGAACCACGAGCCCTAGCCCTCCTAGGACTCTACCTAGGACCTAACCGTGACCCATAGGACTCAACCTCAAGAACTGGTCGAGCCCTCTTGCCCCATGCATCACAACCGAACCTTGCACATTAAAAAAAATACCAAACAAAACTCACGGCCCTCCCTTGATTGTATCCTATTGTCCATAATTTTTCATATTTTATCATGTATTGGCAGCGTGTCCGTTGGAATCAAAAACGATTTCAAAACAAGCGTATAATCGTTAAAACTTTGAAAATACATACTGTAAAATAATCGAACTCATGTATTTTTTCAAGCATAATCAAATAAAACACATAATATTATTTTTATGATGTTTTAAAATGGTTTAGGAAAGTTCCTTTGCGTTTATAATGCTCGTGAAAAGTCTGCCCTTTTTATTGCTTTAAAAGTACTAAAATTTTTTTTTTCCGGCCATCACATAAAAATATTTTTCCCTATGAAATAAAACATCAACCAACTAGCATTAAAAAATCAGGTAAAATAGTCATAAAACTGAAATCATCTACTGTTTACCAAACCTAAAAAGCAATAATTTGAAAAGTAAAGCCCATACTAAACCTCTCAAAATCTCTCAAAAGAATAAATAAGTAGTTTTAAAAATCTTTAGCATAAATCATGATTCATAAACGTAAATGCGGAAAAATAGAAGCGCCAGGTCCTCGGGTTGTGTGCACCGACAGTCAAGCAAAATCACCCATCAAGTCCTCCCTCCAAACCACCTGCATCCATCACACCTAGTGAGTCTAAAGACTCAACACACTATAATCTTAATAACGAATAATACATAATACAGTCAACATATAACAGTGAAAAATACTTGTACTTAAAATATCGTTTTCATGAAGATGCATAAACTTCAAACATGAACATTTTCGAAAAATACTTTTTCATGACATGCAAACATAATCCTTAACCTTTTTCTTTTTCCTCAATATGACATAAAAACATTTTAACATAATCATAAACATTTCCCTTTTTCCTTTTCCTTTTCCTTTGTTGAATTCAGATCGTTAATTGTGACTTTCCTGATCATGATCATTAATCGATGGATCCATATACATGTAACCACAGTACTGGGCGGCGGGGGACACCAGCAACACTCTCACCGGTCAACTGGGCCCTGGCTTATCATTTTTCGAATAGAAATACAATCGTCGGGGCTCCCTCTGGGGCCTTTTCCCATAAATGGGCTCTCTCTAGGGACCTTTTCCCCTCACGATATTCTCATTCTTACCGTTAACACAAAACCGTTACCACATAACCGTTACCACATATTCGTAATGATGGAAACACGATCGTCGTGCTCCCACTGGGACCATAACCCTCACGACGTCGCCAACATTAACGAATTAGTCACAATCACTTCACTTCCTTCAACATTTACATTCTCATCACTTTATAAAAATCATGCATAACATAACATTTTTGTTTTTGAAACCAAGCATGCAACATGTCTTTTAAATATCTTTCTTAAATCATCAAAATCCCTTAGACATTTAAAAATCATAATTTAATCATGAACATTTCATAAACGTTTAAAAATAATCATAATATCATAAAAACAGCATTTAGGGCACTACCATGACCTTTACTAATTTTTAGGTGTAAAAAGACCGTTTTACCCCTGAGCTCGACATTTTACGTTTTTGACTTTTTTCTTAATTTCATGACTCTAATATGTCCCAAATAATTATTTAAGCTTACATGTATTTTTCCATAATTATATTTAGCATAAATATTAAACTTTTAATTTAATCTTTAAATGTGACGTATTATTGAGTTTTAATCCCGAATTAAACCAAACCTTAATATAAAATTTCCAAATTAAAATCTTAGACTTATAATAATTATTTAAGCTTAAATCTAATTTTCCATAATTTTATAAAGCTTAAAACTAGGCGTTTCAATTAACTCGTTAATTAGCGTTTCGTGCGGCGATTAAATCCCGAATAAATCCAAAACTCATTATTTAATCCCAAATTTTACACATAGCATTTTTAATACTTATTCTACCCTTCCAAATCATGAGCCACCCCCGTGGACCCATGGATTCATTTTTAGCCTTTCAATTTTCGTTTTTTGACACCCAACCGAACGCACCGAGCCATCTCCTAATTTACTCGAGCCACGCCCGAGCCACCTGGAGCCAAAACCTAGCCAACCCATCTAGGGACCCTACTGTGCAATCCCAGCTCGAAACACCAGCCCTGGCCCAGTTCAAAACCCTCCTGGAAATTGACCCAAAACCTGCACATGTGTGTGTGAGTGCCTTCTAGCCTATCTTAGGACTCCTAGCCAACTAGGACACCTCCAGCCCTTAACCACTTGACCCCTCATGGCCCTAACCTTCCCTAGAACACGCATAGACCAAGCCCAGACCAAGCCCAGACCAACCCAGCCACCAGAACCCCAAGCCCGAAGCACCTGAATCAGGAAGCAACCTGCGCGATCACTTGCTGCTACAACTCCCTATTCTCACGTTTTTGCTGCTAGGGGCCCCAACCACCGAGCCAACCTTGAACCAACCCCTCAAGTACCCTCCTAGGACCCTTACCACTTGACCTAGCCCAGCCCCAAAGCCCCCGACCGAGCCACAGCCCCTGCACAATTTGCTGTACCCTGCGCTATCCTTCACAGCATGTTCTCGGGTGGAGTCCTTCTTGGTAAGGACTCCTCCCAGCTCCTGGTTTTCGAGTTCTAGCATGGCTAGGACTCTTCCCTCGACCCAAAACAGACCCTAGCTTGCCCTGGCCCCAATCCTTGACCAAGCCAAGCCATCAAACCCCAAAACCGAAACCTCTTTCCCACTATGACATCAACTTCCTACCAGCTTTGTATTTCATGTTGGGCAGCCGACAGGTGGGACTCTAAGGACTTTAAATCATGTAAAACATGCTTGTTCTAATCCTAATCCATGGAAGCCCCATTACAACACAATATACATGTTTTTTGGATCATAAACCATGCTTTAAAATCACATATGCTTGAAAAACGAAAATATAACAAAGTGTTCCTTGTTTTCGTTGACGATTGAAGAACGGCGACGACGAGACGATGGCTTGATTTTTCCCTTGAATTTTCTTGCAAACCTACGAAATTCCTCTTAATTATGATGTGTGTGCCGTGTATAATTTGAGGGGAGAGTTTGAATTGTGTAAAACATTGAGGCGTGCGTATTTTGTGAGGTTATGGGGTTTAATTATATATTATATAGTTAATTAAGTACTAACCAAGTTTAGGCCCATTAACCATCTTAATTAGGCCCATTAGTACTTAATTAAAATACTAAAAATAATTCAAAATGCTTGAATTTTTGTTAAAAACCAACACCGATAAAATTTACGTCCCGGCGTATAAAATCACCTCAAAACCTCATATTTTCAAAAATAAGAAAACGCATCACCCTTATTTTAAATAATTAAAAACAATTACCCGATAAAAACATTTTCTATTTTTCAGCCCTCGGTCTCCGTTCCTCGATCGCAACTCCAATAACCTTTAAAAATATATTTTAATGCAATCATGTAGAAAATATATTTTAAACATGCACAACATAATTAATTAATGCAACTAAAACATTTAATACAAATACAAGAGAATTTAATAAATCGTATGCATGTGGTTCGCGTGGACCTTTAAATTTTCGGGGCGTTACAGCTCGAATTTTCAATCGTCGACGAGGAAGAACTAACGGGCGACGAAGAACACTCTTCTCCCAAATTTTCAAAATTATGGTGTGTGCTTTGAGGTTTGTTTCACGACTGATTGGTGATGATTATGGTGAAAGAAAACTCTAAAATACTATTTATGTATTTTAATTAACATGTAATTGGGCTTAAGTTTGGGCTTGCTTGGTTATGGTGATTGGGCCTACTTAATTTAGCTTATTAGGCCCAATTGCCCCTATTTAATTTTAAAATAATTTTCTACAAAAATTCATTTTCGAAAATATTGCATTTGGTATTTTTAAAAATAATTTATTGGCCCAAAACCAATTTCCCGGACAAAATCGAGCTCGACTCGTAAAATAATTCGAACTCCAATATTTTTAGAAAAATTAAATCATTTTTAAATCATATTAGGAAGCCTTGCCATTATTTAAAGAAAATTACATATTCTTGTCTTGGTCGTCCCTGGTCTCGTTTCTCCTGCCTATTATCGAATATTCGGGTAAAATCCTTAATTTCATGAAATCATGTCATATTATCATTTAATCACGCAATCCTACATTTAATCATGTAATAAATATAATGCAAGAATTTAAAACAAATTAAATAAAACAATTAAAATAAATTGCATGCATGCGATTTACGTAGGTTGGTTTTTCGGACGTTACAGACACCCCTCTCAAATTTCCTGACAAATTCTGCCACGATGTTGTCTCCCTGTCGCAATTCATGAACTCTCTGTTCAGACGGGAGCGTACTTCCTCAATGAAGTACTTGGAGTAGAAAACCTCCTTGAAACAAGTCCAAGTCAGTGTTTGCAAGTTCACTGACACAGATGCGCTCTCCCACCATAGTCTGGCGTCTCCTGTCAGCAGGAAAGTGGCACACCTGACCCTGTCTGCATCCTGCAGCTCCATTAAAGAAAATATTACCTCGATTGACTTAATACATCCCTCAGCTATCATCGGGTCAATAGTCCCCGAGAACTCCTTTGGTTCCATCCTCCTGAACCTCTCATATACTGCCTATGGTCTGGGCATCGCTCCTGTATCTACGGTAGTATGGTTCCCCCCGAAAACTATGCGAAGATCTGAGTCATCCTTGCAAGCATCTGAGCCTGCATATCTGGGGGTGGACGAGGGGGAGTGGCCCTCTCCCCATCCCGAGCTTCTCTATTCTCATCGCCTGCTCCACGGGCAACCATATGTCTAGGAGGCATATTGTTCCAATATTTACCCAACTACGTAAACCCAACATGCATGAACATAATATCCATATCGTAATATGCATGTAATTTGATCTTAAAACATGTACATGTTGAATTCATGACTTGATGCTTACTAAATGAAAGAATTTAAAAATTTAAAACTAACAGACTTGAGGTGTGACTCCGTGGCTTCTCGCAATTGGCAGTAGGCATAACACTTTACAAGAACACCGCTTTGATACCAACTGTAACGTACCATATTTTGAACTACTTAAAATTTGCGGAAAATAAAAATTTTCATAAATAAATAATAGACATTAAAATTTCGATAAAAATAATCTGCTTGTCTAAAATATTTCCAATAAAACTATTAAAAAAATAGTTTGCAAAATAACTGGTTTTAACAACGTAAAGCAATCTCGTGAAAATCAGAGTATTTCAATCAACATGCATAAATTTCTTAAAAACGTAGGAGGTCCTCGGGTTTAGCCTCCGCGCAGTCCGAGCCGGCTCATTTGTCCCCACCCCTCTTCTCCTTATACTTATCCTCACCTACATCGATCAAGTCTAGTGAGTCTAAAGACTCAACATACATAAACTGAAAATAATAAGTAATACATCATAAAACCACATGCATTTAAAAGTAGAGCGTACATACTTAAACTTGAACGTACTTACATAAACATAGATGTGCCATCATATCGTAAAACTCTTCATAAACATACTTGCATCATACATGCTTGGACATACAAAACATCATCATTTTGCGTAGAGATGAGTTTCAAAGCAAGTGACCGATACATATTTGCACCTGATCAGAGTAAACAACAATACTGAGTTGGCAGGGATGTCCACTACACATACATGAGATCCCCAGTCATGCTTTATCGGGTGGATTGGTCCCTAGTCATGCTTTACCGGTTTTCAATCCCGATCTAAACATGGTCATGCTTTACCGGGGTGGAGAGGTCCCCATCCACGTTCACCGGCTTCCAAACCCGTTCATATTTGGTCACAAGACATTTAGCATACTTAAAAAATATAAAATATTTTCTCTGCACGTCGAACATACTAATACATTATGCATGTCAGCCCAAAACAAAAATTTTAAATTTTTTTTTGTCCAGAATGCTTGGCGCTCGGGCAGAAATTTCTTACCGCTCGAGGACCGCCCGAGCGCGCCCGTCCAGAAAATTTTTGAATACCAACACAGTTGAGCAGTCACACGAGAATGATCATAACTCACTCATCGCTTGTCCAAAAATTACGTATTTACTGTCAAATCGAAGATATAAAAAATTATTACATTTTATATGTTGAAATATTTTCCAGAAAATCGACCAAAAAGTGCAGTACACGAAATGACAGCAATATCAAGTTTTGAGATCTAAAAACTTTCAAAAATCAGTTCCAAACATTTCTGCTCAAACATTTTGCATAATAAACATGGATTTTTACACACAATAAACATCCAAAAGAAAACTATGACAAGATCGATGTAAAAACGAAAGAATATACATGTCCTTGATCTTTAAAACTCCCGATACGATGGATATCGACGCGAGGGAATGCGAGACTCAATCCTGGATGACTTGCCGCATAATTTTTGCTCGAAAAACCAGCGTAAATCTTCAGGAATTATGCTAGGGAGAGATGGCTGCTGAAATAACCTAAGAACCCTAGGTTTTGTCCTCCAAAAAGAGTGAATGCAAGGTGTGTAAATTGTGTGCGCTGATGGTGTGTGTAAAAAGCATGTAAGTGTGTGTGAGTGATTAATTAGGGGAAATATTTTGCTTAATTAATTAATTAACATGCTAACTCAATACTAACTTTACTAAAATCGCCTAATTAAAAAAATAAAATACACATGTGAAAAACATAAAAAAATTAAATTCTTAAAATCACATAATAAATTAAATTAAGCTTTAAATAAATTGCTTAAAATTTCATTATTCTTTTAAAATACCAAATTTCATGACTTGAAATAAAATATCACATTTTTCAAAATCGCCTAAATTGTCGCCGGTCTCTTTTCTCGATCTCGCATCGAATATTCGCCTGAAACATAAAACTCAAGAAAACATTTTAACAGTGCATCAAATAAACATATAATAATTTAAAATAATGCAATTTCATAAATCATGCATCGCTAAAATCATTTTAAAATTAAATAATTAATTTAACAAGTTTTGCGTGTACTGATTTTGGGCTATATAAATATTCCATATCAAGTGATGTGACTGTTAAAATGACATTCATGAATAGTAAATTGAAACGTGGCCTCACATGGTTCATTAACTTCTGTTCACGTTTTCACCGCACGTAGACACAATTTTATCTTGGACTGACACGTGTCCAAAAATTTAAACAGTCACAAACATAAGAAATTGAACCCGCTTCATTTCAATTTCTTTACGCGCACTAAAACTCTCAGAGTAAATCAAATACACAGAGCTTTTTCTCGTAGATATTCCAACTATCAGCAATGGCAAATCGAGTCCCAGCTTACATCCTCAACGTAATGGCTATTGATTTTGACTCAGTTCCGTCTGTCAAAGACTGAAGCTATCAAGGCTGTCTTTCTCAAACTGGAATCAGCTGGACTGAAGAACTTTCTGGGACTATCGTCTCAAGAAATCTATCTCAAAGAGATTCAAGATCTATATGCCAATGGTGTCATCTCTGCTGACGGCAAAATCACTACAACCATCAACCGTCAACTGCTGACCATTGATGAAGATTCTTTCAGCAATCTTTTCCAACTTCTGATGTCCTGGAAATATCTCTGAGGTCAGAACATCTGATGTGGAGGAAATGCAGACGCTGCTATCTGCAGAAGGACGGAAGATCAAGGTCTCTGATCCGAAGAAAGAGCTGAAGCCTAAGATTCAGCTGTTGGTTGACATCGTGGCCAGAGGAATACTTGTTAAAGCCAGGTTCATTTGTTGCTCTCACCTTGGAAAAGTTCCAAGTGATGACTGCGATTATGGCTGGACACAGGACTAAATTGGTCAGCCATCATTTTTTCCATCCTGAAGAACATGATTCAAACATCCAAACAGTCCAAGGGATATGCTGTACAACTCAGCTATCTATTAAAGAACAATGGTTTGGTGGATGACTCGTCTGAGAAGTCATCCAAATTCAATATTTTCAATGCCAAGAGTGTTCAGCTGTCAAAGGTCATGCTGCACATGTCTCCTGAGCAGTATATCAAAGTGAAGAAGGAGATTGGGACACAATATGCTCCCAAATCGGTTAAGAATACAACTTAGAAGAAGACAATCAAAAGGAAACTATTTGTCAGTGAGACTGATTCTGAGAAAATTCCTTATCCAAAAATCTAGAAGAAGCCAAGAACTCTCAAGGCCAAACTGGCAGCTGTCCTGAAAACAATCCCAGCTGAGAGATTGACACTGACTGGAGCTGAACATCCTATCAGCGCCATACCTCTAAGGGCAGTTCCAGTCAAGTATTCACCTAAGGGTCAGTTACCTCCACCAACTGATCCATCTCAGAAAATTATCACCAAATCTGGTGATAAGCAGAAACAAGAAGGAGTCCAAGCTCCATTGATATCCATCAATGCTCCAACTAATCTCCCATTTTCTAGATCAAAAAGAGTAGTCATCAGGGAGAGAATAGATGCAACTGCATCAGGACTGAGTATCTCTCATGTCCTAACTGACCCAAAAGAGAAGAGCAAGTTGACTGAAGAGCCTCGACCAACAAACTAAATTCAAACTCACATATGTTTTTTAAATGTTTATATTATCATGTATATGAATTTTTATATAATTATGAAAAATATTTTGCATGCTTGATTTTAAGGAAAATTACGTATACGCATTATTTTATTAAGTGATGAATAAGATGACACATTTTGAAGGACGTGAGTTGGTTGTGACTAATACGATTATATGAGATATTATGAGCTGAGGCCAAGGCTCAGTGGACAGGTAATGCTGTCGCTGATGTCATCGCCACTAGATACCCTGGTTATATTAGATGGATCCATTGAATAGAGTTGATACGATAGAGCTGATAAAAAATTCACAACTAACGAACTGAATTCAATCAAGAAAATGTATACGTATATGATGATTATGATGAGACATGTTTTGACACGTATGCTTTTATATGATATGGTTACGTTTATGCTTTAAGATCATGAAATGTGTGTTGATTACAGTACTTGTTGGAAACTTAATTTGGGAAGTTTGACAAACAGAGTGAATAAAGATTGAACTAACTGATCAAGAAGACTGATTAGAACATATCCAAAATATACGCAAACTGTTATTTTCCTACTGAAGATTAGTGCACAGACAAGGCAACTGAACTAAGCTAACTGAATTGTGTAGTTGACTGGATGATCAGTTGGAACTGATTAGTCTTACTGCAATCAATTGTGAGCTATTAGCCAGTTCTATCGGCTGTGTCAAACTGATAGGATAGTTTGACACGTCATTAGTTAAGGAATGTAACTATCAACCGACAACTGTACAAAAGCAGTCTGTAACATGTAGTGGGAACACCGCATATCAGCAAAGCTATAGTATACGACAGTCAGAAGGATATTGACGTGACAAACAACGGATAGAAAGATTCAAGCAAACTTATTATTACCGTTGGAATCAAAGCTTATAAATAGCCGAGAAGAGCAGCTGAGAAAATAAGTGACACATAGAACAAAGTTGTTATTCTGCTGAAATCCTCACAAAGCTTTCTGTTCACATTCAAAGATTTCAAAAGCTCACACTTAGCATATATATTCATAGCATTCAAGGTCTATACATTGAGTTTACAAGCACAAATATATATCGAATTGTGCTTAGTAGTTTCAGATTAGTTGAGAACTGATAAACTGTATTGAAACTAAGAGTTTCAGTTTCGCATTTTTAAGTCCAAAACTGAAGGGAGTCTTTACAAGCCTTATATTGATCAAAATCTTTTAGTGAATATCTTATCTTATAGATAGAAGGGGTAACGTAAGACTGATTGAAATCTCCGAACATCCATAAATCTTGTGTCTCTTAATTTCAGTTATTTTCTATCTGTCAGTCAGTTTATTTCCGCACTTTCATTAGTTAACTGATTGATATTGACATAACAAGATTCCCGAGTTCAGTTTATCACTAAACTGACTCATTATTCGAAAAGGTGATATAATTACCTAGTGTTTGTTCAACCCCTCCTTCTAAACACACTTTCACCTACCAACAGATCATGTCAGTATTTTTCACTGTTGTATGTTATATATATGTACTCGTTATAACGTCACAGGTGTGTTGAGTCTTTAAACTCACTAGATGTGAATGATGCAAGTGAGCAGTTTGAAGTTGAGGAGACTGGAGGCGCTGCAGACTGAGTAGGCGGAGTTGGTGGTGCACTGGATAACCCGAGTACCTGGAGTTTTTCCGCATAATATGTTTATGAGACATGTGTTTAAGTAATATGGTTAAATATTTTGAAAGGTTTTGAAATCTTGTTACGTTGTGGGTTCTTCAGACTTTTGGTATCTGTTTGAATTTCTCTTTTAAATCAGTTGACCATGAGGTTGCATTCATTTTAAGATTTAATTAACCGTATTTATTTTTATTCCGAAGTTGAATAACTTTTTAAAATGTATAGTCTACTGCTCTTATTCTCTTGTATGTGTATGAGTACTTTTTGATCATAGCTTTCAATAAAAAAAAGTTTCAGTAGATTTTTAAAACGAGCAGACATTACAGTTGGTATCACAGGAAGGGTCCTTTAAAGGGTTGTGTCACTGCCAGCTTCAGAAGTTCAACAAGCCTCAAGTCTGTAAGTTTACATGTTCTTAATGCTACATGTTTACATGATATACGTTTTACAGTACATGTTTATCTGCCGTTATATTTTGAGATTAGATGCTTTAAAACTTTTATGCATGTTACAACATGAAATGATAAATTATATGATTTTCATGCATGCTTGCTTTGTTGTGAAATTGGACATGATTAAGAATTTGGCTATTGGGTGTTAGGAAATGATTAAATATGATTTGACTATATTGACTTTTGGTTAGTAATACTGATGTTCTACTTTTTGGAACATAAGTTAGTAATGAAGATTATGAATACTTTTGGAACATGTAGATTTTCTAAGAAAATATTGATGATCCTTGGTTACTAGATGAGATAATTTCTGAGAATTTCACATAAGAATAATGATTCAAAGACTACGAAAATCTTTAGAAGTACAAAAAAGTATAACTTTGGATTTTGAGTATTTACGGGAATGTAAGATTGGTTATGTGAATTGATTTTGAGTCTAATTAGCTTACGGTTATTGAAATTTTTTATACGGGAAACCTATAAATAGAATTAGGAACGTCTAGAACTTATGCGTAATTGTAGAATTTTCATAATTAATGGACAATTGGGTATTTTTCGAGAAACTTGGAATTTATCTTGGATGATATGAAATTTCGATGATTTAGGCTTGTAGTGATATTTAGAACCTTGAAATATTTGGGTTATAATGTTATAAGGAATGATAATCAAGGGTATTATAGGATGAATCAATATTGGGCTTGAAAATCTAAGCGTTAGTGGAATAATGTTGTGGCAAATTAAGAATTTAGAATGACGAAAATTTAAGGCAAAGTTGATCAATCATTTAAAATATAAGATTGGACATCAAGTTAACTTATTTTTGGGAACTTAAGGTTTGATGTAACATAAGTTTTAATAATGATCTTAAGAGTTAAAACTATACTTTTGTTAGGGTTAAATTTTTCTAGAAAGTTGGGGATGATTGATGCTTAGGTTACTTGATAAAAGGAAGTAAGAATTGCCATGTTTTGAGTAATTTTTTTTAGTCATTGATAAACTTTGGAATAAGTAAATATATATGTTGGAATCATGTATCTAAGACTATTTGGGTTGTGTATGCTTGAATTTCAAATTTTATGAGATATGTGTTCATATGAAAATTATGGGTAGAATAAAAACCAAAAGAAATTAGTTGGGCTCAACATAAGTTAGCCACGAACAAATATTAAGACTTTTATCGAATAAGTAATCTAAAATCTCGCTGTGTGGATTCTAGTATTCTACGGATTTCAAGTGAAGTTGAATTATTAGAGCTAGATTATTAAAGTTAGTCAAATGCTACACTGGGATAACTTATTAAGTTTTATACGCTATTATTAATTAAGCATTAAGGATAGTAAGAATGCGACATTCGTTTCAATGAGAAAAGTCCAAGGTCTTAGGTCTCAACTATATTGTAACTGGGAAAGAAATAGTTTAAGTACATAATTGATGCTAGAAGGGTTTTGTTATTTAGGTTGAAGATCGATATTGTATATTTTGAGTTTTATGGATTAACACTACTTGAATTTAAGATTTGCAAAAATTTGAATTTGAAATGTACTTGTAATAGTTAAGTTACGTTAGTTTTATGCCATAATGTAAATATTCGAATCAAGGATCTTACGCTAATACTATTATGTGATTGAGATAAGGTTTATTTATTAAGTGCATTACCCGGGATAGAAGTCGATCAGTAAATTTTGGGTGCTAAGATTTTTAAGTTGAACTGCGTAAATGTTAATATAATAGGTTGATGAACATCTTAGGTATCGTATAAGAAAAGTAAGATGCGATAAGTTTGGACTGCCATTTCTAATATTTGGAATTGTGAGAAAAGTCAAAATTCGAGGTCATAGTAGAATAGAACTAAGTCATCATAGTCGTTTTAAGTTGAGATTCATAAACGAGGATTTTGAAGATATATTAATTAGGATTGAGGAGACATGAGGACAACTTAACACTTATTTTATCAGAGTGACGCAACGGAAGCATGGATTATTGGGATACTAAGATTAAGAGCCTAAACTTTTTTATTATCGAGGATAACAGAATTTCGAGGACGAAATTCAATTTAAGGGGGATAGATTGTAACGTTTCGTAAATTTGAAAGTCCACGTGAACCACATGCATGCAAGTTATCAAAGTTCTTAATTATTTTATTAAATGGTTTTAATGTATTAAATGCATGTTTATTTCATGGATATGTGTTTTAATTCATGGTTATTAAAGTTTCTTGCATAAGGGCTGTTAGTTGCATTTCGCACTCGAACGAGGAACGGAGACCAGAGATATTTAAGGAGAAATGTTTTTAATAAATAATTATTTTTAATTATTTAATATATTGAATATTTAAGTTTGATTTTTGGAAATGGGCCTTGGTCAAGTATTTTTACTCGCCGGGTCATATTTTAAACCGATGCGCAAATTTTAACGATCCGAAGGATTCTTTGAGGGTTCGAGCAATAATTTCTTAAATGTATCAAAATGAAATAATTTTCGGGAGTGTTATTGGGTTTGATGGGTTTATTTTAGTAATTAATGGGCTCAAAACCCTTTTAACTCTTTAATTTTTAATTAAGGGTCCATTAGTGTATTATTTTATGATTTAAAACTAATAAGCTAAACCCTAAACCTAATTGTTTCATGGTGGCCGCCCCCTCCATTTTTCAGCAGCAAAATCCCTTCATTTTTCAGCAGCCATTCTCACAAAAAACAGCAGCCCTTCGAAAATCCTCTCTAGCTTTCAAGAAAAATCATCACCCGTCTCTCCGGTGCACGTTCTACGCAAAAGTCTTCAAGTTTTTAAGCGTATAAACGCAAAGGAACGTCATGTATCTCTTTTCCTCATCATTTACACCATTTATATGATGATGTATATGTATTTGCATAAATAATTCGTTAGTCTATCATATAGTGTCCTTTTTGCAAAGTTTTGACATGAAATATGCATTGTTGGATACATAACTCAAAATCTCCTTTGATTTTGTGTAAGGGGATGCCAAGTATAGGTGTCAAGAGACCGAAAATGTTGAGAATGAAGGGGTTTGAGTGCTGGAGTCAAGGCTTGGTCGGCTTGGGTGAGGGCCGATCGGCTTTGTGTTGAAGAACCTAAGGTCTTTGTGGCTAGATCTAGAGAATATGGCGATGGAGTCATGCATGGCTTGATTGTAGTGAGGAATTTGACCCTTTTGGATCTGTGACAGGGCTGGGAAAGGGCCGTGAACAGATGGTCACGAGGGGGTCGATCGAAGGGGGTCGAATGTAGGTGACCCTTGTTTCTTTTGAGTTGTTCGTTAGTTATCGTGATGCATGGCTGGTGTTTGCTGGTCAAAGCTGGCTCACATAGATGTGGTCGTGGTCCTAGCGTGTCGGGTTGAGGGCTGGACTCGTCGGCTTTAGGCTAGGATCGATAAAACGCGGGTTTGGTGCAACTAGGGTTACGGTTTGTGCGCTGGAATTTTCTAGAAATTCTCAGGCTTGGTTCATAGGTGCTAAGGGGTCTAAAACGAGTGGTTTAGGGGCTGGTTGTTAGGTTTAAGTTACGGTTTAAAGTTGGGAAGATTTGGTTAAATTTCGGGTTGATTCGAATTAAAATCGGGACCCCAGTCCACGTTTTAAAACGAATCGTTTTAATTTTCATACTGGCTCGATTTTATGTCTAAAAAATGCTTATTTTTAAGTTTTGAGGTGTTTTCAGGAGTTCGATAGGCTTCGGGTCGAAATTTTGAGGTCCAGGGGTAAAATTGTCAATTAGGGTTTCCAGAGGTAAAATGCTCATTATGCACCCGAGTCAAGTTTTTAGTCCTGGCAGCACCCTAAACACGATTTGGCATGTTTCAAATGTTAATTTTATTATCATGTATATGAATTTTTATGAAATTATGAAAAATACGTTTCATGCTTGATTTTAAGGAAAATTACGAATATGCATTATTTTATTAAGTGATAAATAAGATGACACATTTTGAAGGAAGAGAGTTGGTTGTGACTAATACGATTATATGAGATATTATGAGCTGAGGCAAAGGCTCAGTGGACGGGTAATGCTGTCGCTGATGTCCTCACCGTCGGGTATAGCGGTTATATTAGATTGATCCATCGAATAAAGCTGATACAAATGTCACAACTAACGATCTGAATTCAATCAAGAAAATATATACGTATATGATATTATGATGAGACATGTTTTGACACGTATGCTTTTATACGATATGGTTACGTTTACGCTTTTAAGTTCATGGAATGGATGTTGATTACAATAATTTTCACAGTTGTATGCTATGTATGTACTCGTTATAACTTTACAGGTGTGTTGAGTCTTTAGACTCACTAGGTGTGAATGATGCAGGTGAGCAGCTTGAAGTTGAGGAGACTGGAGGCGCTGAACACTGAGTAGGCGGAGTTGGTGGTGCACTGGATAACCCGAGGACATGGCGTTTTTCCGCATAATATGTTTATGAGACATGAATTTAAGTAATATGGATAAATATTTTGAAAGGTTTTGGAATCTTGTTACGTTGTGGGTTCGTCAGACTTTTTGTATCTGTTCGAGTTTTTTTTTTAAATAAGTAGACCAAGAGGTTGCGTTTATTTTAAGATTTAATTAACCGCAGTTATTTTTACTCAGAGGTTGAATAACTTTTTAAAATGTATGATCGACTGCTTTTATTCTCTTGTATCTGTATGAGTACTAATTCGATCATAGCTTTCATTAAAAAAAATGTTTTAGTAGATTTTTAAAATGAGCAGACGTTACACTACATATCCCAATTTAAGTGTTTAGCATTCCTAAAATCCGTACTTAATATTCACATAGTTAATCATTGACCCAAAAAAGTTTTTATATTGGAATTCGAAAATTGATCCATGAGGCTTCAGTTCCATCTATTTCCATAAATCTCATAATCCACAGAACCTAGCATCCCTAAAATCCTAAATTATTTACCTAAAAAACTTATGCATAATCCCAATACATATTTCCAATTAGTCCCAAAATAAGTGTCTCCTAGTAACAATTATAGTCTTAATCACAAATTAGAACTTAAATCCTCAATTTCATAATCACAAAAAGAATTAAATATTTTATGACACTACGAGTTGTTTCTTACTAACTTTAAAAATTTCCCCAAATGAATCCATCTTTATAAAGTTTAGAGACAAAGTTCAAAAACAGAGGTTTATGGACCTTAGATGTAATGTAAGGTCTAGGAAATTCGAACTACGTAACCTGACTGCATGGAATTTAGAGTTTTACTAAAATATGTGTTTAATTATTTTATTGCATGATATGTGGCTTGGTTCATGATTTATTTAAAGTTTCATGCATTAGAACTTTAACTTGTATTTCGTGCTCGAACGAGGAATGGAGACCGGAGATAATCAGGAAAAATGTTTTTATCAAGTAATATTTTCAATTATTTAATATACGGTGTATAACTAAGTGTGATTTTTGAAAATTGACCTTGGTTGGGTATTTTTACACGTCGGCCATATTTTTAACCGGTACGCAAATTTTAGCGATTTGGGGGACTTTTTGCGGACAATATTTTCAATAACGTATCTAAACGAAATAATTTTCGGGAGTGTTATTATGCTTGATGGGTTTATTTTATTGCTTAATGGGCCTAAACCCTTTTTAACTCCTTTAATTATTATTAAGGGCTCATGAGTGTAATATATTATTGACTTAAACTCAAAAACTAAACCCTAACCCTACTTCCCAAGCTCTCGGCCGCCCATCCCCTTGCTAAAACACAATTTCGAAAGTTACATCAGCAGCCACTTCGATTTTCTCTCAAGGTTTTCAAGAAAAATCCTTCCCCGTCTCTCCGGTTCTCGTCCTACGCATAGATATCCAAGGTTTCGAGTGTTTATTCGCAAATGCACCCCATAAATCCTTATTTTTCTCATAATTCACGCTAATATACGCTGACATATGTGCGTTTTCATGAGGTGTGTTTAAATCTTTTTTGTTGTATTGTTTATGCATCGGTTGTCATGAAATATGCACATTCTTGCTTGTAACTCACGGTTTTGTTGTTACTTGTGTAAGGGGCAGCCAAAATGTGGTGTTAGGGGACTGTTTAGGTCAAGAGTGAAGGCGACACAATGCTGGAGTTGAGTCTCGGTCAATTTGGTTGAGGGCCAATCGGTTTTGGTTTTGGAGATGTCCAGGGTTTCCGTGGCTAGACAGAGGGAAAGGTTTGGGAGAAGCCGTGTATGGAATGATTCCAGCCGTGAACTAGACCCTATTGGTGCGTTTCAGGGCTGGAAAGGGTCGTGAGCAGCTGGAGGTGAGGGTAGAGAGGACGAGAAGGTTCAAGGGATAGCCTGGAACTCCTTGGCAAGACCGAGACTTGTGCGAGCTTGGGGATTTAAGCGTGGTTAGGGCTGGTCCAGTAGGGTGTCCATAGTCTGATATTGGTCCTAGTTGGTGTTGGTTCAAGGCCGGTTCGAGTTGGTTAGGCCTAGGATTGAAAAATGGAAGCATAAGGTGAATTAGGGTTCGACTCTCCTTGTGCAGAAATTGTCCAGCAGCTGCCTGGTCATGTTCGAGGGCCTTAGGTTGTCTGATATAGGTTGTTTAGGGGTTGTTAGGGTGTGTATAAGTGGTGGTTAAAATTTGGGAAAGTTTGGTTAAGTTTCGGGTTGATTCGTGTTAAAACCGGGACACCGGTCCAAGTTTTAAAACGAATCGTAAAAGTTACTGCATGGGCTCAATTTTATGTCTAAGAATTATTATAAATGTGTTTTGAGGAGTTTGGTTGGCTTCGGGTCGAAATTTTGAGGTCCAGGGGTGAAATGGTCAATTAAGGTTTCTAGGGGCAAAATTGTTATTTTCCACCAGTCGAGTTAGCAGAACTGGCAACGCTCTGATCACAAAATTACACGTTTTTAATGCATATGCTATCATGAACATGGCCTTTTATGGAATTATGAAAAATACATTGCATGCTTGATTTTAAGAAAATTTATGTTTGTGCATGATTTTTACAAGTGATTAATATGATGACACGGTTTGAAGGATGAGAGTTGGTTGTGTAACACCCCGAAAATTTGAAGGTCTACGCGAACCACATGCATATGAGTTATTAAATTCCTTGTGTATTTGAATTAATTGGTTTAATTGCTTTAATTAATTATGTTGTGCATATTTGCATGTTTAAAATATACTTTTCTACATTGTTGCATTAAAAATATATTTTAAAAGGTTATTCGAGTTGCGATAGAGGAACGGAGATTGAGGGCTGAAAAATAAAATATGTTTTTATTAAATAATTATTTTTAATTATTTAAAATATGGGTGATGCTTTTTCATATTTTTGAAAATAAAGGGTTTTGAGGTGATTATATATGTCGGGACGTAAATTTTATCATTGTTGGTTTTTCAACAAAAATACGAATATTTTGGCAACCCGGCTAATAAATTCACAAACTTATTTAAGCAAAATTATTTTAATATTTTAATGAGCTTAATGGGACTAATTAACTTAGTTAATGGTCCAAGGCTTTTATTAGTGATTTAATTAGCTATATAATATACTAACCTACCCCCATAACCCATACAAACCCAAGCCTCCACCCTAGCAACACAATTCAGAATTTATTTTCACTCCAAAAACCCACGGCACCCACAAGCACATCAAGGAGAGTTTGGTTTTGTCATGTAAATTCAAGCCATGATCGTTCGTCGTCGTTCTTCGATTTTTCAACGTAAAATCGTGCGTTTAAAACGTAAAGACACACCATATTCTTCCTTTACTCATTATCACACCATATTATGTATTTATTTATGAATTGCATGAAAAATAAGAACACCTTAATATATTTTCGTACATGCATCAAAGGTGAATTTTTGAAGCTTGGTTTTTATCCAAAAATCATGATTTACATGTATATAAGGGGATGCCATGATTAGAAATTGAAAAAGGGTTGGTTTTACACAAGTTTAAAGGTCTATAACACACACACAAATGCTGCAAACAAGAAACGTTAAACCTGGAACCAACTTCCTGTTTTTTATCATGGGGGCTCGGGTTCAATGGAAAATTGATGCATGGCCTAGCTTGGGTCACAGCTGGGTCTCAGTTAGGGGCTGGGAAGGAGTCTTAGCCATGCTAGGACTCGAAACCAGGGGCCGATGAGGAGTCCTAGCAAGCTAGGACTCCACCCGAGAGCAGCAAGGGGAACGCGCTGGTGTGTGTGTTGTTGCGCAGGGAGTAGGTGGCTCGGCCAGGGGCTTTGGGGTTGGGCTAGGCTAGGTCCTTGGGGTCCTAAAAGAGTGCACAAGGGTCTGAGCAGGGGGTGGTGCGGCTTGGGTGGCTGCTGGCTCGAGAGGAAACGAGAGAACATGAGAGAAGCAAGGCGCGATGGCTACTGCCACTGGGTTTAGGAGCTTCGCTGCTGGGTTTTAGTGTTTGGGCTGGCCTGGACTGGGTTCAAGCATGGTCCAGGGATGTCTGGGGTCAGGTGGGGCTCGGTGGTTAAAGGTTGGGAGAAGTCCTATACTAGCTAGGAGTCCTATTGTTCATGGGAGTCTCATGCACAAAACATGCAGAACGTGGGTCACTTTCCAGGTGAGTTTGAGCGCGCCAGAGCTAGGTTCATGGGCTTGAGTTTGTTCAAGAGGGTTATTAGATGGGTTGGCTCAGTTTTGGCTTGAGGTAGCTCAGGCGTGGCTACAATAAAATAGGAGATGGCTCGGGTTGATCGGTTAAGGGTCATATTTCGAATTTAAGAAGTAAAATTAGAACCATGGGTCCACTGGGTGTGGTTCATGGCTCACAAGGGTGAAATAAATAATAAAAATTTTATGTTTAAAATTTCGGATCAAAATATGGAGTTTTGGATTTATCTGGGATTTAAATGCATCACGAAACTCTAATTAAAGAATTAATTGAAAAGCCTAATTTTAAGCTTAATAAAATTATGAAAAGTTATATTTAAGCTCAAATAATTATTAAATGTCTAAGTTAGTAATTTGGGAATTTTATATTGAGGTTTGATTTAATTTGGGGTTAAAATGCAGTAATATCTTATATTTAAACAATAAATTAAAAGTTCTCGATTTAAGCTAAATAAAAATATGAGAAAATTCATGTAAGCTTAAATAATTATTTGGGACATGTTAGAGTCAATAGAATTGAGAAAATGTCAAAAACGTGAAATTTAACGTCTAGGGACAAAACTGTAATTTTACACCCGAAAATTAGTAGACGTCATGGCAGTGTCCTGAATGCTGTTTTATATGCTAATATGATTATTTTCAATGGTTAGAATTTTTATGAATTTTTATAATGTTAATATTTTTATTTTTAAAGTTTATGGATTTTTAATATGTCAAAATGTTATTTTAAATGTCATGATTTAATATGCTAAAAGTTTATTTTAAATGTTTATGGATTTTTATGATTAAATATGTTAAAACGTTTATTTTAAATATTTAAAGAATGTTATATGGTAAAAGGTTTATTTTAAAATTTTTATGAATTTTTATGGGGAAACGATAACATTAAAAGATATATTGTATGTTTGGTTTTACAGAAAAACGTTACATGCATGTTTAAATTTTTATAAAGTGATAAGAACATGAAACTTTGAAGGAAGTGAAGTAATAGTGACTAATACGATGATATGTTGGAGATATCGAGTGGGTGACGGTTCCAGTGGGAGCCCGACGATCGTATTTCCTTGGATAAGAATATGTATACGATGATATATTAATACGTATAGCCAAAGGCTCAGTTGACCGGTGAGAGTATTGCTAATGTCCCTGTCGCTCAGTACTGTAGTTACATGTAGATGGAATAATCGCCCAACACGTAGACATAGATGAACACGAAAGTCACAATTAACGATCTGAATTCAACGAAAGGAAAAATGAATATGTATATGTTGATGATAATATGTATATGAATATGTTGAACATGATATGAAAATGTTTATGAAAAGTTTATGGAAAAGTTTAAAAAACACCCCACTCCCATGACATTTTAATTCACTAATTAACGTATGCGGAAGCCTTAACATTTAAAAGGGAAAGAACAATATATCATTTACATCATAAACATTATCCATACTAATATACATGATCATTCACAAAATAGTATCCAACAAATAACTACAAGCCAACATACTAATTTTTTTCCCCTCAATCATTTAAAAAACTACATGATATTTTAAAACTTCTCATGTTCATTGTATCCCAAATAAAAATGACATGATAAAAAGTCTTTCCCCATTTCCTTCAACATGACTTCTCCTGTGCTGAACAATCCGTTTCAGTCCTTCTTATCACCTGCATCACATGACATTAACTGGAATGAGATAAAACTCAGTAAATAGAAAGCTGTACGTAGAAATTACATATACATAGCTTTGGCTTAAAACATGGCTATGACAATGACATTATAGCAATGGCAATAAAGAATGAATCATAAGTCTCAAATCAATGTAAAGGGTATCTCATATCATGAATTAAATTAAGGAAATGACAGTTCTGTGACCTGTGACCTGTGGCAAGTATCTCTTTGATATAAATATCAAAACTGTGAAAGATACTTCATATTCATGTGATTGGCCAATGACATGCATGTAATAACTATCATATAATAACTACCATTCCTTGGCTTTGATCATGGGAAATTTTATTGAAGCAATTCAACAAATTCTTGATAAGCAACAATAGAGTACTAGCCCCTTATCAATGAATTCAATGATATTCTTGGCTCATTAAACAATTAACAATACATACATCAATAATTTAACAAGGGAAGGAGATAGATATCAATAACTATGGCTTTTATACATATAAATCATGTGAGCAATAGAAGGAAAAGCTTCTACTTACAACCAAACCAAACAAATGATTGCTTAAATGTTCTTGAAGTGAATCCTACAATAAAAGATATAAATTCAACCATTAATCCTTCCCAATAATCAAAGAACTCAATCAAACCATCAATTACCTTCAATTTATTAAACCTTCAATCAACTCAAGAATAAAGAATTCTTACCTTGAAGCTTGAAAATTTAGTGGAAGAAGCTAAGTACTTCACTAAATCCTTGACCTTGTAATGAATAACTGGAGAAGAGAAATTTATGAGGAAGAGGGTAAGAAACGATCCAAGAGAATGGAAGGAAGGAAAAATGAGTAGAAAGCCCTATCCAATGCAATATATAAATCCTTTAGTGCCTAAAAACGTGTTTTTATTCTTTATACAGAATGCTGGGCGCATATGCGTGACTTTCCAGGCACATATGCGCGCCCAGTTCTGCCCAACACGGGCAATGGCGCGAGATCTGGCGTATATGCGCGCCACACTCTGCCGAAAAACTCATTTTTAACTTCCGAATTATCAAAAGTGATCAACATGAAAGTTGTAGCCCTATGTATTATCTTGTATCTCCAATTGGCCTCATATCATTTGAAGGTCTGAGTAAAACGTTATGCTCATTCTACCAAAATATGTCAGTGCAAGAACGACGATCCGCACGACACCATTCGGGCCACTTTTGGCTCGTTTCTCTAAGGATTTGAACCAAACTCAAAACATGAAAGTTATAACCTTATATATTTTAATGGAAGTGACATCACATCAATTGGATCAATATACAAGACATTATACTAAAAATCACAACTACTGCCACATTTTTCATACCGCTCTGCACTTCCATTTCCTATTTGACTCAAGATCAACTTTCTATTCTACCCATTCATTTCCATAATCATCACCAACTATGAATATAATACTAACAACCACAATAAACATACACCAACAATAACCCTATTTAATCATTCCATTATCATCATGAACCATGAAACATATCTCCAAAAACCATTCTATTACAATTTCAATAAACATCACCATAACCAATAACCATTACCAATAACCATTGCACATAATCTCAACTATTAAACCATATAACATGTTCATAACAATGATAAACTATAAATATTAACATGATAAAAGGTTAAGCTATTACAATCTCCCCTTCTTATAAAAATTTCGTCCCCGAAATTTACTTACCGTCAAATAAATTTGGATAACAATGTTTCATTTCTTCCTCCGGTTTCCACGTAGCTTCTTCAATCATGTGATTCCGCCATAGGAATTTTACAAGTCCAATTTCTTTGTTTCTTAATACTTTTACCTTGCGATCAAGAATTTGAACCGGCACTTCTTCGTAGTTTAAGTTAGGTAAAAGGTCCAATGATTCATACCGAAGGATATGAGATGGATTGGGAAGGTACTTGCGTAGCATAGACACATGAAAGACATTGTGCATTCGATCCAAGTCCGGTGGCATTGCAAGACGATAGGCTTGGTCTCCAATCTTATCAAGAATCTCAAACGGCCCAATGTATCGAGGACTTAGTTTACCTTTCTTGCCAAATCGCATAACTCCCTTGAGAGGAGCTATTTTAATAAACACATGATCACCAACCTCGAATGTGAATGGCCGTCGTCGTACATCAGCGTAACTTTTCTGTCTAGACTGAGCGGTCTTCATTCTTTCTTGGATCAATGCCACAACATCTGCTGTTTGTTGAACCAATTCTGGGCCCAAGATCTTCCTTTCACCTACCTCTTCCCAGTATAATGGAGATCGGCACTTTCTTCTATATAAAGCCTCGTAGGGTACCATGCCGATTGAAGACTGGTAGCTGTTATTATACGTGAATTCCACCAAAGGCAACTTAGAATCCCAACTTCCCGTGAAATCAATCGTGCAGGCTCGTAACATATCTTCAAGAATTTGAATCACCCTCTCTGACTGGCAATCACTCTGAGGATGATATGCTGTGCTAAAAGCCAACTTGGTGCCCAAGGCTCTATGCCAAATTTTCCAGAATTCAGAAGTAAACCTCGGGTCATGATCAGATACAATTGATAGAGGGATTCCATTAAGTCTTACAATATCAGCTACATAGACTTCAGCATACTGGTTCATTGTAAACTCCGTTTTGACCGGGAGAAAATGAGCCGACTTAGTTAACCTGTCAACAATCACCCAAATAGAGTGTCCCGTTGCAAAGTCCTATGGTGATGTGTTCCCACTTCCATTGGGGTATTGGGAGAGATAGCAAAGTTCCAGCAGGTCTTTGATGCTCAATCTTAACCTGCTGATAGATTAGACATTCAGAAATAAATAACATGATATCTTTCTTCATACCTGGCCACCAATAAAGACGTCGAAGATCTTGGTACATTTTGGTATTACTAGGATGAACTAAATATGGCAATGTATGATCTTCAATAAGAACATCCTTTCGATTATCATTACCCATAGGAACACATATCCTACCTCGAAAGGTCAACAACCCATCACGGTTTAACCCAAATTCAGAAACTTCTGTCAAATCACTCTTATTCTTCAACTATAATAACTGAATATTCAATTGTTGTTCCCTTAAAATTCGATCAATCAAAGTAGGGCGAAGAACTAATGCAGATAATTGATTTACTGTACCTGGAGATACCAGAGTTATTTCATTCCTTTGCAAATCGAGTAACAACGGGTTTTGAATCATGGAACCCAATAAATAACTGGATTTACGACTTAAAGCATCCGCAACCACATTAGCTTTTTCGGGATGATAGCTAATGATGCAATCATAGTCTTTTACCAATTCCAGCCACCTCCGTTGCCTCATGTTCAATTCTTTCTGCGAGAATAAATAACTCAAAATTTTATGATCTGTAAAAATTTCAGATTTCTCACCGTATAAATAGTGCCGCCAAATCTTTAAGGCGAATACCACAGCCGCCAACTCCAAATCATGTGTGGGATAATTCTTTTCGTATTCTTTTAGCTTCCGAGAAGCATAAGCAACCATTTTCCGACGTTGCATCAACACAGCGCCTAGCCCCTGCTTTGAAGCATCTGTATACACAACAAAATCCTCAGTACCAAAAGGAAGTACTAATACAGGGGCAAAAGTTAACTTATCTTTCATTGTTTGGAAGGCTTGTTGGCATTCTATAGTCCATTCAAATTTGATAGCTTTTCGTGTCAATCTCGTCAATGGCAATGCTATTTTAAAAAAAATCAGCTATGAAACGTCTGTAATACCCTGTCAAACCAAGAAAACTCCGTACCTCTGAAACTGTCTTTGGAATGGACCATTGTTTAATAGATTAAATCTTGTATGGATCGACAACTATTCCTTCTTTTGACACGATATGGCCCAAAAACGCCACTTTCTATAACCAAAACTCACATTTCTTTAATTTCGCATATAATTGCTTCTCCTTCAATATCTGTAACACGATCCTCAAATGCTCACTGTGAAGTTCTCGTGTCTTAGAATATATCAAAATGTCGCCAATAAATACAACACAAAAGCATCAAAATACGGCTTAAAGACACGATTCATCGAATCCATAAACACTGAAGGAGCATAGTTAACCCAAATGACATCACAAAAAATTCATAATGGCCATACCACGTTCTAAAAGCAGTCTTGGGTATGTCCTCCGTTTTTACTTTCAATTGATGATATCCAGATCGAAGATCGATTTTTCGAAAACAAGGTGGCCCCTTGTAATTGATCAAAAAGATCGTCGATTCGAGGTAAAGGATATTTATTTTTAATAGTTACCTTATTGAGTTCGCGATAATCAATGCATAACCTCAACGATCCATCTTTCTTTTTCACGAACAAAACCGGAGCTCCCCATGGCGAGGAACTAAGACGAATGAATCCTTTATCTAATAGCTCCTGTAATTGATTCGTCAATTCCTTCAGCTTAGTTGGAGCCATTATGTACGGAGCATTAGAAATTGGGGCTGTACCTGGACTCAATTCAATAACAAACTCTACCTCTCGATCAGGAGGTAAGCCAGGCACATCATCAGCAAATACGTCAGGATATTCCTGAACCACTTCAATATTCTGTAGTTGCACATTACTGCCCCTATTCACATCCGATACTAAGGCCAGAAAACTAGTACATCCCCCCTTATTCAACAATTTAATAACTTGCAAGCAAATTATCGATGAGCCTAAACCAACAATTTCATTCTTCTCATGATCATCAATTAAAAATTTCACGGTCTTTCCCACGCAATCAATTACTGCACGATAAGCAGATAACCAGTCCATACCCAATATAACATCAAAGGCAACCATCAGAATCACAATAAAATCAACATATAACAATCTCGTATCCATTTATACTTGACATGCCTTAAGGATACTTGTAGGACAAATCTCATCACCAGAGGGCAACATAATATTAAAATGTAAAGGCATAACAGTAGGTGCGCAAGATAAAGACCGCATAAATACTTAAGACATAAAAGAATGAGTCGCACCAGTATCAATCAACGTAAGTGCTTCCTTGCCAGATATTAGAATATTACCTGATATGACTGAAGAATCAGGATTGGCACACTCTTTTGTCATTGTGAAAATCCTGCCTTCAACCTTACCTTTGTCAGAGGAGAGAGGACACTTCTCTGTTGTATGCCCCATTTCCTTGCATCGATAACATCGGCCACTTCCCACTAAACACTCACCCTTGTGTGGCTTGCCACACTTAGGACATAATGGTCACTCCATATCTGAAGAAGGCGCATAAGGTTTATTGCGTTGTTCCATCTTGCCTTTTCCTTTGTAACCACCTCGAGTACTAGTACTTGTCCCTTGCCCTCTAGCTTGAAAAGCTTGCCTTCTTAATTGCCGCTCCTTCTCAATTTATTGTTCTTCATGCTTGGCAAGTAAGGCTCGCTCAACAATATCTTGATAGGTGATCGCTTTTGCCATGTGAACATCCCTTCTAATTTCCGGTTTCAACTCACGAAGGAAATGTTCTCTTTTGTCTTTATCATTTTCGGCAATAAATGGAACAAACACGCATCCTTCTTCAAATTTCAATGTATACTCAGCAACAGACAAGGAATCTTGTCTCAACTCAAGAAATTCTTTAACTTTCTTAGCTTTAACTTCTCCTGAAAAGTACTTGGCATAAAATAACTATTTGAACTCTTCTCATTTTAACTCGCGAACATTGACAGCCACTTTAGTAGCTTCCCACCAGATGCGAGAAGCTTTCACTAGCATAAACACAGTACAGCTCACTCTATCTCGATCAGTGAACTTCAGGTAGTCAAATATACCTTCCAATGATTTGACCCATTCAAGAGGTACGAGTGCATCGGCACCACCGATAAATTCAGGAGGGTTCATCCCCCTGAATACTTCATACGAACCACCTTCGGTGTTTTCCACTCTACACTGTCCTCTTTCTTGACCATGACCCTGAATTGGATGGTGGACGCTCAGTAGCTGTTGAATCTGATCACTATGTACTTTTGCTTGTTCTTTCAGTAGCTTATTAAATTCATCTACAACTTTTACAGTCTTATCAGTGGTAGAGGTCCTTTCGTCCCCTTCGGTAGTCTTTCGTTTAGGAGGCATTTCCTACACATAAGCTCATTTTAACATAAAGCAATAAAATAGAATCAACTCTCAAAGTTAAAATCAATAGATGCAGGATCGAAAACATACCGGATTGTCCTAGGGAGAATAAGTCATATATGGTCCAAGAACTTTCGCTCTGGTACCAATTGAAACACCCCACTCCCATGACATTTTAATTAACTAATTAACGTATGCGGAAGCCTTAACATTTAAAACGGAAATAACAATGTATCCTTTACATCATAAACATTATCCATACTAATATACATGATCGTTCACAAAATAGTATCCAAAACATAACCACAAGCTAACATACTAATTTGTTTTTCCCCTCATTCATTTAACAAACTACATGATATTTTAAAACTTCTCATGTTCATTGTATCCCAAATAAAAATGACATGATAAAAAGTCTTTCCCCATTTCCTTCGACATGACTTCTCCTGCCCTGAAACAATCCGTTTCAGTCCTTCTTATCACCTGCATCATATGACATTAATTGGAAGATAAAACTCAGTAAGTAGAAAGCTGTACGTAGAAATTACATATACATAGCTTTGGCTTAAAACATGGCTATGGCAATGACATTATGGCAATGACAATAAAGAATGAATCATAAGTCTCAAATCAATGTAAAGGGTATCTCATGTCATGAATTAAAGGAAGAAAATGACAGTTCTGTGACATGTGACCTGTGACCTGCGGCAAGTATCTCTTTGATTTAAATATCAAAACTGTGAGAGATACTTCATAATCATGTGATTGGCCAATGACATGAATGTAATAACTATCATTCCTTGGCTTTGATCATGGGAAATTTCATTGAAGCAATTCAACAAATACTTGGTAAGCAACAATAGAGTACTAGCCCCTTATCAATGAATTCAATGATATTCTTGGCTCATTAAACAATTAACAATACATACATCAATAATTTAACAAGGGAAGGAGATAGATATCAATAACTATGGCTTTTATACATATAAATCATGTGAGCAATAGAAGGAAAAGCTTCTACTTACAACCAAACCAAACAAATGATTGCTTAAATGTTCTTGAAGTGAATCCTACAATAAAAGATATAAATTCAACCATTAATCCTTCCCAATAATCAAAGAACTCAATCAAACCATCAATTACCTTCAATTTATTAAGCCTTCAATCAACTCAAGAATAAAGAATTCTTACCTTGAAGCTTGAAAATTTAGTGGAAGAAGCTAAGTACTTCACTAAATCCTTGACCTTGTAATGAATAATTGGAGAAGAGAAATTTATGAGGAAGAGGGTAAGAAACGATCCAAGAGAATGGAAGGAAGGAAAAATGAGTAGAAAACCCTATCCAATGCAATATATAAATCCTTTAGTGCCTAAAAACGTGTATTTTATTTTTTATATGTGCGCCACATTCAGCAGAAAAACTCATTTTAACTTCCGAATTAGCCAAAGTGGTCAACAAGAAAGTTGCAAGCCCTATGTCCTATCTTGCATCTCCAATTAACCTCATGTCATTTGAAGGTCCGAGTAAAAAGTTATGCTCATTCTACCAAAATATGTCAGTGCAGGAACGATGATACGCACTTTTGGCTCGTTTCTCTAAGAATTTGAACCAAACTCAGAACATGAAAGTTATAACCTTATATCTTATCTTTCTAATAGAAGTGTCCTCACATCAATTGGATAAATATACAAGACATTATACTAAAAACCACAACTACTGCCACAGTTTTTCATACCGTTCTGCACTACCATTTCCTATTTGACTCAAGATCAACTTTCTATTTTACCCATTCATTTCCATAATCATCACCAACTATGAATATAATACTACCAACCACAATAAACATACACCAACAATAACCCTATTTAATCATTCCATTAATCATCATGAACCATGAAACATATCTCCAAAAACCATTCTATTACCATTTCAATAAACATCACCATAACCAATAACCATTACCAATAACCATTGCACATAATCTCAACTATTAAACCATATAACATGTTCATAACAATGATAAACTATAAATATTAACATGATAAAAGGTTGGGCTATTACAGTTTATGTTTAAATTCGATGCATCATTATGAAAAGTGTTTTGTTTAAAGTTTATTCATCATGAAAATGTTTACGAAAATGTTCATGTTTAAAGTTATGCATCTTCACGAAAACGATATTTTAAGTAAAAGTATTTTCACTGTTATATATGATCTGTATATGCATTACTTATTATCAAGATTATGGTGCGTTGAGTCTTTAGACTCACTAGGTGTGATTGATATATGTGAATATGATAATAATGTTAATGGAGGTCTTGATGGTTGATCTGATTGGACTGAAGGTGCACATAACACGAGGACCGACGCTAGTTTTCCGCACTAGTTTATGATTATGATTTATGTTAAAGTTATTTTTACGACAATTTATTTATGTTTGCGAGTGATTTTTGAGAGGTTATAGTATGTGCTATACTTTTCAAATAATTTTTTTAAGTTTGGTAAAATTTTGACGATTTTACGATTTAAACTATTTCCTTTGATTTTTAAATGTTAGATGGTTGACTTTTTCTGAAAATGGTGTCAAATATATTTTATACAAATATGTATGATTTGGCCGATGCTAGGAAAAAAAAATTCTAGTACGTTTTAAGAAGACGAATAACAGACGTCTCAGTTGGTATCAGAGCAATGGTTCTGTAAAGGGTTATGCCACCATCAGTGCCGGGAAGCTCAGTCGTTAAGCCTCAATCTGTAATTTTACATGCTTTATATGATTTACATGATGATACCTGCACAAGTACATGAATTATATGTTCACATCACATGTTTAATAGCTTTGTGATAATATATGATTTATATGTTTTAGAATTTTTATACGTGATACGATCTGAAATAAGAAATTATATGATTTCAACGCACGTTGGCTTTGTGATGGAATTAGACTCTGTTGATTTTTGGGTTTTAGTAATAGTGTTCTACTTTTTCGGCCATAAGTTAATCGTGAATAATATGAATGTGTTTTTTTGGACACGTAAATTTTTCTAAGAAAATACTGATGACTCGTGGTTCTTAGTTGAATTAAATTTTTGGAATTACTCATAAGTAATAATGATTCGAAGACTACTATTATATTTGAAAATAAGAAAATGTATAAATTGAGATTTTAAGTTTGATGAAAAGGTAGATTGGTTATGAGAATTGATTTTTGGGTGAATAAATTTAAAATTTTTGAAATTATGTTATGGGGAAACCTATAAAAGAAAATTAAGAACGCCAAAAAGCTTATGTGTTAATCGTAGGATTTTCGAAATTTTGGACCAACAGGACAATTTTCGAGGAAAATAAGAATTGATTTTGCAATTGTTAAGGAATTTGGGGACTAGTTTAACAATAAGTGAGAATTGAATGTTTTAAATAATAAGAATTTTTGATGATTTAGACATGTAAGAATATTTAGAATCATGAGATATATTACGTTATAACTGTTATAAGGGATGTTAATCAAGAGTATTATGGGATGAATCGATATTAAGCTTGAATATCTAAGAATTTGTAGGTGTGTTTGGGATTTTGAGGTTGAAATATGATAAGTTGATAACCATTTTGGGTATAAAATAAAGAAAGTATTATACGATAAGCGCGATCATCCATCTTTTAATATTGAGAGTTGTAAGAAAAGTTGTAATTCGAGGTTTTGATTAGTGATTTAATTAGCTATTAATGTACTAACCTACCCCCATAACCCTTACAAACCCGCGCCTCCACCCTAACACATTTCAGAATTTCCTTTCACTCCAAAAACCCACGGCACCCACAAGCACACCAAGGAGAGTTTGGTTTTGTCATGTAAATTCAAGCCATGATCGTTCGTCGTCGTTCTTCTATTTTGATGGGCTTAATGGGCCTAATTAAATTTGTTAATGGGCCAAGGTTTTTATTATTGATTTAATTAGCTATATAATATACTAACCTACCCCCATAACCCTTACAAACCCGCGCCTCCACCCTAGCAACACAATTCAGATTATTTTATGTGTCCTGAATGCTGTCCTGAATGTTGTTTTTATGCTAATATGATTATTTTCAATGGTTATGGATGTTTATGAATTTTTATAATGTTAATATGTTTAATTTTAATGTTTATGGATTTTTAATATGTCCAAATGTTATTTTAATTGTCATGATTTAATATGCTAAAAGTTTATTTTAAACATTTATGGATTTTTATGTTAAATATGTTAAAACGTTTATTTTAAAATGTTTAAGGAATGTTATATGGTAAAAAGTTTATTTTAAAATGTTTATGGATTTTTTGTTAGAGTAGGTGCCCGGCAAGCCACCTTGTGGCTAGGGCTTTTATTGACTCTAATGCAAAACAATCTTTATTTTAGTAATATTTTACGATTTATTCGATTATGGCATTATACATTATTTGTATACCCATGCAAGCTGCATAGATTAAGTCCTTGAATATACAATAGGTACCATGAGGTCTGCGTCTCAACGTAAGATCATGAAACTCATTAGGAAGCGTACCGTATATTCTAAACAGGTTCCTAGTCGATTCAGCCACCTAAAACAAGGATAAAGGTCGTTCGAGCTCGAGACTAGCATCTGTGGTGTAAACGCCATGTTTTATTGGCAAGGGCATGGAGATGTCCATTCACACAGATGGGTGATCATACGATGATGCACTGAACAACCCTCCCTCAGACTATCCAAGTAGTTCCCACTAATCGAGTGGAATAGTTCGCAGTTATGGTTGTACACCATTAGTCCTTTGACCTTGGACAATGAAACGTCTGCTTATTCGTTTTCTTAAAAGGTACTAGAATTTTTTTTTTAAACCTCACATAGCATCGGCCGAATTGCATACACAAGCATAAAATATTTTTGACATCACTTTAAAATAAATCAACCAACTAACATTTGAAAAGTATAGCCCATACTATAACCTCTCAAAAACCACTCATAACATAAATAAAAGTCATAAAATTATTTTTAACATACTTAAAATCATAAATCGTAAACTAGTGCGGAAACTAGCGTCGGTCCTCGGGTTATGTGCACCTTCAGTCCAGTCAGATCAACCATCAACGCCTCCATTAACATATTATCATAACCAATATCACCTGCATCAATCACACCTAGTGAGTCTAAAGACTCAACACGTCATATTCTTGATAACGAGTAATACGTAATACAATTAACATATAACAGTGAAAAATACTTGTACTTAAAATATCGTTTTCATGAAGATGCATAAACATAAACATTTTCGTAAACATTTTCATGATGCATAAAACTTTTAAATAAAAACATTTTCATAATCTTATGCATAAACATTTTCATATTATCATAAACATATACATATCATCATCATCATATACGTATTCATATTCATGTTCGTGTTTTTTTGAATTCAGATCGTTGATTGTGACTTTCATATACGTGTTAGGCGATGGATCCATCTACATGTAACCACAGTACTGGGCGGCAGGGACACCAGCGACACTCCCACCCGTCAACTGGGCCTTGGCCTTTACGTATTAACATATCATCATATACATATACATATCCGTATCCAAGGAAATACGATCGTCGGGCTCCCACTGGGACCATAACCCTCACGATATCTCCAACATATCATCGTGTTAGTCACAATCCTTTCACATCCTTCAACATGTTTCATCACTTAATAAAAATCATGCCTATAACATTTTTCATTTTAAACCAAGTATGCAACATGTCTTTTAACGTTATCGTTTCATCATAAAAATTCATAGACATTTAAAATGAACATTTTAACATTTTAAATGATAAAAAAATCCATAAACGTATAAAATCAACATTTTAACACATTAAATCGTAAACATTTAAAATAAACATTTTGACCTAAAAATTCATAAACATATAAAATTCCATAAACATATAAATTAATCATTTTAACATGTAAACATTCGTAAACATTAAAATTAATCATATTATCATATAAAACAGCAAATAGGGCACTACTATGACGTTTACTAATTTTTAGGTGCAAAAAGACCGTTTTACCCCTAGACGTAAAATTTCACGGTTTTGACATTTTCTTAATTTCATTGACTCTAACATGTCCCAAGTAATTATTTAAGCCTACATGAATTTTCTCATAATTTTATTTAGCTTAAATCGAGGGCTTTTAAATTAATCTTTAAATATAACATATTAATGCGTTTTAATCCCGAATTAAACCAAACTTAATATAAAATTACCAAATTCAAAAATTAGACTTCTAATAATTATTTAAGCTTAAACCTAATTTTTCATGATTTTCTAAAGCTTAAAACTGGGCGTTTCAATTAACTCGTTAGTTAGCGTTTCGTGCGGTGATTAAATCCTGAATAAATCCAAAACTCATTATTTTGATCCCAAAATTTAAACATAACCTTTTTATGATTTATTCTACCCTTCCAAGTCATGAGCCACACCCGTGGACCCATGGAATCAATTTTAGCCTTATAATTTTTGAAATTGACACCCTAACGAACCCACCGAGCCATCTCCCAATTTACTCGAGCCACGCCCAAGCCACCTTGAACCAAAACCTAGCCAACTCACCTAGGGACCCCACTGACCAAGCCCAGTCCGAAAAACCAGCCTTGGCCCGCTCAAAAACCTCATGGCCCTGACCCTATTGCATGCATGTGTGTAAGTGTGTATCATGGTTGCTCTAGGACTCCTAGTTAGCTTAGGACTCTTCTAGCTGAGCCACCGCCGAGCCCACCTGACCCTAACCTTCCCTGGACCATGCCCAGACCCTGCCCAGACCAGCCCAAGCCCCTGGACCAGCGCACAAGCCACCTGAAGAAGGCACACCTGTACGTGACTCTATGATGCAATCCCCCACGTTTTCTGTTGCTAGCCACCCAACCACCAAGCCGCCCCTTGAACCAGCCCCCCACCAAGCAATCTACTAGGAACCTAAGGACCTAACCTAGCCCAGCCCAAGCCCCCTGGCCGAGCCCTTTCTCCTTCCACCAGCTTCTGAAACCTGCGCGTGACTTGCTCTCTCTCGGGTGGAGTCCTAGCTTGCTAGGACTCCTCTCCAGCCTCTTTCCTCGAGTCCTAGCATGGATAGGACTCTTACCTTTACTCATCCATGCCCCTAGCTAGTCTCTGGTCCCAGCCGAATCCAAGCCCAGCCACCTTAGCCCTTAAATCGTGCCCCTCAAAAACCATGACAGTAAGGTGGTTCCAGCTTGTGTTCTATTTCGTTTGCAACATTTTGTGTGTGTCTAGGACCCTTTAAAACGTGTAAAAACATCCCCTAACAATTCCTAATAATGGCAGCCCCTTTGACAACATAACAAACATGTTTTTGGATGAAAAATCAAGAGTTTAGAACACATATATGCATAGTTACAAAAATCTCAAGTTGTGTGCCTTGTTTTCTTTCAAAACATGTTCCAATAAATATTATGATGTGATTGATGTTTTAAGGAAAGAAATATGGCGTGACTTTGCGTAATTTACGCACGAATAAACGTTGACGATTGCGAAGAACGGCGACGAGAAAATGACGGCTTGAAACCCTTGCAAACTTTCAACTTTTTCTTCAAAATTGTGGTGTGTGTGTCGTGTATATGGCTGATGGGGAGTGTTTTGAGTTGGTTGGAGTGTGTGGCCGTGAGTATGGTATAGGTTGGGGAGGGTTCCATATATTTATACACTAATTAACTCACCAATTAAGGCTTAGGCTTAATAAGAAAAGTTTAGGCCCATTAAGCTCCTTATTGTTTAATTAAAATATTAAAAATAATTTTTGTTTTATAAAGTTTGTGAATTTATTAGCCGGGTTGCCAAAACATCTACATTTTTGTTGAAAAACCATTACCGAAAAATTTACGTCCCGGCGTATAAAATCACCTCAAAACCCCTTATTTTCAAAAATACTAAAAAGACATCATCCATATTTTAAATAATTAAAATCAATTATTTAATAAAAACATTTTCTGTTTTTCAGCCATCGGTCTCCGTTCATCGATCGCAACTCGAATAACCTTTTAAAAATAAATTTTAATGCAACCATGTAGAAAAATATATTTTAAACATGCAAATATGCACAACATAATTAATTTAATGCAATTAAAACAATTAATTAAAATACAAGAGAATTTAATAAATCATATGCATGTGGTTCGCGTGGACCTTTAAGTTTTCGGGGCGTTACAGACAATGTAGGGGCTATACGTACTAGCATGCACTTTGATCCGTTTACCGACTCCATCGAGGGTCATCAGGTGGCGAGGTTGGGTGTAGTTTCCAAATACGTAGGAGCAAATGCATTGTAGTCGGGGATTCACCGTTCGCCTACGGGTGAAGATATCATATGTGACCTGATGAGTTAATAGTGCAAGGATTCTCTGGCCAGAGCAAGAAATGTGCTTTAGGGATAGGTGTTTTCCTAGTTGCACATGCCATGCAACTATTAGTACTCAAAGATAAATTACATCGTTATCGAATTCATATGCAACTCTTGATATACCAATGGTTGTAGATTCGATCGGGATATATGTGTTGAAGGGACCGTACTGTACGCTAACCATGACTAAAGGTTCTTGCAGGCACTATCAGTGATACCTAGGGGATCATGAGACGATGCTACTAGACGCTCTTACCATGATCCGATGGGTGCAATTAGAAATGAGTTCTGACATTCTTGATCAAGGAGTTGATGAAAAGAATGGGGTTAACTAGGGTAAACCCGAATAAGAATAAATGTTATTCTGAATCACATGGAGATGTGAACCCACGGCTAGCTGTATCCCTGAACCATTGAGGGTCACACAAGTATCGGATTCTGTGTTCCCGTTGAGATAGTCAAATTTCAAGGAGTTGGAATTTGGCGACTATAGTTTGATGGAGATCAAACAGGAAGCTTATAAAGGAGTTTATGAGCTAATTCCATAGGATGGAAGAAGTGGAAGTTAGCATGATTGCTAAATAAGGAAGAAGAGTGGAACTGCCTGTTTTGTGAATGAGTTCACTAAAACTGGCAGCTGCCAAATATGGTAACTGCCATATCTGGTAAGTTCTAAATTTGGCAAATGAAAATTTTGATCTTCGAAATTTTCGATTTTCATTATATGAACAAGATTTGTATCCTTGACACATCGGCGCTCTCGGATCGTCGATCGAGGTTATAATGAGTTCGAAATCATTTATTTAGTGAATTGAGAATTTACTAATTAAATGATTGTGCTAGTAATGGTGACTACTAACTTGCACAAATTCTCATATATATTCTAGAGGAGTCTAGAATGAAATTAACCAAGAAGTTAACTTAGTAATTAAATAATGGTTTTTAATTTAATTAATATACATGTATATATTTTATATGGAGATATAAAATATGTGTATATAATATTATTATATCATGTATTATTAAAGGTTAATAAATACATTATGTATTAACTATATGAAAGTTTTAATATAATGAAGTTATTAGAGTCCTTGTGGGAGAAGGACTCTTAATTGGATTAGGAATCTCACTCTATATATACACCACTAGGACTCATGATTACAACCCTAATTTTGCACACAAAATCTCTCCTCCCTCTTCATTGAAACACACGGCCACCATAAAAAAATTGGTGAAGAGATTTTGGCCAAAAGGCAAATTTGATTTGCATGATTATTGATAAAAATCAATAATTATTTGTTAAAAATTGATTAAGAATCAATTATGCAAAAACCCATGATTTTGAATCATGCAACTCACGGCCACCTTGTGGAAAATCAAGGAAATCTTTCGGCCACTTGGTGTTCCATCCATGTTGCACCGCCGCCGCTGGTTCGTCTCCGGATTTTGGAAATATGGAGGCTACAGTCTCAACGCACAAATCGTTTGGATTTTCTAGTGCAAAGCAAACGAGGAAAACAGTTTTCGAGCGTGGACCTAATTAGACGATCAAAGGAGAAGAGCCGTTCGTAGGTATTTACAAGAAGGGCTATTTCCGCTTAAACATCGGAATAGTTTGGAGTCCAGCATTAAGAACGCAAATGTATAATTCTAAACACCCTATGGATGTTTTGAACACATGACGCCCAAGAACAAAGTATTTTAAACTTCCGCTGTGTCTTGGGTCCGAGAATACGATGTCCCAACATTTTTAAGGGCTTAATGTGCCTAATCAACTTTGTTAATGGGCCAAGGCTTTGATTAGTGATTTAATTTGCTATTAATATACTAACCTACCCCCATAACCCTTACAAACCCGCGCCTCCACCCTAGCAACACAATTCAGATTATTTTATGTGTCCTGAATGCTGTTTTATATGCTAATATGATTATTTTCAATGGTTATGGATGTTTATGACTTTTTATAATGTTAATATGTTTATTTTTAATATTTATGGATTTTTAATATGTCAAAATATTATTTTAAATGTCATGATTTAATATGCTAAAAGTTTATTTTAAACGTTTATGGATTTTTATGACTAAATATGTTAAAATGTATATTTTAAAATATTTAAGGAATGTTACATGGTAAAAGGTTTATTTTAAAATGTTTATAGGATTTTTATGGGTTTTATGGGCCTAGTTAACTTTGTTAATGGGCCAAGGCTTTGATTAGTGATTTAATTAGCTATTAATATACTAACCTACCCCCATAACCCTTACAAACCTGCGCCTCCACCCTAGCAACACAATTCAGAATTTCCTTTCACTCCAAAAACCCACGACACCCACAAGCACACCAAGGAGAGTTTGGTTTTGTCATGTAAATTCAAGCCATGATCGTTTTTCAACGTAAAATTGTGCATTTAAAACGCAAAAGCACGTCATATTCTTCCTTTACTCATCATCACACCATATTATGTATTTATTTATGAATTGCCTGAAAAATAAGAACACCTTGATATCTTTTCGTACATGCATCAAAGTTTGATTTTTAAAGCTTGATTTTGATCAAAAAATCATGATTTACATGTATATAAGGGGCTGCCATGATTAATTGAAAAAGGGTTGGTTTTACACAAGTTTAAAGGTCTAGAACACACACACAAACGCTGCAAACAAGAAACATTAAAGCTGGAACCAACTTCTTGTTTTTGATCATGGGGGCTCGGGTTCAATGGAAAATTGATGCATGGCCTAGATTGGGTCTCGGTTAGGGGCTGGGAATGAGTCCTAGCCATGCTAGGACTCGAGAACAGGGGCTGGGGAGGAGTCCTAGCCACCCGAGAGCAGCAAGGTGAACACGCTGGTGTGTGTATTGCTGCGCAGGGAGTAGGTGGCTCAGCTAGGGGCTTTGGGGCTGGGCTAGGCTAAGTCCTTGGGGTCCTAAGAGAGTGCACAAGGGTTTGGGCAGGGGCTGGTGCAGCTTGGGTGGCTGCTGGCTCGAAAGGAAATGAGGGAACATGAGGGAAGGAAGGCGCGATGGCTGCTGTTACTGGTTCATGAGCTTCTCTATTGGGTTTTAGGGTTTGTGCTGGCCTGGGCTGTGTCTAAGCGTGATCCAGGGATGTCTAGGGTCAGGTGGGGCTCGGTGGTTAAAGGCTGGGAGAAGTCCTAGACTAGCTAGGAGTCCTATTGTTCATGGGAGTCTCAAGCACAAATCATGCAGAACGTGGGTCACTTTCCAGGTGAGTTTGAGCGAGCCAGGGCTAGGTTTAGGGGCTTGGGCTTGGTTAGCAGGGTTCATAGATGGGTTGGTTCGGGTTTGGCTGAAGGTGGCTCGGGCGTGGCTTGACTAAAATAGGAGATGGCTCGTGTTGATCGGTTAAGGGTCATATTTCGAATTTAAGAAGTAAAATTAGAACCATGAATCCACGGATGTGGTTCATGGCTCACAAGGGTAAAATAAATAATAAAAATATTATGTTTAAAATTTGGGATCAAAATGTGGAGTTTTGGATTTATCCGGGATTTAAACGCATCACGAAACACTAATTAAAGAATTAATTAAAAAGCCTAGTTGTAAGCTTAATAAAATTATGAAAAATTATATTTAAGCTCAAATAATTATTAAAAGTCTAAGTTTGTAATTTAGGAATTTTATATTGAGGTTTGGTTTAATACGGGTTAAAACGCAGTAATATGTTATATTTATACAATAAATTAAAAGTCCTCGATTTAAGCTAAATAAAAATATGAGAAAATTCTTGTAAGCTTAAATAATTATTTGGGACATGTTAGAGTCAATAGAATTAAGAAAATGTCAAAAACTAAAATTTTACGTCTAGGGGCAAAATAGTAGTTTTACACCCGAAAATTATTAGACGTCATGGCAGTGTCGTGAATGCTGTTTTATATGCTAATATGATTATTTTCAATGGTTATGGATGTTTATGAATTTTTATAATGTTAATATGTTTATGATTTTTAATATGTCAAAATGTTATGCTAAAAGTTTATTTTAAACGTTTATGGAATTTTATGATTAAATAAGATAAAACGTTTAAGGAATGTTATATGGTAAAATTTTATTTTAAAATGTTTATGGATATTAATGGGGAAATGATAACGTTAAAAGATATGTTGCATATTTGGTTTTAAAGAAAAACGTTATATACATGTTATATTTTTATAAAATGATGAGAACATGAAACGTTGAAGGAAGTGAAGTAATTGTGACTAATACGATGATATGTTGGAGATATCGTGCGGGTGACGGTCCCAAGTGGGAGCTCGACGATCGTATTTCCTTGGAAAAGAATATGTATACGATGATATGTTAATACATAAGGCCAAATGCTCAGTTGACCGGTGAGAGTGTTGTTGATGTCCCTGTCACCCAGTATTATGGTTACATGTAGATGGATCCATCGCCAAACACGTAGACGTAGATGAACACGAAAGTCACAATTAACGATCTGAATTCAACGGAAGGAAAAAAAATACGTATATGTTGATGATAATATGTATATGAATATGTTGAAGATGATATGAAAATGTTTATGAAAAGTTTATGTTTGAAGTCAATGCATCGTTATGAAAAGTGCTTTGTTCAAAGTTTATGTATTACGAAAATGTTTACGAAAATGTTAATGTTTAAAGTTATGCATATTCACGAAAACGATATTTTAAGTAAAAATATTTTCACTGTTATATGTGATCTGTATATGTATTACTTGTTATCAAGATTATGGTGTGTTGAGTCTTCAGAATCACTAAGTGTGAATGATGCAGGTGAATATGATAACAATTTAATGGAGGTCTTGATGGTTGATCTAACTGGACTGAAGGTGCACATAACCTGAGGACCGACGCTAGTTTTCCGCACTAGTGTATGATTATGATTTATGTTAAATTTATTTTTACGACAATTTATTTATGTTTGAGAGTGGTTTTTGAGAGGTTATAGTATGAGCTATACTTTTTAAATAATATTTTTAGGTTTTGTTAAAGTTTGACGATTTTACGATTTAAACTATTTCCTTTGATTTTTAAATGTTAGATGGTTGAATTATTTTAAAAATGGTGCCAAAAATATTTTATACAAATATGTATGGTTCGGCCGATGATAGGAAAAAAAATTTCTATTACGTTTTAAAAAGACGAATAGCAGACGTCTCAGGTTGTGACTAATATGAATATGATAATACGATGACATCTAAGGCAAAGGCTCAGTGGATGGGTAATATTGTCGCTGATGTCCCCGCTGCCGGGTGCCACAGTTATACACAGATGGATCCATCGAATAGTTCTGATACGAAAGTCACAACTAATGAACGGAATTCAACTAAAGAAAATGAATACGTATATGCTGATATGTTGAATCATGTTTTGGACACGTTAAGCTTTGACACGATATGTTTAGATCATGCTTTTAAGATTCTGAAATGTGTAACATCCCGTAATAAAATAACTAAAACTACTTTAAAATTTACGAAAAATAAAATTTTTTCTTATTTAATTAGTAAACCCTAACCTTCTGAATTCAAATAAAATGATCGACTAAATTCTTGAAAATAATCCGGTTACAATATATTTTATGGCATAAAAAAATATCATTCATCACTACTGTAAAAGCGTTATAAAAAACGAGCATTTGAAAATACTTGTTTGCCAAAAAAATTTTGAATAAATAAAAATTAGAGTATAAAGTTTAATGTACATAAAATCTTTTCATAACAATAGCGGTCCTCGGGTTCGCACTACACACAGTCCGAGCAAGCTCACTGGTCAGCACCTCCTGTTTCCTCAAAAGAATCAACATTTGCATCGATCAAGTCTAATTAAGCCTAAAGCCTTAATAAGCATAAACCATGAATAGCAAATAGTATTAACAAAATCACATGAATTTGAAAGTAACGAGTACGAAATAACAGCTGAACATACATAGACATAGACGTGCCATAACTGCATAAATATTTTCATAAAAGTGATTCCATCTTAACATACATAATCATACTTAATTTTGCGTAGAAATATGTTCAAAGCAAGTGGCCCGTAACATAAATCGCCTGATCAGACTAAACCTCACTACTGGGCTTGCTGGGATAACTACACCCTTTCGACCGGATTTCCACTCCGACATACATAAATCCCCGTTCATACATTACCAGTGGAGAGGTCCTCGGTCATGCTTTACGACTTTCCAATCCCATAATCATAAATCCCCAGTCATGCTTTACTAGGTGGCAACAAGACAAATAACATACCTCCAAAATAAAATATTTATGTACGTCGATCATACTTAAAAACATCGAGGGCTTCGTTGGAACGCTCTGAACATACTGCCCCAACCACAGCAGCAAAGATCCAGGAGATCCTAACGAAGTCTGTAACCAAAACTTGAGAAAACGTGAATAACATGCACAAATTTTCACAGCTTGAGCAGTTTTACGATAAAAATCATATCTCTCTCATTTCTTATCTACAATTTACGAATTTGCTATCGAATCGAGATAACACAGAGTACTACAAATCATATGTTGAAAATATTTCAAGAAAACCAATCTATAAGTCGTGGAATTCGAAATAACAAAGGGTGACTGGTTTTGTGACATAGAAATTTCATAGCTTGTGCGATTGTTCAATAAAAATCATATCTCCTTCGTTTCTTATTAGAAAATTAGAATTTGCTGCTGAATCGAAGATAACACAGAGTGCTACAAATCATATGTTGAAATCATTTCCAGAAAACCAACCTACAAGTCGAAGAATTCGAAATAACAAAGGGTGGTGACACATAAATTTCACAGCTTGTACAGGTTTACGATAAAAATCATATCTCCCTCGTTTCTTATCATAAAATTGCGAATTTGCTATCAAAGCGAAGGTATTACAGAGTACTACAAATCATAATCTGGAGACATTTCCAAAAACAGATTGATACCCACGGGATACCCCGGGTTGTGCCCGGGTCATGGATGACACATGACAACTAATGTACCCTCATAGGATCCCAGGTCACAATCAAAGTCACTATGCAAAATGCTATCTTCAGCAGCCGGTCGTGTCTCCCTGGGCTCTCTTGCAATCTCCAGGGAATTTTCTACACGGGCTAACTCGATATGAGCACCGCATTCGAGTGTACTAGAAAAATAGGATATGGGTAGTTTTCCCATCTCTCACACTGATCCAAGTGGTTGACAAAATCAGACAGGGAGGATTTGACTAGTGCATGACTTGACGTGTCAGGATATAGGGTATGATCAGCCGCCATACTATAATTAGTATGGTACACAAAGAACGAGGTCGTCATTACTTCTCCTACTATAAATATCAGGTTCTTTCTTTGCATTTAATTGATTCCACAGTGAATACACTAGCATTCATTACTCATTTCTTGCTCAAACTCTCATTCACACCAATATCACAACCCTTACTTAGTTACATTGGTCCTTTGTTGAATCATTCATTTGATTTAAGCATCGGAGTGGCCACGCCGGACACCTCTCCGACGCCCATTCACTTGGTTATCTTCTTGAGCGCAGGTCTTCGTAGCTACCCAGGAAAGAAGTTTCCGGTTAAGACATTCACACTGGTGCTCTTATTTCCTTCATTATCATAATATCAAATCCGGTGGAGCACCCGACTCGGCTCCTCCATTTCACCCAGATTGCATCATCGGCGCTGTCTGTGGGAAAATTGATTCTTAAGGCGTTGATATGGCTCCTACAAGAAAAACTAATCATGAAACTTCTCGGATCCAGGGAGATAATGCACTCCTCTCTGGTGCAGGTGGTCCTCCACCCCTTGGTCCCCAGCCTACTGTTATCTTAACCTCCGAAGAGCTGTCCAAAATTGTGTCCGATGCTGTGGAGGCGGCCTTGGCAAAGAAAGCCCTTTCTCATCATTCTACTCATCTAGAGCAGGGACATGAGGAGGGGGGAAGATCGAGAGGAAGGGAAGAGAGAAAAAGAAAGGGAGTCGAGTGCCGGTTCTAAATCTCCCACTGTGGCAGAAGAGTTGGAGGAGTTGAGGAAGAAAGTAAAAGTGATGGAAGGGAAAGTCGCTCTAAAATAGCACTCGAGTTGCGGTCAAGGGTTGCCCCTTCTCTGAAATCATCGTGCGGGAGCCACTTCTCGGGCACTTCAAGTCGGCTAAGATTAAGGATTATGACGGGAGTTCTAACCTTGAAGAAGATCTTGCCAGATTAAAAAATATGTCCAAGCTGCACTGTTATGGAGACCAGATTAAGTGTAAAGTATTTCTAACCACCCTGGTCGACTCGGCCCAGAGGTGGTTCGAAGGGCTGGCATCTCAAATCATCCAATATTTTGAAGATTTTCAAAAGGTATTCTTGCATCAATTCAGCAGCAGCAAGATGTACAAAAAGACTGCTTTTAGTTTATTTGAGGTGAAGCTGAGCTCGGTTGAGACTTTGAGAGCGTACATCAAAAAATTCAACGGAGTGGCTTTGGATATCCCTGCTTGCGCTCCCAAGACGAAAACTACTGCATTCACACATGGGTTGTGAGAGGGAGATTTATTTTGATCTTTGACAAAGAAGCTGCTCAGAGACTTCGAAGATCTCTTATCTCGGTCAGAGACGTACATCAACATGGAGGAACCCTAGAGTCAAAAGAGAGATGCTTTGAAGAGAGTCAGGGGAGACCGAGTTGTCAGGCCCGAGGAGAGAGCCCATAAGTGGGGCAACTCGAGGTGTTTTCTCATATCCCCTTGAGAATTGTCCGGGATCGGGAAATTCAAGAATGCAACTTAGACATAGCTCAAAACACGAGCTCAATGGTACGATTTACAAGACCAAAAAAAAGAGGATTCTGTACCCTCTATAAAGAATGCCCTCATGACACTAGCGAGTGTCGTACTTTGAGGAAAGAGCCCAATCGACGTTCTGTACCAGAATTTAATACACAAAGTGACATGCCGAGGCTACCACTCTGGTCAGTCCAACGCCCCCTGCCCAATAACTTTGGAAAATCGACAGGCGCCCCGAGTGGAAGTAGGAGGAACGAGGGAAGCTCCCGGGAGAAAGGAAGTAGGCAACCAGAAAAGAAAGCATCCTCCCCAACTTGAGGAGTAATAAAGATGATCTCAGGAGGATCCACGGATGGTGACTCCAACCGGGCCTGGAATGCAAGGAGTAGAAGAGACTGTTTGGAATTTGACAGGAGGAGAAACGAGCCGATTATGAGCTTCGGCCCGGAAGACCTTAGGGGAGTCAGCCTACCTCACAACGATGCTCTTGTTATTCAAGCCAGGGTTGCCAACTATGATGTGATGAGAGACTTATTTGACAATGGCAGCTTTGTTAATGTCATTTTCAAGGAAGCTTTAGTGCAGATGGATTTGCAGGGGTAGCAGCTGGAGGTAGTTGACATAGCTTTGTTTGGCTTCGCAAGCCATGCTGTTTACCCAGAAAGAGAAATAACACTGCCGTTGACTTTGGGAACTGGGAGTTGCGAAAGACGGTAATGACAGTTTTAACGGTAGTGGACGCCCCGTATTAATATAACATCATCCTCAAGCGACCAACTATGAACGAAACAAGGGTTGTGGCCTCCACTTTCCATCAGAAAATCAAATTCTCAGTGCGAGGTCAGGTCAGTGAAGTCAGGGGAGATCGGCCTTCTTCTCAGAAATGTTATGGAGAAACGGTTCGAGTGGATCAGAAAAAAGCTAGGAAGGATGATAAGGGAAAGAAATCGATCCGAGAAGAGAGAGTAGTGGTTGAAGAAATAGAAGTGCATTTTGTTGCCGAGGAAGAGCAGGAAACGGTGGAGATCGAGCCAGGGAAGCAGATCAGGGTGGCTCGAGATCTCAACTTCTCCACCCAGGTTAGTCTTTTGGCCTGTTTAAAAGCTAACATTTGTGTTTTTACTTGGTATCAAGAGGAATTACTCGGGATCTCACCCCAAGTGGTTGAGCATAAATTGAACATTATCCCGGGATCCCGACCTGTCAAGCAGAAGAAGAGAGATTTCGGTCTTGAAAAAGATAAAGTCATTGACGAATAGGTGCAGGATTTGCGAAGGGCCGACCACATCGAGAAGTACAATTTCCTACATGGCTCTAGAATGTGGTTCTTGTCCCTAAAGCTATGGAAAAATGGAGAATGTCTGTTGATTTCCAAGATATGAAAAAATCTTGTCCAAAAGATTGCTATCCCCTTCTCTGGATCGATCAATTGGTGGACTCAACTTCCGGTTTCGAGTTGTTAAGCTTCATGGATGCTTATCAGGGGTACCACCAAATCCCCCTTGTCCTGGAAGATCAAGACAAAGCCAGCTTCATCACTTCTAGAGGCACTTTCTGCTATGTGGTCATGCCCTTTGGATTGAATAATTCGGGGGCCACATACCAGCGCCTAATGAATCAAGTCTTCCGAGAGCAGATGGGGAGAAATGTGGAGGTATATTTGGATGATATTTTGATCAAGACCCAGGAAGTCTCTTGCTTTGTTTTTGATCTAGACGAAACATTGCTACCCTTAGGCATTATGGAATAAAGCTCAACCCGGCCAAATGCATTTTTGGGGTAAAAAGTGGAAAATTCTTGGGTTTTCTAGTAACGGACCCAGGAATTGAAGTGAATTCGGAGAAGATTAGAACAGTGCTTGACATGTCTTCCCCCCAATCTATCCTGGAAGTACAAAAGTTGACCGAGAGAATTGCTGCCCTGTCTCGATTCATTTCTAGGTCGGCACACAGAAGTTACCCGTTCTTTAAGGTTTTGAGGAAGGCGCAGAAGTTCGGTTGGGATGAGAAGTGTGAGCAAGCTTTTCAAGATCTTAAAAAGTACTTGGTCGAACTACTTAACTTGGTAAAGGCCTAGCCCGGGTAGAAATTGTTGGTCTATTTATCCGCCAAAAAATAAGATATTAGCTCGGTGGGTATCCGAGAGAAGAGACAAACCAGAAGCCGGTGTATTATGTCAGTCATGCCCTCAGAGGGGCAGAACTCAAATACAGTGAAGTTGAGAAAGTAGCCCTGGTCTTGGTAATGACCGCTCGGAAGCTTTGACCTTATTTTCTGTCACACCCAATTGTGGTTCTCACTAACTCCCCGCTCGGAAGAATCATGAATCATTCTGAAGTCTTGCGAAGAATGATAAAATGGACAGTGGAGCTCGAGGAGTACGACATTGAGTATAAGCCCCGGGTTGCCATCAAAACCCAAGCATTAATAGATTTCTTGATAGAAATGATCCAACATGGAGAGAAGGAAGTATGGAGAGTTTTTTGTTTATGGTGCATCAAACTCATCGAGATGTGGGGTCGGAGTAGTTTTGACTACACCATCAGGAGAAAAGGTTAAATTAGCTTTGAGAATTAATTCTCGAGTCACAAAAAACGAAGCAGAATATGAAACTATTCATGCTCGGTTACAAGCCGTCCAGGAAGTCGGAGCTTCCCGTGTCATTACTTACCCTGATTCTCAATTAGTTGCCAAACAAATCAAAGGAGCATATGAAGCCAAAAATGAGAAAATGCTCAAATATTTGGGACTCATCACAGCCTAAGCAGCATCCATGACTGATTAGAGCATTGAGCAAATTTCCCGGGATGAGAACGTGGAGGCTGACACTCTGGTCAAAATGGCTGCCTCCATGTCAGATGTAAGCACCCGGGAGGTCTTATGTTTTACCCGGCTGGTTTTTTCTATTGAAGAAGATGCGCCATCAACCAAGGAGAATTCATGGATAACATCCTTGATCGAATACATAACTCATGCTGATAAACATAAAAATTTTACATTAATTAAATGTTTTATAATATAAATTTATAGTTTTTGTTTTATTAAATGTTTAAATATTATAAGTTTTATAATAAAGTGTATAAAAAATAAGTTGTTATGCAATTATAAGTTTACTATTTTTACACGTTCGAGAAAACAAGAATAACCTTGGCGTTGCAAATGGGATTAAGATGATTCTTGACCTGTAGAAAGTTGATGATAATATCTACAATATTGGTGACAAGCATGAGATAAAAATCTTCTGACAATTGGGATCAAATTAAGCAACAAATAAAGTTACCAAAGGAGTGACACTTTTACCATCCTCTAGCATTTTGACCATATCTCTCAAATTACTTGGTCAAATGGTGGAAAACAAATACCACAATTCAAACAACTCAATTATCTACATGTTTTGTTTTATGTGGAAAAGAAAATTCGGACCAGAAGATTTTCAAAAGTGATGTGTATGATGACATAATTTCTTAGAACACCAATGAAGACTTATGTGTAAAAAAATAATATTTTATTTGTGTTTGTCTCCCCAAATTTGGCTATAAATAGGGGTGCATTGTAATGAATTGAAATATCCCTCATTTTATGAACAAACCTTTGAGTTCATAATATTTCTCTCTTAGTTTTTTCTTTATTTCTTCATTTAAATATAATTAGCATGTTAATTTCATATTCAAAGTTTTATACTTTGAATAATGAGTAGCTATCCTGAAAGTTTCTTTAAACATTATTATACCCTACTTATAAGTGAGAGTTTTGATTTATTGTTGCTATATGTTACACTAAATTCTTGGAACCATTTAAATATTAGTTTGGTATTACCAATCATTTAAAGTTGATGCCTTGATTTATTATATATGAATATATCATAATATTAATTTCTTGGTACCATTTAAATTTTTGTTTGGTTTTACCAACAATTTAAAGTGGATGCCTTGATTTATTATATATCAGTATATCATAATATTAAATTCTTGGTACCATTTAAACGTTAGTTTGGTTTTACCAACCATTTAAAGTGGAAACCTTGAATTAGTCTTTACAAATATATATATAGCACAATAAATACTTAACAAAATTTATAAGTTTTAGTATATATACTTATAAGATAAAAAATATATAACATGATATAAATATTATTATTTAATATATTGGAACCATTTTAATAAGTGGATTTCAATAGTATTCATTAATGTTAACTTTATTAAAATACCAAGAGTGGATCGTTTAATATCAAATAATTAAATTAAAATTTGAACAATTAACAATTACCAATTAAATATTCAAACAATTAAAAGAAAAAAACAAAAACAAAACAAAAAGACATTGTAGTGGACTTGTAATTACTTTAGCTTCCCTGTGGATACGATATCGGACTCACCGAATTATACTACTTGTGGACAAGCTGCTCTTGGGAGTGCAACAATCAAAGTCGCATCAAGTTTTTGACGCCGTTGTCGGGGAAGTATAATTTAATTTCAAGTCTATTTAATTTTGTTTATAGTATGTTTTTCTTTCTTTGAATTTTTATTGTTTTGTGTGTTTTTCTTTTGCATTTGAATGAGTATTTGGTCACGTACATTTAGTGGTCTACTCATTTGAAATAACCCTTTATTTTCACAAAACATGGCGGAAGAACCCATGCAAGAAAATGAAGATGAAATTCAATCTCAACATGATCATGATAGGCGAAGAACACTTAGAGATCAGATGAATCCTACACGTACTAGTGCACTTTCCTGTCTAGTTTTTCCACCTGATGTATCTGATTTCAATTTTAAGCCTTGTATTATCCAACTTTTACCCAACTTTCATGGCTTAGATTTTGAAAATCCATACATGCATTTACGAGAGTTTTAAGAAGTGTGCAACACATATAATGATCTAAATTGTAGCATGAACACCATTCGACTTAAACTTTTTCCTTTTTCCTTTTTCTTTAAAAGATAAAGCTAAAACTTGTCTACAAAATCTTAGATTGGGATACATTCGAACTTGGGATGAATTGCAACAACAATTTTTGAAAATGTTTTTTCCATCTCATAGAACAAATTCTTTGAAAAGGCAAATAATCACTTTCACTCAAAAACAAGGAGAAAATTTTTATCAGTGTTAGGATAGATATAAAGAATTGCTTAATCTTTGTCCACATCATGATTTTGAAATTTGGAAAGTTGTTTCTCAATTTTATGAAGGCTTAACACCTAAAGATAGGCAAATGGTTGGATATATGTGTAATGGAACATTTGAAGATAAAGATCCAAACGAGGCAATCGAGTATCTCGATTCATTAGCTAAAAATACTCAAAATTGGGATACTATAGGTACAATCGAACTATCAAACAAGATTCAATCTCTCACATCTGGTGAATGTATGTACACCCTCAAAGATGAATATGATCTCCAAGCTAGATTTACCTTTTGGTAAGAAAAGTTGAGGCGCTTGAATTAAAAATGAATGGTCAATTAAAATCTGTTCAAAAAATTGTGTGTCACATATGTGACACAAGTGATCATTCTACAAAAGATTGTCTCACTTTTTCCTCTTTTAAAGAATGTCTCCATGAACAAGCCAAATTTTTGAACAATTTCAAAAGGCCAAATTTTGAACCGTTTCCTCAAAGTTACAATCCAAGTTGGCGAAATCATCCAAATTTTAGTTGGAAGAGTGATAGTGCTGCACAATTTTCACAACCACATTTCCAAAATCAACAAAATTTTCAAAATTATACACCTTATGTTCCTCCACCGAAAAGAAATTTGGAAGATATATTGAATTCTTTCATTGCAAATCAAGAGTCTATCAATACTCAAATTGCTCAAACCATGACAGATTTGAAAGATACTCTTGGTAAATTTTCATCTGCACTTAATGTTCATGAAAAAAGATAAATTTCCTTCACAACCACAGCCTAATCCCAAGGATCATCATTCAAAAACTGGAACTTCTGGAACTCAACCGATGGATAAGGTAAAATCTGTTATTACCCTTCACAGTGGTAAGGTTGTGGAAAAATCCATTCTTGAACCTGGTGAAGATGATGATAAATAAACTCCAAAGGGTAAGGAAGTGGAACCCATAACTTGCGAAGAGGAGGATCAACAGACAGTGCCACCACCATTCCCTCATGCATTGAAAAATAAAAAAAAAAAATCAAATTTGAATTCTGATATATATGATAATTTTAAACAAGTGAAAGTTAATATTCCTTTATTAGATACAATAAAGCAGGTACCATCATATGCCAAATTTTTGAAATACTTGTGCACTGTGAAAAGAAAATTGAATGTGAAAAAAAAAAGAATTTTTAACCGAACAAGTAAGTGCAATCATTCAAAATACTAATACTTTGAAATACAAAGACCCTGGTTGTCCTACTATTTCATGTATTATTAGAGAACAAAAGATAAAAAAAGCCTTGCTTGATCTTGGAGCTCGTGTGAATTTACTTCCATATTCAGTTTATCAAGAACTCAATCTAGACGAGTTAAAACCTACTTCGGTAAAACTTTTACTTGCCGATAGATCTGTTAAAGTTCCAAGAGGTATGGTAGAAGATGTGTTGGTCCAAGTTGATAACTTTGCATATCCTGTCGATTTCATAGTTTTAGTTACACAACTTATCAAAGCTTGTAATGCTATTCCTGTAATTTTGGGTCGTCCATTTTTTGCAACTTCTAATGCTCTTATAAATTTCAGGAATGAAATAATGAAGTTGTCATTTGGTAACAGGACCTTGGAGCTTAATGTTTTTAATATTTGTAAGCAGCCACATGATAAAGGAGATGAAAGTGAAGATGAAAATCTTATTGAAACCCTTGTGGAGGAAAACATTGAAGAAAAGAGTACTCGTGACCAATTAGATATTTGTTCAATTGATATTGTTAAAGAAAATATTGAAATTGATCTTGATGATTTTATCAGGTATCACTCATTATCAGGATCATAGAAAGAATTTGAGGAAAAATATGTAAACAAAAACGAACCACCCATATTGGAGTTAAAACCTTTGCTAGAAGAATTGAAGTATGTATTTATTGGAGAAGATGAAACATATCCGGTGGTAGTTTCTTCCAAACTAGCATGTGATCAAGAAGGTAAATTAGTTGATATGCTTAAAAGACATAAAAATGCAATTGGTTGGACACTAAAATATCTCAAGGGCATTAATCCACTAATTTGCACTCACATAATTCACTTAGAAAAAAATGTTAAAACATCTCGATAACCACAAAGAAGACTAAATCCACACATGAAAGATGTTGTGAAAGAGTAGTAGGTCATCCCTACTACTGTTTTCTTGACGGATATTCAGGCTGTTATCAAATTCCCATTGCACTCAAAGATCAAGATAAAACTACATTCACATGTCCTTTTGGAACATTTGCATTCAGAAAGATGCCATTTGAATTATGCAAATGCTCCAGCAACATTTCAAAGATGTACGCTAAGCATTTTTAGCGACATGGTTGAAAATTGTTTGGAGATTTTCATGGATGATTTAACTGTTTTTGGGAATACATTTGATAATTGTCTTGAAAATTTGGAAAAAGTTTTAAAAAGATGCGATGAAAAAGGTCTTATTTTAAGTTGATAAAAATGTCATTACATGATTACTTCTGGGATTATTTGGGACATGTCGTGTCATCTCATGGAATTGAAGTTGATAAAGTAAAATTTGATGTCATTACCAATTTACCCCATCCAAAAACCATTAAAAAAATTCACTCATTTTTGGGACATGCTGGATTTTATAGGAGGTTTATAAAGGACTTTAGTTTAATCTCTAAGCCCATTTGTAACCTCTTAACAAAAGACAATGCATTTGAGTGGACTCAAGAATGTCAAAATGCTTTTGATAAAAATATTTGACATTTAACATCAGCTCCTATCATGCAACCTCCTGATTGGTCTTTACCTATTGAAATCATGTGCGACGTGAGTGATTATGCAGTCGGTGCAGTATTTGGTCAAAAAAGAAATGGTAAACCTTATGTGATATATTATGCAAGTAGAACTTTAAACAATGCTCAAATGAATTACTCCACAACTGAAAAAGAACTACTTGCTGTAATATTTGCATTAGATAAATTTCGTTCTTATTTGATTGGATCAATGACTATTGTGTTTACTGATCATTCTACTATTAGATATTTATTGACCGAACAAGATGCAAAGCCACGACTGATACGATGGATTTTGTTGCTCCAAGAATTTGACATTGTGATCAAAGATAAAAAAAGAACCGAGAATGTCGTAGCCGATCATTTATCGAGACTAGTAACAGGATCATCTTGTGAAATGACACCAACTAACGATAATTTTCCTAATTAACATCTATTTTCAGTTACTACTACACCTTGGTTTGCTAACATAGTAATTTTTCTTGTGATAGGAAAAATGCCACCGCAATGGAGTTCCTAAAATAAAAGAAAATTTTTGAATGAGGTAAAAAACTTTTATTGGGATGATCCGTATCTATTCAAGTGTTGTCCAGATCAAATTTTTCGACCTTGCATACCCGACAATGAGGTAAGTAGTGTCATTAAATTTTGTCATTCAGAAGCATGCGGATGACATTTTTCTTCAAAGAAAACGACTGCAAAAATATTGCAGTGTGGATTTTATTGGCCTACTTTGTTTAAAGACACTCACGAAATCTGGAAGATATGGGAAAATTTTCAAAAATTGGGTTCAATTTAAAAAAGAAACATGATGCCTTTGCATCCTATCATTGAAATTGAAATCTTTGATTGTTGGGGAATTGATTTTATGGGGACCTTTTCCACCGTCGTTTGTGTACTTGTATATTTTAGTTGCAGTTGATTAATTTTCCAAATGGATAGAGGTAATTCCATGTAGAAAAAATGATCATAAAATCTTCATCAAATTTTTGAAATAAAATATTTTTAGTAGATTTGGAATTCCTCGAGCCATGATAAGTGATTGGGGAATTTACTTTGTTAATAAACCATTTTCTTCATTAATAAAAAAATATGGTATTACTCACAAAATAACTACTCCTTATCATCCTCAAACAAATGGACAAGTTGAATTAGCTAATAGGGAGATAAAGCAAATTTTGGAAAAAATTGTTAACACAAATAGAAAAGATTGGTCTCTGCGACTTAATGATGCACTTTGGGCATATCAAACATATGAGAATTACAGGATTTATAAAGACAAAATCAAATCATTTCATGATAAAACAATTCTTAGAAAATCTTTTGAGATTGGTAAAAAAATTTTGCTTTATAATTCTCGACTTCACAAATTCCCAGGAAAATTACGATCAAGATGGACAGGCCCATATGTTGTAAAGCATGTGTATCCTTATGGAGTTATGAACATTGAAAATCCTAAAAATGGTGATGTTTCTAAAGTAAATGGACAAAGGATTAAACCATTTCCAGAAAATGAAATCTTTCAAGAGGAGTTTATTTCCCTTCCGATCCTTAATTTTTTGTGTTGTATTTATTTATTTGTTTTTATTTGAGGTTTCCTTGATCATTTTATTTTCCCGGTTAAATGGTGGATAACGGTACTCCGTGACTCTCATAGTCGGTTAAATAAGTTTCCCACTATTGCTGATACAAAAATTAAAAAAGAATCATTTTTTTTTTCTTTTCAAAATGGATGAAATTCTCTCAAAAATTTGTAAATATTTTCCCTCTGTTTCTGAAAATGTTCTAAGAAAAATTTATGCTGGTAGGTGCGAAAGATTGAGATTGCTAATGCAAAAATTCCAGAAGATATTCGTCTTGTAATAGAAGCTAAGGTCCGATTAGGAGGAGAAGTTCCAGAATCATTGCTCATTCAGTATTTGCCTGGATTAGGAAAAAGCACTTATGCGAAAAAACAAATAGCCAAAAGGTTAGGAGTTTGTCATTAGTGTGCAAGATGACTTGTGACAAACGATGTAGATCTTTGGATGTGTTTCCAATAACATAGAAGATAAAATTGGTTTCATTAAGAATGGGCTGAGTAAGAAGTCTTTAGATAACATCTTATTGACTCTTGAGACGCATTCTAGTGGATACATGCATATTGAACTACTCTGTTAATAGAAACAATTCCAAGATGAGTGTCATCTTAATAGTCTTGGTGTTAAGAAAATATTATTCCCAAGAATTTTGGTGTATGACAAAAACATGTCAGCTTGAAACCAGCTACGGTTCGTATATGAGATATGCATCAGTTCAACCGCTATGTTCATCCACTGGTATATTTTCCTGACCGGCTAAAGCTCCAAGAAGTCTCAACCGCTTACTTCAGACCGTTAGCAGATTCAGCTTGGACTTTAATGATTCTCAGAATCAGATAATTAAAGAAGACTATTTATTGCTCGAAGACATTCTCTGATCGGATTAATACATTCAATATATTACATCGTCTTGAAGTCAACATATACTTTCATCAGTTCCAAAAATGATATGCATTTATATCTTTATTCCAGAAAGGGTAGACCAAGTATAGACATCCAGCTCTGATTAAAGAAGACAATTACCATAAAAAGAACTCTTCAGGAAAAGCATTTCAGAACTATGCCGAGCAAAAGGAACATTAAATGCGTCTATGAAAGATCATTAAATGCTCATCAAGTCGACAGCAACACATCTGTTCAGTTGAGCAGGCTAACGTTGATGCATCCTTTCCGACCGTTAAGAAGATCGTCTATATAACAACAGAGGAGGGTTCTAGCAAAGACACTTGATCGATTAGCTGAAAAATCTTGTTGCTAGCATACACAAAAAGATCTCAAAGCACTACCAGAATCTTACACACTTCATCGCTCTCTCAAGCACGCTTAAAACAGCATTACATCTGATCGTCTAAGGATCAATTTCGTGCTACTCAAAACAAATCGTTTATTCACATCAGTAACCTTTTGGTTATTAGATCAAGTCTTGATGTCTGGTGAACTGAGTGTTCTTAATATCCAGAAGTGTAAAGTGATCAATAAGAGTTCCAATACAGGCAGTTTGATAAGTCCTGGTTGGAGTGGGCTCTTGCAAATTTGTTGTAAATCCAAAGTCTTTTAGTGGAATCCTTCCTGGAAAAGAAAGAAAGGGTGACGTAGGAGTATTAAATATCCAAACATCCATAAAAAATCCTGTGTTATTTACTTCTTGCAAGCTCTTACTTTTCCAACCGCAATTTGTTAAGATTGCTATAAGTGTTTGAACTGTCTATTGGGAATTGTGAACCGTTTTCCGCACTCATCAGTGGTTCAAGTTTCCAACCATTTGAGAAAGAATTTTCAACCACCTAAAAACGATTGAAAACTAATTTTAGAAAAGAAAATTTAAAAGAGTTCATTCACCCCCCTGCTCTAAACTCTTTTTTGATCACAACAAGTGGTATTAGAGCGGGGTTTTCTCAAACACAGACATCGTTTCAATCACTTATGGATTCTTTCAATAAAATTTCAATGTTCTCTAAAGAAGATTATGACGATTGGAAAATTCGCATGCAGGCACATTTAGCAGCGCAAGATGACGACATGTGGCATGTCATCACTGACGGGCCAATGAGAATTCTGAAAGTGAATACAGCTGCAACAATAACTGAAGGTGCTCCTCAGATGGTTGAAAAGCACAGATATGAATGGACAGCTGAGGATAAAAAGAAGGCAAATTTGGATAACGTTGCGAAAGATATTCTCTATAAAACTCTGGACAAGAATATGTTCGCCAAAATCAAGACCTGCACTACTGTGAAGGAAATATGGGAAAAACTTACTCAACTATGTGAAGGCAATGATCAAACTAAGGAAAACAAGTTGACTGTGGCTATCCAGAAGTTTGACAACGCAAAGATGAAGCCAGGAGAAACTCTTCAGAATTTGACGAACGGTTCAGCAGTATCATCATCGAACTCGCCTCACTCGAGAAAGAATATTCCAACAGAGAAATTGCTTTAAAGTTTATGCGAGCTCTTCCCAGAGAATGGGACGTAAAGACCATAGCAATGCAAGAATCAAGGATTTAAACAAGCTGGAACTTCACGACCTATTCGCCGATCTTAAAGCTTATGAGTTTGAGCTTGGCATACGAGCTGAAGAAGACCCATCCACATCGCAACAAACAAAGGCACTGCCAGCTACCATAGTGACTCTTTCGGTCAAAGAGTCCTCAAGTAAGAAATCGGCCGAGCAATTAAGCAATGAAACCATGTCTTTATTCGTTAAAAAATTCAGTAAATTCATGCGTAAGAATCAATCACAGATGAATAAAACTCACTTCAACAAGGAACATACTGATGATGGTCAAGCTTGTTTTAACTGTGGAAAGAAAGGACACTTTATTGCAGAATGCAACAGGCCAAGAAAAGATGAAAAGAAATCAAGTGACAGAAGATGAGTTAAAGACAACAAAAAATTAATCAAAAATAAAAGTCAGCCAGTCTTAGTTGCAGAAGAAGATAAAGGCAAATGGGCTGAATCAGAATCTGAAAAATCTATTTCTGAAGAATCTTCAAGTGAAAGCAAAGATGAGAAAGTAAAGTGTCTCATGGCCAAAGAAGATCAAGAATCTGCTGATGAAATGGTATTTGACTTTAACTCTGATGAATTCACACGAAAAGATCTTGTCACCGCACTTCATGACATGGTAGAAGAGTTTAAGAGGCTATCACAGCAGTTCAATGAAGCCAAAACAGAAAAACAAAACTTGGAAAACAAGTTAACTCTCTCTAGCTGTTCACAGCAAAAAGAGTTCAACGGTTTGAAAGTAAAGTTAAGTCTGCTAACGGCTGAGAATGATGATCTGCGAAGATTGTTCCATGCTACTTTGAAAGAAAACAAACGATTGATAAATACAGTCAACACTTGGAATAAATCCTCTGTTTCTCTGAATAAGATGCAGGAAATGCAGAAGCCAGCCGGAGACAGAACCGGGCTAGGCTATAGCATTAATGAATGCAGTACTTCTGGAGCATCAACTCAACCGCTACTAGAAAAAGACCGTTTAAAACCAATTAAATTTGTCAGATCTAGTACGGTATATGAACATGATAAGACTGAAGATCAAGGCACTCAGAATGTAAATCTTGAAAAAAACAGAAGGCGATGTGGTTTAGGATACGTCGAAATTGAGAATGCTAAAACCAACCGATCATGGCTCAGACACAGGCCTAATACAACCGTTTACAACGGTTCAGGTTGGGCCAGCAGAAAGTCAGGGTCAACCGAGAATCATTCAAAAACTAGACCGAACCATTACCACAATAGCCGACCTGTTCAAAAGAGATACCGGTTGACTGACAATGACAGATGGTCCAAAAAACATACTGGAAAGAAAAAGACACTGTATACACCACCTGATTATGCACATAACAACTATCTCCTTAGGACACATCATGAAAAATCCTATAGGATAATTAAAGTGTGAATTCCTAAGGGTCTAATAAGCTCAGGACCCAAATATGAAAGGGTACTAATTTCTCTTTTCAATAATGTTAGGTGTCAAAGAAAAAGAACTTGGAGGAATCAATCTGGTTCCTGGATAATGGCTGTTCTAGACACATGACTGGAAGAAAAGATCTCCTGTCAGAAGTAATCAACCACAAAGGTCCAACAATCACCTTCGGTGACAATTCTAAAGGTAAAGCTGTTGGTAAGGGTAAGACTATCCACGGCAAAATCATTATTAGAGATGTACTTCTTGTGGAAAATCTCTGTTATAACCTGATAAGCATAAGCAAACTATGTGACAGTGGTTACACCGTAGAATTTCAAAAAATCATATGTACTGTCAAAACCGCTGCAGGTAATATCATGTTAACTTGTCATAGAGAGCAAAATACATACAAAGTTAAATAGAATGATGATTGTCTTAGCGCACCTACCTGTTTTGTCGCCTTAAATGGAAATAAAAATTGGCTTTGACATAAACGACTCAATCATCTTAATTTCAAATCTATTGTCACTATAAGCAAACTTAAATTAGTATCTGGATTGCCTAATATAGATTTTGCCAAAGATAGAATTTGCAATGCTTGTTAGTTGGTAAACAAGTCCGGTCAACATTTAAGAGCAAAGGAAGAAACTCATCCGCAAGATGCCTGGAACTTTTTCATATGGACTTGTTCGGACCAATACCCGTAACAAGCTTAGGGGGAAAGAAATACACTCTCGTAGTAATTGATGATTTCTCCAGATTTACATGGGTAACATTTCTAAACTCAAAAGACCAAACCGCTGATCAACTAATCAAGTTGCTCAAAAGACTTCAAAACGAGAAAAGTGAAGCAGTTGAAAGAATCAGGAGTGACAGAGGAACTGAATTTCTAAACCGATTCCTGTCATCCTATCTTGAAGATCATGGCATAAAACACTGAATTATCAGCAGTAAGATCACCTCAACAAAACGGAGTAGCTGAAAGGAAAAACCGCACATTGAAGGAAGCAGCTAGAACCATGCTAGCTGAATCTGGTATCTCACAAAGGTTCTGGGCTGAAGCCATCAACAAAGCCTGTTATACTCAAAACCGGTCCATGATCAATAAGAATCATGAGAAAACTCCATATGAAATTTGGACCGGCAAGCAGCCAGAAGTTGGATACTTTTGCATCTTTGATTGTAAGAGTTTCATTCACATTAATGGCAAAAGACATCTCACCGCTTTTGATGTTAAAGCTGATAATGTCACCTTTTTAGGATATTCAGCAGTGAGCAAAGCATACAGAGTTTATAACCAAAGAACTCTCACTGTTGAAGAATCTACACACATTTTATTTGATGAATCATTTATATGTCATGACAACAATAATAACAGTATACATGATTTAATAAATAATCTTGATGCAACTAACCTTGAAGCAAGCAGTGATGATGAGGTAGATCTGAGAAAAACAGGGGGAATCACATCAAAAGAAAATCCAACTGCTCAAGAACAAACTCAACAGGTGAATGAACAGAGGACATCCAACAAACGCAGATGGAAGTAGCACTGCAGCAAGAAAAAAGAATTATTCAACCTACCGAGCTAAATCCATATGGACCATGTCTCCAGTGGAAAAAGAATCATCCACTTGAGCTGGTCATCGGTAACCCTACAGCTCCTCTTAGAACTAGAAATCAAATGATAAATGAAGTTATGCATGCTGCATTTGTTTCTCAGATACAACCTAAGAAAATTGATGATGCATTACTTGACTCAAATTGGATAGATGCCGTGTAAGAAGAACTTAATCAGTTTGAAAGAAGTAAAGTTTGGCATCTAGTCCCTCGGCCTAATAAAACTCATGTGATTGGAACTAGATGGGTATTCAGAAACAAAATGGATGAAAACGGTTTGATTATAAGAAACAAGGCTAGACTTGCAGCTCAGGGCTATAAACAAGAAGAAGGTATAGACTTTGATGAATCTTTTGCCCCTGTCGCCATGTTAGAAGCTATAAGAATATTTCTGGCATTTACAGCATTTAAGGATTTCAAAGTATACCAAATGGATGTAAAATCTGCATTTTTGAATGGATTATTAAATGAGGAAGTTCATGTAGAACAACCACTGGTTTTATTAATCACATTTTTCCTGATTATGTTTACAAACTGAACAAAGCCCTGTATGGACTGAAGCAGACACCAAGAGCATGGTATGACACATTAACCAAATTCTTGCTTGAACATGGTTTCTCAATTGGAACGATTGATAAAACATTGTTTACATTCTCAAAAAATGATCATTCATTGTTTGTACAAATATATGTGGACGATATTATTTTTGGATCAACTAACCCTAAGCTATGTGAGAGATTCTCTAAGATGATGCAGGAGCAATTTGAGATGAGCATGATGGGCGAATTAAATTACTTTTTAGGACTGCAAGTCAAGGAGTCCGAAAATGGAATATTTATCAATCAAGCCAAATACACTTTAGATATGCTAAAGAAATTCGGCATGGAAAATTGCTCTCAAGCTTCCACCCCAATGAGCTCATCAATTAAACTGGATAAAGATGAAGGGGGAATCTCTGTTGACACAAAAATGTACAGAGGGTTAATAGGTTCTTTGCTATACTTGATTACCAGCCGACCGGACATTATGTTTGCGGTTTGTTTATGCGCACGGTTTCAAGCTAAACCTATGCAATCTCATTTTATTGCCTCTAAATGTATCCTTAAATATCTTAAAGGAACTACTAATGTGGGTCTCTGGTATCCCAAAGATTCAAGTCGCTGCATTCGAGATTTCTTGTATGATATTCAGATGCAGATTATGCAGGGTGCAAAGTCGACAGAAAGAGTACAAGCGGTTCATGTCAATTTTTAGGCGAACTGTTGATTTCATGGCTTAGTAAGAACCAAACATCAATTGCTACATCAACCGCTGAAGCAGAATATCTTGCGACTGGAAGTTGCTGTGCTCAGATGCTTTGGATACAACAATAATTAAAAGATTATGGCATCCAAGCTACTGAATCACCCATTTTCTGCGATAACACCAGCGCAATAACAATCACATACAACCCAGTTATGCACTCTCAGACAAAACATATTGATATCAGACATCACTTCATCAGAGAACACGTCATGAAGAAATAAATACGGCTTGAATATGTTCATACGGATCAACAAACTGCCGATATTTTCACAAAACCATTACCAGAGGCTAAGTTTTCTCATTTTCATAATATTCTTGGATTAATTGATTTATCTTGATGTATTTAGTTCGTGTGTTTGTTTAAGTTTGTATTGCAGGAAATAAACGGAAATATAAAGAGACAGCCGGAAGTAAAAAATAAAAATATTTTATTGAACAAACAATCGGCATTGTACATCCCTAACTTCATCTTCTACCGCCCTCAACCAGTTGCGCAACCAAGCGGTCAGCTTACCGGTGGAGGTACGTAAAAAGTCATCTGAGGAAGCAGTCTTCCTCAGAGTCCTCCGCTCTTTCAAGAGCATGAGGAGGTAAACGCCATCATCAGAGAAGATGTATGATGCATCAGCGACATAAAGAAGTCGCTGATACTTCATCAGAAGTGCCATCTCCATAGAGGTAGCACCTAGTCCTCTCTCAAGATAGGACTGAAGCTCCTGGACTTCTGTCCAGACCGCCAGCGTCTTCTCAAAAATGCTATCTTCAAAAGCAGCCTTGCGGGAAGCTATCATCGATTCCATAAATTCTTTCACAAGATCTGGCTCACTTGAACTGCCTGCTTTCGCCATCTTGATATATGTTGTTTAACTAATCCCTCTACCTGTATTTATAGATAAAATATCATATGAAGGGTCTCTTTCTCTCTCATATGGACAGCCACTAGGATTTCAAGAGGCTTTCTGTCTAAGCCATCGACGGTTCATCATTCTGGATTAGTTCTTAATCCACATGTTTAGGGAGAAAAATGGTTAACATTAATTAAATAGATTTCTCAACAGTTTCTTCCTAACTACATTACTCATACGGTTCATTTTACTTGGGCACGATACTTCCACGTCATTTCGTAAAAATTACTCAAACTTTTCGACTGCTTCTGACTGACGTGACAATTTTTAATTTTGAATTTTCAAATTAATTATTTTACCGCGCCCAAATTTTTCAAAACTTACAAATTTCTCTCCACTAACAGTCGTCCACGTGGACTGACAGGTGATTATCTGAACCGCACATACATATTGTGGGGATCCGGACGCTAATTCATTCCTTAATCGTCTTTAGGAATAATTCAAACAGTTATAATAAACAAGGGTCTAAATTTTTTTTTTTAAATACAAAGCGGAAACGTAATGTAATTCAATTCAAATTACATATTAAACATAAACATACAAATCTTGTATTATCTACAAGAATTCAACTAGGTTCAACTATATATCCGTGCTAAATCCTAAGTTGCTTCGAAGCCCGGATCTCCACGCTATCTAGTCCAGCCTCGTTCTCTTCTTGACCTTGATCCTATCCCACCTGTTGCCATGCACACATACAAACAAGACAACAGCCGGATAACTCCGGTGAGAATTATATTCTCAGTATAAATCATGTATACATGCAATCATAAAAACAATATAAAAGCATATAACAGATATGTCTAACATGTATTCAAATCAGAATATAAATCTATATCAAGAATAAATCCTATTCTAAACATGTACCATCATCAGGAACATAACTCATCATGTACCATATTCAGGAACGTAATCAACATAACTCAATATAAACTGTCAATTAGACTCATGACTCCTCATTTAAGACTAGACTCAATCCTAGTCTTGGGATCCCGGTTTCCAGATGTGGTATTCCTATATCGACCAACAGTAATAGAAAAGACTCCAGTTCTATCCACGTCGATATAACCAAAACACCCAGATGTAAAGATGTCGGTATTCCTATATCGACCAAAAGTAATAGAAAAGACTCCAGTTCTATCCAAGTCGATATAACCAAACATCTAGTGTCCTGACCTAACCGTCATGGACTGTGGTCCTATCGCCAATACACTATCTTGTGACATCGTGTAATGTGCCCGTGGCGATCCCACCACTATCAGGCACTTCTGTCACAAGATTACTTGTCTAATACCTGCTGTCTATAAATCAAGAGAACAAGTACATCAATCAAATCAATACAATAAGGTAAAGTATGTGATTTAGGGAAACTCGAGCCAAACCTCTCTCGAGTTGTGCAATCCCAACTCAACATTAATTTATACCTTTATCTTCTCGGTCCGACGAAGACGAAGTCCCGAATTCAACTCTGTCCATACCCAATCTGCTAATGACAATCGAATAGATACAATATCAGTATATAACTCAGTTCAAAACCTGTTCTGATTAATACTCAAATCAAAACATAATCTGATCAGTGCCAATCGACATAGGGTACCACAATACAATCTCAACCAATACCGAATCTGATCAATATCAATTTACGGATGTTTCGACAGCATAACAAATAAGTCTCGATAACCCCGTCAATTCCAACACCACAGATAAAATACCAGAACTCATAATCAATATCGGTGCAACTCATAATTTCAATAACAATACAAATCTGATATCGAATCTCAATTAATCAATTCCAAAAATCATAACAATTGCATAACCAGTCTGTTCTTTAATCTGACTTCGATTATACGATGTCCACTGTATCAGAAACACCATATATGATTCATATTCAATTCTGACAACATCATAATTTCAAATCGTATCTAAACGTAACAAAACTTACGTCCAATTGTAGCCTGCGTTGATAGGAACACAGTACTGAAGTCGGATTCAAAATCGGATAGACGGATTTTGCTCCAACGAAACCCTTTGCAGCTTTTCCCCTTGAATCCTCGGTTTTTCCCCTTCAATTCTCCTCTGAAGGATTGTAGAATATGTATATATATATATATACACGTCACACGGTGATGGCAAGTGGCATCCTTTCGCTTTGCATGATTCGCGCATATGCGCGCCCAAGTGCCGCGCATATGCGCCGAGAGCTCTGTCCGCATATTTATCAGCTCGCGCATATGCGCGTCCTCTACTTGCGCATATGCGCGAGACCTACTGTCTCGGCATTTCAATACTCGCGTATATGCGCGCCTTCCGCCGCGCATGTGCGCCGAACTCTCTGGACGTTCCGCGCATGTGCGCGCATTCCGCCGCGCATGTGCGCCGAACTCTCTAGACGTTCCGCGCATGTGCGCGCATTCAAGCCGCGCATGTGCGCGCATGGTTCTGTCTTCCTCGCGCATGTGCGCCCATACATGTCGCGCATATGCGCCGAACTCTTCTTGCACAAAATGTCAAATCTTCTTTCGGCTCTCCCGGTCTGATCCGTTTCATCCCTAATCATCTCAATTAATAATTAAATCATTTCAGATTAATCTCGGATTACGGTAATAAAATCTCGGGCCTTACATTTCTCCCCCTCTAAGATATGATTTCGTCCTCGAAATCACAGGCAATCTAATCAGATAAAGAAGAAATGTATAATAGAGGTTACTTCAGAAAATTTATTCTATCAAACCATTCTGATAAAATTAATTACAAATACTGGCTATAAAACATCCGTATATACCAATCAACAGCTCATACCAAATCTATATCATCAGCTGTTATCAAATTCAATCTCAAATATCACCGTAATATCATTTCCATTCAGTGGAAATCTGCAGTACTCACTGTACAATGTCTCGTCTGTAGCTATCTCAATACTCATCTAATAGCTATTATTGTACAATATTTCATAAAGTGACAAGACATCAGGTCACTAGTGCTAAAACCAGCACTACAGTTCCTGGATATCCTCCAGTATCTAGATAGTTCGCTCCGACTATCCGTCAATCTATAAACCATAGATAAAAAAAATCACGCTATACATTCTGCCAAAAGTATAAAATCAACCAAAATCATGGTATGATATAATTAACTCTGGCATTCAATACGATTTGACCCCTTTTCTGACATACCTCTCAGTCGTCTTGTCGTATCTGTACGTCATCCGGTACGATATACATATGCAGATTTGAACAATCAGTTCAATCATAACCACATCCTGGTACATTCTTGGCACGATTTCGGTAAGTCTATCACCAGATCCATAGAATTATACTCCTATTTCTATCCAGGAATCGATAATCTGCATAACCAATCTTCTTGTTTCTATCTTCCTGTCTCCATCTATCAGCGATTCAGACATTTCAATACAAATTCTGACATAACTGATTTCGTTTATTTACATCAAAACTGTCCGTTCGAATTATCACACATTTCCTGTTACCAGAATAATACCGAATCTACTACTGTGTGCCTATGACAATACCTGTTATTTCAAATTCGAAATATCTGGCACAAAAAAATCAGCTAATTATATAAAATAAGGCATTACCTACCTGGCATTCTGATTGACACACTGTTCTGACTATCGAAATCAAGTTCTGAACAATCTGATCACACTTTGGAACTGCTGAAATTTTTAACATCAGCTCTGAGCCGGCTTGAACGTTCTGAAGTTCTGCCATTATTAATGTCGTTTTCAGCCAGTGATCACTGTCTCAACTGTGCTACAATCAATCAGTATACTATCTTCAGATATCACAGACTCTGAATACAATCTGTTGCAATTTGGATTCATAGCCGAACAATTCTGTATACAACAATCTCAGTTCCCAGAATATTCAATACAAATTTCAACTGTTCGATTCAATCAATCATACGCTGCGAATATATCAAAATATCATAGATAAAACGAGCATAAGATCATCAGAACACTTCGGAACACAGGATTTATCAACCCATACACAGAACTGAAATATTTCCCAGAGAAACACATAATCAGATGTAACTCTAACTTTCAGGCAGTAAATCTTCTAACTGACATTTCAGTTCTTTCAATTCAATCAATATCATTCTGTACAGAAGTCTAAAATGAAATTCATACCTACTATCAAATCAAGGCTGAAGTCGCTCTTCCTGATATAAGACAAACCCGAATTTCATCTGGAACGACTATAGCAACTCTCCTGCTACTGACAAATCATTTCCAGATAGGCTCAACTTCAGTAATCAACTGAATCCATAAGGAATTACTCCATTCTTTTCGATAATCATCGAATCATACATAATACATATATCAAGGAATTCAAAATCGAGAATCCTTTCCGTATGTCATTCGTTCATCGGCCATTTCAGATCCGAATCTTACCATTTCCTGGCAAGAATCTATAATAGTTCTGTACTTGTTAGCATATTAATATCAATAATGTAGTCAGAATCAGATAACACAAGTACAATACAATCTAACTCGATTTCATTTTCATCTTACTGCAGTACACAATATATCACAGAATTCACTGATATCAATTTCTCTCCCCAAAAGGTACAAAGATCAATACTACAGTAATACAGACCCAAGCAGCTTCAACGTATATCAATACAACTCAGTCAAAGATAATCGTAGGGAATGCATTAGTATATATCAATACTTACCTGCCACTATATCATCACGTGTGTCCTGGGTCTGTTCCTCGATCACTACCACCCGATGTCTCTGCTCCTAGAAATCTTCGGGAACCTTTCTGTGGACAAACTCTAGCAAAGTGTCCCTATTGTTTACAGATATTGCACCTACCAGTCACTCCCTGGCACTGCTCCATGGGATGTCTCCCTCCGCAAGTCCTGCAATAAACTCCAGTATAACTCGGGCTAGAACCACTGGAGCTAGATGAACCGCTCCCTAACTTCTTGAACTGTTTCTTTCGAGCTTTCAACACATCTTGCTTCCCACTCGTACTGCCACAATCCAATCGGAGAGAGAATTGTTGTGTCTGGGGTTGCATTGCACACAACCTTTCTTGTTGTCTAATCAGACTCGCCTCAGCTCTTTTTGCTTTATTCAAAGTATCAGCAAAATGGTAAGGTCGCTGCATATTTATCAATGCCACTATCTCTGAATTCAATCCTTTGATGAACTACTCAGTTACAGCTTCATCATTCCCAGCTATCTAAGGAACAAAACGTAGTAAAGTAGAGAATTTAGCAACATATTCTTCAATATTCAGTTGGCCTTATCTCAAATTCTCAAATTCTGCTCTTTTGTCCTCTCGGTACGATCCTGAGAAGAATCTTCGATAAAATTCAGCTTTAAAGACTTCCCACATAATCACCGTACCCAGCTGTTCTAATACTCTTTTGGTTGTAATCCACCAACTCCTAGCGACCTCGTGTAACCGATTGGGCACCAGTTTAATTCTCTGTTCAATTGGATAATCAAGTGAATCAAACAGTATCTCTATATCATCTAACCAATTCTCACACTCCACTGGTGTCTCATTACCCTTCAGAATCGGCGGTTGAAACGACTGAAACCTCTTCATCTGTGTTTCCATCAAAGTTTCTGTCTCATCCATCTGATCCGTCGAAGTACTACCCAATACTCGAATTCTTCTTGGAGGTATATCTAATTACCACAAGGGTTAGTACCACATGAGATAAATCAATCTCAGTCCCTTCCTGATCAGCTTACCTTCTGATCAAGAATTGGTTCTGATTCATTTTCAAATCAAATACATTACCAAATCAACTCAGGTATTCAGGTAACATGTATTCAAACGCAGTAAACATAATAGCATGCTAGCATACACAATGTAATTCCACATTATAAGTAAATCACATGCTAGCAAGCACATGCAGAAAAGAAAATTCAATCTACCCCGCTCACTCTCTTCTATCTCAATCTCAGGAACCTACAGTTCTAGAACCTACTGTTCTGGAACCTAATGCTCTGATACCACCTGTTGTGGGGACCCGGACGCTAATTCATTCCTTAATCGTCTTTAGGAATAATTCAAACAATTATTAAATATTTTTTTTTAAAATACAAAGCGGAAACGTAATGTAATTCAATTCAAATTACATATTAAACATAAACATACAAATCTTGTATTATCTACAAGAATTCAACTAGGTTCAACTATATATCCGTGCTGAATCCTAAGTTGCTTCGAAGCCCGGATCTCCACGCTATCTAGTCCAGCCTCGTTCTCTTCTTGACCCTGATCCTATCCCACCTGTTGCCATGCACACATACAAACAAGACAACAGCCGGATAACTCCGGTGAGAATTATATTATCAGTATAAATCATGTATACATGCAATCATAAAAACAATATAAAAGCATATAACAGATATGTCTAACATGTATTCAAATCAGAATATAAATCCATATAAAGAATAAATCCTATTCTAAACATGTACCATCATCAGGAACATAACTCATCATGTACCATATTCAGGAACATAATCAACATAACTCAATATAAACTGTCAATTAGACTCATGACTCCACATTTAAGACTAGACTCAATCCTAGTCTAGGGATCCCGGTTTCCAGATGTGGTATTCCTATATCGACCAACAGTAATAGAAAAGACTCCAGTTCTATCCACGTCGATATAACCAAAACACCCAGATGTAAAGATGTCGGTATTCCTATATCGACCAAAAGTAATAGAAAAGACTCCAGTTCTATCCAAGTCGATATAACCAAACATCTAGTGTCCTGACCTAACCGTCATGGACTGTGGTCCTATCGCCAATACACTATCTTGTGACATCGTGTAATGTGCCCGTGGCGATCCCACCACTATCAGGCACTTCTGTCACAAGATTACTTGTCTAATACCTGCTATCTATAAATCAAGAGAACAAGTACATCAATCAAATCAATACAATAAGGTAAAGTATGTGATTTAGGGAAACTCGAGCCAAACCTCGCTCGAGTTGTGCAATCCCAACTCAACATTAATTTATACCTTTATCTTCTCGGTCCGACGAAGACGAAGTCCTGAATTCAACTCTGTCCATACCCAATCTGCTAATGACAATCGAATAGATACAATATCAGTATATAACTCAGTTCAAAACCTGTTCTGATTAATACTCAAATCAAAACATAATCTGATCAGTGCCAATCGACATAGGGTACCACAATACAATCTCAACCAATACCGAATCTCATCAATATCAATTTACAGATGTTTCGACGGCATAACAATACAGTCTCGATAACCCCGTCAATTCCAACACCACAGATATAATACCAAAACTCATAATCAATATCGGTGCAACTCATAATTTCAATAACAATACAAATCTGATATCGAATCTCAATTAATCAATTCCAAAAATCATAACAATTGCATAACCAGTCTGTTCTTTAATCTGACTTCGATTATACGATGTCCACTGTATCAGAAACACCATATATGATTCCTATTCAATTCTGACAATATCATAATTTCAAATCGTATCTAAACGTAACAAAACTTACATCCAGTTGTAGCCTGCGTTGATAGGAACACAGTACTGAAGTCGGATTCAAAATCGGATAGACGGATTTTGCTCCAACGAAACACTTTGCAGCTATTCCCCTTGAATCCTCGGTTTTTCCCCTTCAATTCTCCTCTGAAGGATTGTAGGATATGTATATATATATATATATATACACGTCGCACGGTGATGGCAAGTGGCATCCTTTCGCTTTGCATGATTCGCGCATATGCGCGCCCAAGTGCCGCGCATATGCGCCGAGAGCTCTGTCCGCATATTTATCAGCTCGCGCATATGCGCGTCCTCTACTTGCGCATATGCGCGAGACCTACTGTCTCGGTATTTCAATACTCGCGCATATGCGCGCCTTCCGCCGCGCATGTGCGCCGAACTCTCTGGACTTTCCGCGCATGTGCGCGCATTCCGCCGAACTCTCTGGACGTTTCGCGCATGTGTGCGCATTCAAGCCGCGCATGTGCGCGCATTGTTCTGTCTTCCTCGCGCATGTGCGCACATACATGTCACGCATATGCGCCGAACTCTTCTTGCACAAAATGTCAAATCTTCTTTCGGCTCTCCCGGTCTGATCCGTTTCATCCCTAATCATCTCAATTAATAATTAAATCATTTCAGATTAATCTCGGATTACGATAATAAAATCTCGGGCCTTACACATATTCTACACTTGCACCCTCATTAAGTCTTACCTTGCTATTCTCTACTTGATCGCGTTTAAGCTTAACTTGCAGGTGCTGAAATTCAAACCCTCTCGGTAAAATCAAGAAAATGGCTGCCTCAATTACTCAGAACACAGTCGCTGTTAACTTCGCATCGATATTTTCCATGCCCAACAAATCGATGCAAGCCATGTTTCGCACAATAGAACATTCTGGGCTTCGCTCCTTTCTAAGCTGCAGCTACAAATACTCAGACACACTACTGAAGGAACTTTTTGAGTCCGCCCACATGAAGAACGGAGAAATTATTTGTGCGGTTCAAAACAAAAACCTCCAGTTCACCCAAAAGATGTTTGCTGAATTGTTCAGCTTACCCACAGATGGAGTTACTGATTTCTCAACACTGCCAGATGTAAATATCGACATTTGGCGAAGTACTTTCTCAAACACGGACTCTCCAATCTCTCATCCAACATGTCAGAAACGCGATTTGAAGATTGAATTCAGACTGTTGGCTGATATTGTGGTAAAAGGTACTGCTTGCTAAGGCTGGTGCATACGATAAAATAACCTTGGAGAAATTTCTTGTTATGGCCACCATTTCCTCCGAACTACGGATAAATTGGTCTGATGTGTTATTTAAAATCTCGGTAGCCATGATCAATAAAGAAAACCAATCACAAGGGTTTGTGGTTCCAATCTGCCACATGCTGATCAACGCCGAGGTTCAACCGGTTGATATGATAGAAGTTGGCAAAACTAAGCTCTTCAACTGGGTATCGGTTGAAAAATTCATCCAAAAGAATCGACAGGCTGAGGAGATAGTCTCCATCAAGACTCAAACCGGGGAAGAGTTTGTAAAACAAAAGAAATCATCCAAAACCGTTTCAACCGCCAAGGAAACCAAGAGGAAGCTGGTTCTAAAAACAAGCTCCGATGATGAGTCCAAAGATGACGTTCCAGTTGCTCAATTTTTTAAGAAAAGAGAACTGCACAACCAACAAAGATAAGATTGATCAAACATCTTTCTACACCACTCGTTCCTGCCCCAATCCCTGCAATCTCAGTCACTAAGTTGAAAGGGATTCAAATTACAGAACCAGAGATTGAGTCCTCTTACTCTGGACTTCCCATTATTCTCTCCTCAGATAAGGGCAAACAGGTGATGATTGAAAATCCACCTCAAAACAATGCAGATCATACGGCCATAGTACTCGCAAGCGAGCGTGTAAATGAGGCTGTCCAGAAAAAGATAAAGATATTTGACAGAATGAGTTAAATATCGGACTACTGTAACTTTTGATTCGTTATTTCAAACCGGAAAAATTAAAGCTGCTGCTAAGCTGAAGCGGTCCATTTTGGAATGGACAGAAACGGCTGATATTCAAACCGCTCTTCAACGACCAGACTTTCTGGAACTTCAAATGAAAGAAAGCACTCTCTGAATCATCATACGGTTGAAAAGAAATAATTTTGACCCTTTTTGTCTTACAGCCAAAGATGATTCGGCAGTCATCTCTCAACTTGAGATGGACGCATTGTCACGGGCTATGAGAGTCGCTCAAATGCGACATGATCTTAATCTCCCAGCTGTTACAGATCAAACAAAGTTAGACTCTCTGATGAACATTCATGAAGATCTGATCTCCGAACAGTGTCAAGCCATCCCTACTAAAAAGGTTTCCTCATCTATTTCTCCCGGCACAATCACTAAACCTTCTTCACCAGTACTTACCATGACAGCTCAACCGGGTGATGAAAAAACCACTATGCCTCTTTCTAAAACAAAAATCACGCTTGAAAACCTTCCAAGTGCTGAAACACAGAGTCATCAGATTATCACCGACATTCCATCAGAGTCTCGAACAATCTCTGCCATGGATCAGTCTACCCAACTGCCTCTACTTGATCCTTCAGCTGCTAAAACTATTTCTGTTGATGAGGCAGAGAAGTTTTTATCCAACTTTGATAAAGCTGTCACTTTTCAAGATCAAACAGTCTCTTCACCAGGTTCTCCCACCAAGGATGATCCAACAGCTTTTTCAGAACAGACGTTGATTTCTCCCAAGGAAGTGCATACAACCTAGCTGACCAATCCCTTGATGATTGCAAAAACTCCTCCACCAAATTCTCCGCCAGCACAATCAGAGGAACCGGATAGTCACTGGATCTAAACTGTCTGCTTCTACTGAAAACATTGATCAACTTATTCAGAGCATTAAGGATGAAGTCCTTGAGCCTGAAACATCAAAAGCTGCTGGTAAGATTTCCTCCACTCAACTGGTTTCTTTCCAAAACAGGTTACTATATGAAGAAGGTGAACCTGAACAACAAGAAAATCTAGAAGAAAGTTACCAACAGCAGATTCTGACAAGGTTGATCACAATGGATCAATCCATTTTGGCTCTCAATCGAAAAAAAATTGATCTCAAGGAAGACATTTGATTAGTCAAGGAAGACTTTCGATCAGTCAAGACTGCTTTCCGTAATGATCTTTCCACCATGGAAACAAGTTTTTCTCTCTCGTAAGCAAAACATAATTCTGATCATCTTAACTTGTGCCTTGGTCTATCGGAGCAAATGACACGTCTTCAAACAAATTTGGAACAACTCCTCGATGCCCAAGGTGCTCAGCTTGTAGAGATCGTGGAATTTCTTGGTCATGGTGATGTCAAAAAGGGGGAAAGAGAGCGTCAAAAGGCAATTCAAGAAGCAGAAATATCTGTTATGAATAAATTGCATGAATTAAAAGAACAGGAAGACAAGGTGAAAAGCAGTGGAACAAAGTAAAAGGTCCAAAGAAACTTTTGTTGAAAATTTTCTTATTACAGCTGGTTACTCTGTTCTTTGTAATTTCATTATCTTAATGAAAATATTATTCCCTAGAATTTTGGTGTATAACAAAAACAGGTCAGCTTGAAACCAGCTACGGTTGGTATATGAGATATGCATCAGTTCAACCACACTGTTCATCCACTGGTATATTTTCCTGACCGGCTAAAGCTCCAAGAAGTCTCAACCGCTTACTTCAGACCGTTAGCAGATTCAGCTTGGACTTTAATGATTCTCAGAACCGGATCATTAAAGAAGACTATTTATTGCTCGAAGCCATTCTCTGATCGGCTTAATACATTCAAAATATTACATCGTCTTGAAGTCAACATATACTTTCATCAGTTCCAAAAATGATATGCATTTATATCTTTATCCCATAAAGGGTAGACCAAGTATAGACTTTCAGCTCTGATTAAAGAAGACAGTTACCATAAAAGGAACTCTTTAGAAAAAGTGTTTCAGAACTATGCCGAGCAAAAGGAACATTAAATGCATCTATGAAAGATCATTAAATGCTCATCAAGTCGACTTCAACACATCTGTTCAGTGGAGCAGGTTAACGTTGATGCATCCTTTCCGACCGTTAAGAAGATCGTCTATATATCAACAGACGAGGGTTCTAGCAAAGACACTTGATAGATTAGCTGAAAAATCTTGTTGCTAGCATACACAAAAATATCTCAGACATCTGCCACAATCTTACACACTTCATCGCTCTCTCAAGCACGCTTAAAACAGCATTACACTCGATCGTCTAAGGATCAATTTCGTGCTACTCAAAACAAATCGTTTATTAACATAAGTAACCTTTTGGTTATTAGATCAAGTCTTGGTGTCTGGTGAACTGAGTGTTCTTAATACCCAAAAGTGTAAAGTGATTACTAAGAGTTCCAATACAGGCAGTTTGATAAGTCCTGGTTGGAGTGGGATCTTGCAAATACGTGGTAAAGCCAAAGTCTTTTAGTGGAATCCTTCCTGAAAAAGGAAGAAAGGGTGACGTAGGAGTATTCAATCTCCGAGAATCCATAAAAAATCCTGTGTTATTTACTTCTTGCAAGCTCTTACTTTTCCAACCGCAATTTGTTAAGTTTGCTAAAAGTGTTTAAACTTTCTATTGAGAATTGTGAACCATTTTCCGCACTCATCAGTGGTTCAAGTCTCCAACCGTTTGAGATAGAATTTTCAACCGCCTAAGAAACGATTGAAAACTAATTTTAGAAAAGAAAATTTAAAAGAGTTCATTCACCCCCCTCCTCTAAACTATTTTCCGATCTCAACAGGTGGGAATCCGACTAAAAAAGACCATGTTTGCCAATTTATAAGAAAATTGAATGGGAATCATATCCTCGACTCTTAGAAGGCGTTGAAGCCGTTTCTGGACGTAAAAACCAGAGGAAAATTGTGAGCCACAATCACATTACTGTTTATATGCATGTGTGTCATTTTTGTTTTTACTGTTTATTCTGCTTACAGCTGTGACCCATAGTTTTGTCACGATAACATATTACCCCGATAAAATCTCTCATCTTTTTCTCTATTTTCGCAGACCATAAAGAAAGTAAAAACATGGCTGGATCCTCTGCACAAACATTGAAAAATATTTGTGTATTTTGTGGGTTAAGTCCTGGAAAAAATGAAGTGTTTGTAGAAGCAGCGAATAATCTTGGAAAGATATTGACTAAGAGAAAAATTCACTTGGTATATGGGGGAGGTAATATTGGGTTAATGGGATCTGTTTCAACATCTGCTCATCTTGGAAGTATTCAGGTTTTGGGTATTATTCCTATAGCCTTAGCTGAAGGAAATATTACAGGTGTTACGATTGGGGAGAAATTAAAAGTTTCTTCAATATATGAAAGAATCACCAAAATGATTGAAAATTTTGATGCTTTTATCGCACTACCGGGTGGTTTGGTATATTAGAAGAAATTTTTCACACTGTTTCTTGGGCACAACTAAATATCCATAATAAACATGTGGGCTTGTTAATATCAATAATTATTATCACAATTTGTTGACATTTCTTGATAAAGCTGTGGAACAGAATTTCATTTCAGAAAATTTCACGACGGATGCTCATCTCTGCTTCGACTACTGACCAACTAATTGATATCTGGAATCTTTTGTTCATAAGCATGATCCATTGATAACAAAGATCAATTGGTCGCAATCAAGCAGTAAAAAAAGAAAGTTGGATCATTGATTCAAAAGTCGTGGATTGGTTTGTGTTGGGGATCGAGGAAGAGTTTAGAGGGGGGGGGGGTGAATGAACTCTTCTCCAATTTCTTATTTTCTTCCATGGATAAAGAAGGCGCTAAAATCCTGTTAGGGATAGTAGCTTATCTTGTCGTGAATACTTCCAACATATTACAATATTAAGCGCGGAAACAATTTGATGGAGTGAATGAAAATGGTAATATCAGTAGACAGCAGTTGTTTATGGAAGTTCGAAGATAAAATCTTCTACGTCTCCCCTTCTTCTGTTTCCAGAAGGTATCACTAAAAGACTTTGGATTTTACAGTACAACTCTTGTACACACCCACTTCAGCAGGACTTACCCTTTGCCTACTGAAACTCTTAGTTACTCAAAACAGTGAAAATACGATACAACAAAGTTCTGAAAAGACTCTTTTCAGATTACAAACTCTTCTTGATAAAATATGAGTGCAGTGAGTAATTGTGAAGAGTGTAAGAAACAGTAGCACAAAATGATCTCAATAGATCAGATATCTGCTATGAAGCGTGTGCTATTTTTCTTTATGTTGAACTCGAAGATATTAAGGATTCGTGGTTTTCTCGGTTTTTGAAATACAGATTGATTTTGAGAGATATTTCGCACTATCTTCTATATGGGTTTGTTCCATATATATAGCTGACTGAGTTCAACGTCTTTAATTAGAAACTGTCTTCTGACTTCTGATATAATCAGCTTTATTACCGAAATAGGTTCCTGCAGAAAAGCTATAAAACAATCAGTCATGTTTTATACTAAAATTGGCAAAGTGAATTAAATGACTTCGTACAGTGATTAATGCTGCAATTAATACTTGTACTAGAAAAAGGTAACGGTAACATTTAAAGCTGATAACGTTAAGATGTCGAGTCCAATAAAGTCTTTTCTTCTGCTTTTGATTCTATATCCGTTTAGGTACTTCTTCTGCTTTTCTCCGCTACTGATTCTGCTTTGTAGTTATCTACCGTTTTAACGAGTGATCTACTGGTTTTGTTTTTCATCGCCACAATAAATTTAGATCTAACAGTTTCCCCCTTTGTGGTGATGCCAAAACCTAGATAATGTTAGAACGACAATAAATATAAGATAAATACAAAACATAGATATAAGAAAGCAGTAAGAGTTTTAATCCGAATTTTAATTATTGGTTTCAATATCCCTGTAAATGATTTCTTCATTCTGGTCATCTTGGTCTCTTTTCCTGACTGAGGATTCTGCTTTATCTCTGTTTCTCCTTTGTTCTTCTTTTGTTAGAACTCTTTCTCTTCGTTCTTCTTCCCTCTTTTTGGCATCATTGGCAATGACCCGAGCAATTAAGTCATCCATTCGTCCAGACAAGTTTTGAAGCCCATTTGTAACCATTTCCAGATAAGGAGCCTGAGTAGAAACTCGGTCATGAAGAGTAGTGAGAGATTGAGATTTGGACTCAATCTTGGCATCCAAAGATTCCATAGTGTTAGAGAACGAATGGATTAGTGCATCATGATCAGTGAGACATTGCAACATATCATTCTGACCAAGCACTAAGGTACCGTATCCTTTGGAAATCGTTTGTCTGAAGGCAATGGTTTCAGCATGCATCCTGTTCACAGATTCTGCCGTGTTGAAGATTTCCCTTGTGATGCGGTCTAGAAAGAACTTAGAACCACTGACTTCTGCAACATGGTCATGAGATAGCTTCCGAACTACATCGGAGAGTTGTTGAGATTATTCTGTAAAATATTTATCTCATGTTCGATATCGAATGGTTCTGGTGACGGAGTTCTTTCACGCATACGACGCTTCATTTCTTCAATTTGATCATCACGAGCAGATCGGGCAATTGTGGATAATGCCTAGTGTAGTAGATGGTTGAGCTTCTGCTTGAGCAGAAAAAGTGGGAACGAGAGCAGTAGATAATGCAGTAGTGAGGCCTTCTTGACCAGCAGATTGTTCAGCAGCCACGGGTTCAACAACAGCAGGTTCAAAAATAGTAGAAGGTGTAGGAAGTGTTCTTTCTGCTGGTTGAACTACTGGCATGGCGTTCAATTGTTGATCGGGTTGAATCGAATCATTCAAAATCAGGACCATCTCCTCTTGGTGTTCAGTAGAGAAAATCGCCAAATTCGGCAAGGAGATTGGTCAGCATTCAATTCTTCGTCTCAACTGACTGAATCTGAGCAGGATCCGGAATAAGGCCTTTTGAATACGGTTCAGTCTCTCCAAACTTTTGTTCTTGAGCACTGAGTTGCTCATCCATTATTCTCAGACGTTCTGTCAGTACAAGGATCACTTCTTGATCGTGAGCAGCAGTTGGGATTAATGCATCAAAATTGGACTAAAGAGTCTTTAAGATTGAGTCCAGTTTGTTTCGTTTAATCTGCTCAACAATGAAGCTCCGACGGCGCATTGCTTCAATCACATTCTCTGTCTTTGCAAGATCAAAGACTTTAACTCATGCCTTACTAGTCGTCCAAACGAACCCTTCGTTTTGAAAAAGGTGAGGGGATGAAATACCCTGACCTATTGCCATTCATCAAAGAACTCCATTTCCTCATTGCAAAATTTTCGATTTCTTCGAGATGAAGATCAACACCAGTCGAAACAGATGATTGGTTAGTTTGAAAATTTGGTTGTTCCACATGTTTCTCTTTTCCCTTTTTTGAAAGAGGTATAGTCGGCACCGGTCGAAACGTAGAAGACCCTGCAGTAGATTCTCGAAAAACAATTCCAGACACGGGTCTAAAAATTGACGCAGTAGATGTTGTTGGAATAACAATAGTAGTGGTTGGTGTAAAAGCAGAGACAGTTGGTCGAGCAGAGGGAACAACTTTTGGGAACACTTGCCTCAAAGGAACAGTTTCCAATTCAGAGATTGCTGCTGTCTTCTTGATCCGAAGAACAGTTCGAGCTTTCTTTTTGAGGGGAGTGGGTGGCTGAGAGGGTTTGGTAGGAGCAGCAGACTCCTCGGATACTGTTTTGTCAGAATCAGTAGAGATGACCACTCTCTTTCTTTTATCTTTCTTCTGAATTGCCACAGCCTTAGTTTGAGCATCGCCTTCTTCCATTTTCATAGAAATAAACTCAGCCACAGTTGGCTTAGGTCGAAGAGCAAGCACGTTGGTAGCGTCTATCATAGTGACATATGATGCGTCCGATTCAGAAGTGAGGGCAAAACCAGCATCTTTTAGCATTGCGCCGATCTGAACAGCAATTCCAGTGCTTTTCCTTGAAATCATGTCTTTCATCATTCGAAACAAGAAATGACTCCATTCCATTTTAATTTATGAAGTGATGGCAACCATCGCTTGGACTTTCTCCTTAGTCAGCTTATCAAATGTGCCAGCTTTGACCAATAAGGCCTTTGCCACAATGTCAGCAAGCACTTGATACTCTATTTTGAGAAACTTCTTGAAGCAAGATGGAGACAATTCTTCTCCAGAAGCTGAGAAGGTGCTGAGAGCAGTAGACATCTCTTGCTTAGAAATATCAAAGAGTTCAGAAGTACCTGAACATGGGAGGAAGAAGGTTGATCCCAATAGTGCTGCATCAATGGAGATGGATGCGTCTCCTTGAGAGTGAATGATCTTTCCTTCTTGAATAGTTGCCCTAGCATAGAAATCCAGAAGAGCAGTTTTGTATATCGTAGCAGGTGCTTCCAAGAATTTTCGGAGTCCTGATTTTTCTAGGGCTTGAAACATCTTCAGAAGATTCTCATCCTTGATGGTAAGGACAGAAGGGAAGTTAACCTTGTAAGCATTCAGGGTGTAAGCTCCGGCCATTTGTTTCCTTTAAAGAAAGTAACTTCAAAGAGATTGAGTAATCGCGATTTCAAAAGAAAGCAGTAGTTAGAGAATAAGGTTCTGGAAACGTAAAAATGAATAGAAGAAACAAAGGCAGTTAATATTAAAAGAAAATTTACAGTCGTCATTGTAAACATAAGGACACGTGTAAATATGTTTATGGTTGAGTTATCATTTTTTTTAAAAAAATTCAGAACGTGTCAGATAGAGTAATAATTTTAAATTTTGAAATTTAGTGATAAGAGCGGGCTGTCCAAGCGGTTACTTTTGAAATAATCAGAAGAGAAGTTGTCGTTTTATGATAACGTCTACTGGAAGTTTTAAAGTACTGAAATAATTTAGCACTTTGATAAAACCAGTAGACTCGTTGTTTTATCAAAAGGACAGACATTCTATCTGTTTTCGGAAAGAGATACGAAAATCTTAGTCTGACTAAAAGACCGTTCCCCCTCGATAAATGCAACCAATAAATGCTGAGATGTGATATCTGAGGACAAGAGGGATGAATCTTGGTATTCGTGTAACCAAATTGATGTCTCTTCAGCTTCCTGAGACTCTATATAAGTTCCTGCAAGTTTACAGACTAATTCATTCAAGAGCTCTTTTATCAAACCAATACACATGATAGGTGCAAATGATATCTCGGAGACTTCTCTAGAGTCAGAATCAGCAGAGGAATTCCAAAGACAATTATCAGTCTCTAGTAAGCAGATGTTTGAAGACATCTTTTTCCAATACATTAGTGCTGACAAGACCCAAGCTTGCTGGAGTCTTACAAGACCCAAGCTTGCTGGAATCTTTTTCGAAGAAGACCATCCTTTTCTTGCTGAAGTACTTTGCAACAAGAAAAGTACTTCAAGCTTCTGATATCAAAAAATGTAGTAGAGAAACTCAATGTAAAGTTTCTGGTTAAGGAAAATTTTGACATTGTTTATCTACTGCTTTTATTGAATAATAAAATAGTTTGAGTAAGAAAAGCCTAGTCTGGTAAATCAGAAGACGTTTCGGTTGACTTGAGACTTTTCACTTCTTCATCGTTTAATGTACTGAAATGGTTCCTTAATAAAATTTCAGTTGAAGTACTTGGTGTTTCTTTATTTTTCTGCAAATAACTCAATGTCAACTGAATAATATATATAACTGATAAATGATAAAAGAAATTCAGAAGGGAATTTGTCGTCTTATGATAGCTTCTACTGGAAGATAAAGAATGCCTTGTTTTATCATGAAGACAAATCTCTTTCTGCATCTGACATAAAATCAGAATAAAGTTCCCCCTAAATTAATGCAATTATTAAATGATAATTCTTGGTAAATGAACCGTCGATAGCTTGATACAGAACGCTTCACATTCTTTACTGTAGTCATGATTACCTCGATCTTTGGTATCTGGTTTGTCATCTATAAATACAGGCATAGAGGTTAGCCATATAGTCACTTTTAAACAAAAAGAATATGGCAGGAAAGAGTAGTTCTGATTTGGCCGAGGAGTTCATGAAGGAAATGATAGCTGCAAGAAAGGAGGAAATAGAAAACAAGGTGCTGGAGAAGGCACTTGCTACCTGGGACCTCAGTCCGCCTTGAAGGTGGGCTGGTGTCTTCTTCCAAGGAGCTGTCAGCAAGTGGAGAAGTATTATCGACGTCTCAATAGTGCTAATAGCGCATGACATCTTCTTGAAGATGACGTCTACCTCCTCATGCTCTTAAAGGAGCAGAGGACTCTGAAAAAGATTGCTTTTTCAGAGGAGTTTCTGCGTACCTCCACCGGAGAGCTGACCACCTGGTTGGCAATCTGGAGAGAGTACGTGAAAAAAGAAATAAAGATTGTACGCCCCCGCTTCTATTATTAATGAAGTTTTTATATTTTGTTTACTGATTATCTCTTTCGCTCAGCTTTTATTTCCTGCAAACTAAAACTGAATAATCACAATAGAAAATTAAGTCACAATATATCACTGGAATGAAGATAACAAGCAATTAATTTAAGTCTATCAATCCAAGTGTATTTCGAAAATAAGAAAACTTATTCTCAGGCAGATGTTTCGTAAAGATGTCTGCTGTTTGTTGATCAGTAGGGACATATTCCAGACGAATGTCCTTCTTCTGCATGTGATCTCTGATGAAATGATGTCTGATATCTATGTGTTTCGTTCTGGAATGAAGTACTGGATTTTGTGTAATTGCAATAGCACTGGTATTGTCACATAAAATAGATGATTCGGAGGCCTGAATTCCGTAGTCTTTTAATTGTTGTTGCATCCATAGTATTTGAGAACAGCAGCTTCCAGCAGCCAGATATTCTGCTTCTGCAGTAGATGTGACTATAGAAGTCTGCTTTTTACTAAACCAGGATATCAGCCTATCACTAAGGAATTGACAGTAACCACTTGTGCTTTTCCTGTCTAATTTGCAACCTGCATAATCAGCATCTGAATATCCAATAAGATTGAACGATGAATCATTAGTATACCATAAACCGACATTTTGATTTCCCTTCAAGTACTTCAAAATACATTTAGCAGCAATATAATGAGATTGTTTAGGGTTTGATTGAAATCTCGCACTAACACAAACATCAAACATAATATCTGGTTTACTGGCAGTAAGATATAACAATGAGCCAATAAGACCACGATACTGAGTTACCTCTACTGGAGTTCCACTTTCATCTTTATCAAGTTTGATAGATGAGCTCATTGGAGTAGAAGCAGTAGAGCATGCTTCCATAACAAACTTTTTCAGAAGCTCCTTAGTATACTTGGCTTGATTTATGAAAATTCCAGTATCAAGTTGTTTGATCTGTAATCCTAGGAAGAATGTTAATTCTCCCATCATGCTCATTTCGAATTGATCCTGCATTAACTTAGCAAACTTTGCACATAGTTTGGGGTTAGTTGACCCAAAAATAATATTGTCAACGTAAATCTGCACTAATAGGATATGTTTATTCTTGATTAGAGTGAACAGAGTTTTGTCTATTGTCCCAATTGTAAAATCATGATTGACAAGGAATTGTGATAGAGTATCATACCGTGCTCTAGGTGCCTGTTTTAGACCAGACAAGGCTTTGTGTAATTTGAATACATGATGAGGTAAGAAATGATCAATAAAACCTGGAGATTGTTCGACGTAGACCTCTTCTTGTAGTAGACCATTTAGAAAAGCACTCTTCACGTCCATTTGATAGACTTTGAAATTTTTGAAATCAGCAAAGGCCAAAAATATTCTAATAGCTTCAAGCCTTGCTACTGGTGCATAGGTTTCATCATAGTCTATTCCTTCTTTTTGTCTGAAGCCTTGAGTCACCAGTCTTGCTTTATTTCTGATCACTGTGCCTTCTTCATTTAGTTTGTTTCTGAATACCCACCGGGTTCCAATGACAACTTGGTTAGATGGTCTAGGTACTAGAAACCAAACTTCGTTTCTTTTGAATTGATTCAGCTCTTCTTGCATAGCTTCAATCCAACTGGGATCCAGAAGGGCTTCTTCAATTTTCTTTGGTTCATCCTGAGAAATGAAAGCAGCGTGCATATATTCATTAATCATTTGCCTTCTGGTTCTCAAAGGCGCTGCAGGATTTCCAATAACCAAAGAGGGAGGATGAGATTTTCTCCAAATAAAAGGGTTTAACGGAATTTCTTCCTGATTTGATATATTTGGATTGATCTCATCTGAACCAGTAGCAGGTTCTGGATTATCAGCTGCTGGTACTGGTATGTCTAATATTTGTACTTCTGGTTCTGCTAATGGAATGTCTGGTTCTGGATTTTGAACATCTTTTATACTGGCTTCTGTATCATCTTCACTATCCAGTTCCAAGTGAATTTTGTCTAACCTGCTACTCAAATTTGACATATTAGATATTTCAGGAGCACTGCTGTCTTCGTCAAAGACAACATGAATCGATTCTTCAACAGTAAAAGTTCTATTATTGAAGATTCTGAAGGCTTTGCTCACAACAGAGTAACCAAGGAAAAGTCCAACATCTGATTTTGAATCAAATGCAGTTAAATAGTTCTTGCCGTTATTGAGCACAAAGCATTTGCAGCCGAAAACATGAAAATAAGATATATTAGGCTTACTCCCTTTCCATATCTCATAAGGAGTCTGATTATGCCTTTTGTTGATCATTGTTCTGTTTTGCGTATAGCATGCGATGTTGATTGCTTCTGCCCAGAAGCGCTGAGAAATGTCTGCGCCTGCTAGCATTGTTCTAGCTACTTCCTTGAGGGTTCTGTTTCTCCTCTCAGCTACTCCGTTTTGTTGAGGCGTTCTGGCAGATGAATATTCATGATGAATCCCCTGTTCTTCTAAGTACAACTCAAGAATTCTGTTAGTGAACTCAGTACCCCGATCACTTCTGATTTTAATAATAGTAGAGAATTTTTCATTTTGAATCTTTTTCAGAAGCTTGATCAGGAGGCTACTGGTTTGATCTTTTCCAGCAAGAAATATTACTCAAGTAAATCTAGAAAAATCATCAATAACAACAAGGGTATATTTCATTCCCCCTAAGCTCATGATAGGGATTGAACCAAATAAGTCCATGTGCAGCAATTCCAAACATCTTGAAGTAGATTTGCTGCCTTCGTTCTTGAAGCTGGATCTTATCTGTTTCCCAAGCTGACAAGCAGAACAAAAATGATTCTTAACAAAATTAATATCAGGTAATCCGTCGACTATATTATGCTTTTTGAGATTTTTGATAGATTTGAAATTTAGATGATTCAATCTCTTGTGCCAGAGCCAATGTTTCTCACTAAGAGTGGCAACTAAACATGTAGGAGCATTAACATGATCTAAGTTCCAAGAAACTTTGTAGGTGTTGCCCTCTCTCTTTCCAGTTAATACAGTAGACTCAACAGAATTTTTAACTATGCATGTGTGCTTCTGAAAAATTACAGAATAACCATTATCACACAGTTGACTAATGCTGATTAAATTATAACAGAGATTCTCAACCAGTAGTACGTCATTGATAGTTATATTACCATGGATAATCTTACCCTTACCCACGGTTTTACCTTTTGAGTTTTCCTCAAACGTTATTTTTGGTCCAGTACAACTCATTACTTCTGAAAGTAGATTTCTCTGTCCAGTCATGTGTCTGGAACATCCACTGTCCAGATACCATGTGGAGCTGCTTACTTTAGCTTTCTTTACATGTTCCTGCAAACACAAATTTTAGTATTTGGTACCCAATATACTTGGGTCCAACCTTATTAGTCCCTTAGGAACCCACATTTGTACAATTTTTGATGATTTTGTACTTCGGGTATCCAAGGAGGTGTGTGCAGTAGAGGGTCTATTATATCTATGCATTTCAGAATGTTGTTCTTCCCTTCTGTTCCTATTGTCTAGCATGTATCTCCACTGAACAGGTCTAGAATTATGGTACTGGTAGTTTTTAACCTTCATAGGGGGTCGTCTTCCTGAGTTGAATCCTCTACTGGATCCAGAACTTTGCTCAACTCTTCCCTTAGGTTCAATATAACCAATACCATAATTCTTTCTTCTGTTTATCTGATTTACATTTCTATCAACTTGAACAGTCGGTACTTCCGGTTCATATGCCACACTGGATTTAACAAATCAAATGTATTTTGTTTTGCTGATATCCAGTTCTGGCTGAGTACTGATTTCAGAGGTGCTTTCATTATTGTTGAATCCGAGACCACTTCTATCTCCAGATTGCAGATTGCTTCTGCAATTCTTGCATCTTTTCCAATGAAATGGAAGACTTATTCCAAGCATTTACCAGAACAGACAGCTTCTGATTTTCAGATTTTATTGTCTGGTAATCTGCTTTTACTTTCTCATTCTCGTTTTTCAACCTACTCATCTCCACTTTCAAATCATCACAGCTATTCTCTTGTAAGCAAGTGAACTTACTGACTTGATTTCTTAACTTAATTTTCAATCTTAACTTCCTCGAATGATTGAGAAAGTCTTGAGTACTCACTTACCATATCATGTAATGCCTTAATTAAATCAATTCGTGTAAATTCGTCAGAGTCGAAGTCGAATACCTCTTCAGATGTTGAGTTTGATTCAACATCTGCCATAAGACATTTAATCTCTTCTACATCACTTTCACTAGAATGACTTTCTGAGTCAGATAATTCGGAGCTGGAATCCGCCCATTTAGATTTGCTTTCTTCAGCAATCATTGCTTTGCGGTCTTTTCTGAACTTTTTGTCATTCCTTTTGTACTCTTTCTTCTTCTGGTCATCTTTCTTGGGCTTTGGATAGTCAGCAATAAAGTGACCAATCTTTCCACAGTTAAAGCATGCCATATCACCAGATGGTGAATCTTTCTTGAAGTTGCGATTAGGATTTTGGTAGGCTCGGTGATTCTTTCTCATTAATCTAGAGAACTTTTTCACAAATAAGGACATAGCTTCATTGCTGATTTTTTCAGCAGTCTTTTCAGAAGTACTTTCAGTAAGGGTAACAGGTACTGCTTGTGGAATGACTGCAGTAGCAGCAGTAGAAGTAATAGCAGTAGCAGCAGCAAGGGCCTTGGTTGGCAGATTTGTTGAGGACTCTTCTCGACCTCTTACTTCTAGTTCGAACTCGTAGGCTTTTAAGTCGGCAAACAAGTCATGTAATTCCAATTTGTTTAGATCTTTAGAGACTCTCATAGCCATTGTTTTTACGTCCCATTCTCTGGGTAATGCTCTCATTACTTTGAGCGCTATTTCTCGATTGCCGTGCTCTTTGCCCAGAGCTGCTAGCTCATTGACTAGGCTATTAAAACGTTCATCAAACTCATTTAGAGTTTCAACAGCCTTCATCTTTAAATTTTCAAACTTCTGCATTGCTACAGACAGTTTATTTTCTTTTTTTTGCTCATTTCCTTCACATATCTGAATGAGCTTTTCTCAGATCTCTTTAGCAGTAGAACACATCTTGATTTTGCTGAATGTGTTCTTATCAAGAGTTTTGTAAAGAATGTCCTTAGCGACATTATCAAGATTGGCTTTCTTCTTATCTTCGCCAGTCCATTCGTTTCGTGGTTTTTCAACCATTTGAGGTGCACCTTCAGTAACAGCAATAGCTGTATTTGTCTTTAAGATCTTTAATGGTCTGTCTGTGATGATATACCACATGTCATCATCCTGCGCTGCAAGGTTAGCTTGCATACGGATCTTCCAATCATCAAAATCTTCTTTCGAGAACATGGGAACCTTGCTGAAGTGTGCCATCTGTATGTATTTTCAGGGACAAGAATAACCTGCTCTGATACCAATTGTTGGGGATCGAGGAAGAGTTTAGAAGGGGGGGTGAATGAACTCTTCTCCAATTTCTTCTTTTCTTCCTTGGATAAAGAAGGTGCTAAAATCCTGTTAGGGATAATAGCTTATCTTTTCGTGAATACTTCCAACAGATTACAATATTAAGTGCGGAAACAATCTGATGGAGTGAATGAAAATAGTAATATCAGTAGACAGCAGTTGTTTATGGAAGTTCGAAGATAAAATCTTCTACGTCTCCCCTTCTTCTGTTTCCAGAAGGTATCACTAAAAGACTTTGGATTTTACAGTACAACTCTTGTACACACCCACTTCAGCAGGACTTACTCGTTGCCTACTGAAACTCTTAGTTACTCAACACAGTGAAAATACGATACAACAAAGTTCTGAAAAGACTCTTTTCAGATTACAAACTCTTCATGATAAAATATGAGTGCAGTGAGTAATTGTGAAGAGTGTAAGATACAGTAGCACAAAATGATCTCAATAGATCAGATATCTGCTATGAAGTGTGTGCTACTTTTCTTTATGTTGAACTCGAAGATATTAAGGATTCGTGGTTTTCTCAGTTTTTGAAATACAGATTGATTTTGAGAGATATTTCGCACTATCTTCTATATGGGTTTGTTCCATATATATAGGTAACTGAGTTCAACGTCTTTAATCAGAAACTGTCTTCTGACTTCTGATATAATCAGCTTTATTAACGAAATAGGTTCCTGTAGAAAAACTATAAAACAATCAGTCCTGTTTTATACTAAAATTGGCAAAGTGAATTAAATGACTTCGTACAGTGATTAATGCTTCAATTAATACTTGTAATAGAAAAAGGTACGGTAACATTTAAAGCTGATAACGTTAAGATGTCGAGTCCAATAAAGTTTTTTCTTCTGCTTTTGATTCTATATCCGTTTAGGTACTTCTTCTGCTTTTCTCCGCTACTGATTCTGCTTTGTAGTTATCTACTTTTTTAACGAGTGATCTACTGGTTTTGTTTTTCATCGCCACAATAAATTTAGATCTAACAGTTTTCGTTTGTTTCAATTTATTATATTCAATAAAATTTCAGGTGATATCTATTTCATTTTATACTTTTTATTAATAGTTATTTTCACATTAGGGACAATGTCATATATTGATTCGAGGGAGAACATACTTACAAAAAAACTTTTTTTTAAAAAAAAAACTTAAAAAAAACTTATTTAAATATATATATTTTTTAAAAATATATTATTTTAAAATAAAACCATGTTTATTTTTTGTATCTTAGTAATTTTTGTAAAAATATCTTACATTACATGTTTGAAAGGTTTAAATTGAAAAATGTATTAATTTATCTAAGGATGTTTAAATTTTTATTTGAAAAAAAAAGTCAATTTTAATATTCCGATCACTTATAAAAATATTATTTATGAAATTTTTTTTAGTGATTAACCATTGTGACAAAATCAGTTATTAAAGTATATGGACCAAGATATACCTGATAAAAGTGCCTAAAATTTTTAAACTCACACATATTTTGTGAGTGAGTGGAGAGGATTGAGAAAAAAGCTTGCGAGCCTTTATTGATCATGAGAGAGGCTATCTATTGTTTAGATCTAGAGTTATTATTTTGAAAAAAAAAGTATTTCCTGAAGAAAAAAAGAGAAAAAAAAAAAGAAAGATGATGAAAATCTATGTAATTTTAAATTTATATGCTACGACCCATTTATATCTCATAAAAAAAAAGAAAGAAAAAAATAGAAAGAGAGAAATATATTGTACAAATTAAATAAATATGTGGTCATGGAGCATATATTTAATATGATTCTATGATATAAAAAAAAGATCAGGAAAAAAATCTATTTATAATAAGAATAACTAGATTTTGAATTAATGGATTTCCTATCTTTTGATTACTCTGGCTCGTTTGTCTGTCTGCGTTCAGTAAACCATTTCCCTGAGAATTTATCTGTATTTCAACTCCAGGAGAGAAATCGTTATCATGAATTGAAAATTTTATTAACCTGTGAGGATATGGAGTTGAAACTTTTATTATGAATTTTTGAAGGTCATGTACATTTAATTAACTGAAAATAAGCTTTGAATTTATCAGCTTAGATTATTTCATAAATTATAATTATGATGATCTTGATATAACTTTGACAGTTTTTAAATTTAATTTAAACACTTGGATATTTCCGATTACATTTCTATTTAAATTAATCAATATGTTTTGTATTACTAATAAAGCTTAAATTGCTAGGGACTAGCAATAAGCTGGTTGGGGGTGTGATAAACATAAAAATTGTACATTAATTAAATATTTTATAATATAAATTTATAGTGTTTGTTTTATTTAATGTTTAAATATTATATGTTTTATAATAAAGTGTATAAAAAATAAGTTGTTGTGTAATTATAAGTTTTTACTATTTTTACAGGTTCGACAAAACAAGAATAACCTTTGCGTTGCAAATGTTATTAAGATGATTGTTGGACCTGTAGAAAGTTGATGATAATGTCTACAATATTGGTGACAAGCATGAGATAAAAATCTTCTCACAATTGGGATCAAATTAAGCAACAAATAAAGTTACTAAAGGAGTGTCAGTTTTACCATCCTCTAGCATTTTGACCATATCTCTCAAATTACTTGGTCAAATGGTGAAAAACAAATACAAAAATTCAAACAACTCAATTATCTACATGTTTAATTTTATGTGAAAAAGAAAATTCAGATGAAAAGATTTTCAAAAGTCATGTGTATGATGACATGATTTCTTAGAACAACAATGAAGACTTATGTGTAAAATAATAATATTTTATTTGTGGTTGTCTCCCCAAATTTGGCTATAAATAGGGATGCATTGTAAGGTATTGAGATATCCCTCATTTTATGAACAAACATTTAAGTTCATAGTATTTCTCTCTTTGTTTTTCCTTTATTTCTTCATTTAAATATAATTAGCATGTTAATTTCATATGCAAAGTTTTATACTTTGAATAATGAGTAGCTAACTTCCCAAAGTTGAGATGAAAATGTGAAACTCTTGGCATGATAATAAGGTTATTAAAAGGTAAAAATTTATATTTTATATTATTTAATCATTATTTATTGTTTATGTTATATTTATTTTTTTAAACATTATTATACCCTACTTATAAGTGGGAGTTTTTATTTATTGTTGTTATATGTTACACTAAATTCTTGGAACCATTTAAATGTTAGTTTGGTATTATCAACCATTTAAAGTAGGAGGCCTTCATTTATTATATATGAATATATCAGAATATTAATTTCTTGGTACCATTTAAATGTTTGTTTGGTTTTACCAACCATTTAAAGTGGATGCATTGATTTATTATATATCAGTATATGATAATATTAAATTATAATATTAAATTTTTGGTACCATTTAAATATTAGTTTGGTTTTACCAACCATTTAAAATGGGAACCTGGATTTAATAGTTTACAAATATATATATAGCACAATAAATACTTGACAATATTTATAAGTTTTGGTATATATACTTATACGATAAAAAATATATAACATAATATAAATATGATTATTTAATATATTGAAACCATTTTATTTTGTGAATTTTAATAATATTCATTAATGTTAACTTTATTAAAATACCAAGAATGGATCCTTTAATCTCAACTACTTAGATTAAAATTTGAACAATTAAAAATAACCAATTAAATATTCAAACAATTAAAAGAAAAAAAACAAAAACAAAACAAAAAGTTATTGTAATGGACTTGTAATTACTTTAGCTTCCGTGTGGATACGATATCAGACTCACCTAATTATACTACTTGTGGACAACCTGCTCTTGGAAGTGCAACAATCAAAGTCGCATCACATGCCAAGCTCCCGGAAGACCGAGCTCAAGCAGTTGAAAATCAAGAAGCAAGCACCTAGGTTCGTCCTTTTGAATAACATATTATACAGGAGATCGTACCAGGGCCCTTTGCTCAAATGCTTAGCAGAAAGGGAAGTGGAGTATGTCCTCCGGGAGATTCATGAGGGATGTAGTGCTGAGCATCTCGGAGGAGCAGCCCTGGCTCGAAAATCAATATTAGCCGGATTTTGGTGGCCCACGGTGAATCAAGATGCCGCCCAGCTTGTCCGAGCATGTAAAGGTTGCCAGTATCATTCTAAATTTCAACACAGTCCAGCTATTGGAATGCAGCCTGTCTCGGCATCATGTCCCTTTGATAAATGGAGCATGAATATTGTGGGCCTTTTTCCCATAGCCCGGGCTCAGAAGAAGTTTCTTTTGGGGGCTGTGGATTATTTCTCTAAGAGGGTAGAGGCCGAGCCTTTGGCCAAGATTACTGAGGATGAGGTGATGAAATTTCCCTTGAAAAATATTGTTTGCAGATTTTGTATCCCTAGAAGATTAATTTCAGATAATGGGAGACAATTCCAAGGGAAGAAAATCATATCCTGGTTCCACGAAATGAAAATCACTCAATCATTTACCTCAGTAGCCTGCCCACAAGCCAATGGCCAAACCGAGGTAACTAACAGAATTATTGTACAAGCATTGAAAACCCAGCTTCAAGGGAAGGATAAAGACTGGTTTGAAGAATTGCCAAGTGTACTATGGGCATACATGACTACACCTCGGACAGCCACCCAGGAAATTCCGTTTAGTTTAGTCTATGGCTCGAAATCAGCTTTTCCTGTGGAAATTGGACAGTCTTCTACTCGTGTAGAATCTTACCCGATCAATAATGATCAAACATGGGCCATTGAGCTTGATCTGGTGGAAGAAAAGAGAGATCGAGCAGCAATCCAGATGGAAGCTTATCGAAGGCGAGTTATGAGATCATATAATAAACATGTTCGAATAAGAGATTTCCAGGTCGGGGATTTGGTTATGAAAAAACTAAAACCAGTTGGTGATGTGGGAAAACTGGAAGCTCATTGGGAAGGACCTTTTAAGATAGTTCAGAGAGTCAGCTCTAGAACAGCTTTTTATTTTGAAGATTCTCAGGGATACACTCTCAAGAGACCATGGAATGTATTTCATTTGAAGAAATATTATGCTTAGCCTTCTTGTATCTATTAATCTGTACCTCGAATAAAATGATTATTTAGAGAAGGAATGTTGCCAAAGTCCAGGGGCCCGTACCCTGGCCCAGGGACCCGTACCCCTGTCATCTACTAAGTCCAGGGACCCGTACCCTAGCCCGAGACCTGTACCCTTGTTATTTACTAAGTTCAGGGACCCGTACCCCGGCCTGGGGACCTATACTCGGGTCATTCACTAAGTCCTGGGACCACTACCCCGGTCATCTACTAAGCAGAGCCTCCAGTGATATGTTCAAAATAATTTAAAACTTAAAAGATATTCTTTGTGAAGACTGTTATTATATAGAAACCCGGTTATCTTCTTAGAAAATTTTCCGGGTTATTATAAAATTGATTCAAGAGGCCCGAGCCATTTCTAATACTTGAAAAACATTCTTGACAGTCTACTTATCTACCAGATTACCAGGAAGAAGAGAACAACATATTTCATTAAACAAAAGAAATTACATTGTACCCGGAAGATCGGGAAAAAGAAAAAACTAATCTATTTACACCTCTGGGATCGGTTTGTCTTTATCCTCCTCTTCATCCTCCGGGAGAGAGGCAGCAGCTTTAAGCAAGTCGGGGAAGTCTTCCCGGTCAGGAGGTATGAGGCCTTCTTCTTTAAATTTATCAAGGCATTTGTTGAAGTCCAGGTCAAAGTAGAGGAACGCTTTGTCAGCCACCATCTTCTTAAGCTCCCGGGACTTCAGAAATTAAGCCATCTTTTCTTCTTGAGAAGTCTTCAAAAGTTCCAGAGCAGCAGTTGCCTCTTCAGCTCAGGCCCGAGAAGATTCCACTTCTTCCCTGCACGCTTGCACCTCTAGACGAGCAGTCTATAAGTTATAATCATACTCCTTACGAGATGATTCTAACTCAGATCGGGCCGTAGCAAGTGCTATCTGGGCCAGATCCAGCTGCTGCTTCCAGTTGGCCTTCTCCCGGTTAAAATCTTGCTCGTGGATCCCTTTCACCCGGTCCAATTCAACCAGGAGTTGGTCATGCTTCTCCTGGGTGGTGGTGGCTTGGTTATTTGTTTTCTTTGCTGCAGTAGCCACCTGTTCATAAGCAGATATGAGCATCTGTAAGCCCTGAAATCAGAGGAAAGGTTAAAAATTGTCATACAACCAAGTAAAAATAATAGGGACAGACAACTTACGGAAAAATACCGGGCAACCCTCTCGTAAAGTTTTAGGTTGGGATGAAGTCCCCAGAGATGCTTAACCTCCTCAGGACGAAGAAGACCATGCACCATCCTTGTAAGGTCCATGCTGACATCGTCACTAAAAATGTTGGGCAAGACCAGGGGCACTTCACCCTCTGAAGAAAAAAGACCAGTAGGTGAGCTGGGTGGGCGGTGTGACTGGGCAGTTGACTCTGACCCTTCCTTGAGTATGGTGATCATAGGAGCCGTTTCAGTTATCGGCTCCAGCGAGGCTTTCCTTTTGCGATGATTCATAGGAGCCGGATCCTCTTCGCTGACCAAAGAAGTGGTCCCCTCCACGCTTGAGACAGTTTCCTCTCGGGACTCGGTCTCGGCCCAGACCCTGAGCTCCTCTTGCTCCAGGGCCTCCGAGCCTTTTTTTCCGACCGAGCTTGCTTCTGCTCGGCCTTCTTTCGGGCGGCCGCTTAAAAGAGACTAGTCTTGGTAATTTCTTCCTCTTCTGCACCAAAGATAAGTTAGAAAAATTAAAACAGAATGAAATGGTTTTAAGTTCAAAGAAAAATAATTTACAAGCCTGTGAGCCAGCCTGGCAAAATTCATCTATAATCTGGTCCACAAGGTCTTTAGGCCGGGGCCATATTCCATAATGAACCAAATTGCCCCACCCCCCACCCCCCGATTAGCATCGATGATAGAAAGGACAGGCCCTCCATGACGTCCCGATCCTGGGTAAAAGAGGGAAGGAATTTGAAATCTCGAGGGATTTCAGGCTGCTCAGGCATTGAGGGCAAGAAACATGTCGAACAGGTCAGGGGGGTTGGGAGTTGTAAAAAGAAAAATTTAGTTTTCCACCCCTTCAGAGAAGAAGGAATGTCTGTAAGAAATCGGTAGTTCATCCGGACCATAAAAGAAAAGACACAATCATTAAACCGACAAGAATAAAAGAAATGAAAGATGGAAGGCTTGATCAGGAGACTTTTCATATGGAATAGAATGAAAGTAGCTGCCATGATCCTGGAAGCGTTAATCGGGAGCCCAAAGAACCGGACAACCCCTTTGAAAAAATGGTGAACCGGAAACCGAATCCCACTCTTAAGCTATTCTATGAAGAAGGTTTGGAAGCCCGGGGTGGGGTGTCCGGGTGATCGTTGGGCTCAGGGATAATGATTTTGTAACTAGAAGGGATCAATCCTAGAGACCTAATGTCTTCAGAAGTCCCAGGACGAAGGGTAGAAGTCACTGTAGAGAACCACAAGGGCCCTGTAACCTTGTCTTTCCCTTTGTCCCGGGAACCAGCTGGTCAGGAAGAAGATGCCGTGATTTTTTGCTTTTTAAGAAAAGACCGGGCAACTTGAATAGGGATGGCTATAGAGATGTGGACAGAAGTCTCAGAAGGGGTTGGGGAGTTCTCCTCCGAAAAACCCTTGACATTTTGGCCGAAGGTAGAAAAAATAGAGTTTGACGTGATTAAAAGAAAAAAGAAGGGGCAGAGTGAGAGAAAATAAAGAAAAATGAACTTACAAGATCAAGATAATGGAAGGTGACTGGTAAAAGAGAGATCGTCAGAGCTAAAAAAGCACGTCGCCGGAGGAGAGAAGAAAAAGTTCGGAGAATTAGAGTGCAAGAAGTCGAAAGTCTGAAATAAACCTAGGAAATGATATATATAGGGAAAGAGAGATTAATCTGATCCGTTGATAGTTGTGATTTACGTGGGGAAATGTGCGGCAAATTTGAAAATACTGGCTCGGAATATGAGGTGTCATTATGATTTATCCTCTCGGAATACAGAGTTTATGACTGCTCAAGATTCTAGGGCTTACTTCAGCATTAATGAAATAACGGCAGCCCTACCGGCCCGAGGAGGCTAAACGACAAAGTATTTTCATGACCGGGCACACAAGACTGATCGAGACAGCGAGCATAACTCTAGCTTGACTATTTAAGGAGGGAGTGATGATACCTCCGGGATAGCACGGGTTGTTCCTCCGTAAGGTACGTATCGTAGAGAGTTTCCTTGGTAGAGTGGAGAGGACCAAGGTAGATCGCCCTTTAGGTTCTAGTCGGATAAGCGGTTTGAAGATAGGGAATGCAGGGGGTCATGGATGACCCAAGAAAACAAATGGTAGCCTCATAAGAGCCCGGGTCACAATCAAAGTCATTATGCAGAATGTTATCTTCAGCAGTCGGACGTGTCTCCACGGGCTCTCATGCAATCTCCCGGGAACTGTCTACCCGGGCTACCTCGATATGAGCACCGTATTTGAGTGTACTAGCAAAATAGGATATGGGTAACTGTCCCATCTCTCACACCGATCCAAGTGGTTGAAAAAATCAGATATGGAGGATTTGACTAGTGTGTGACTTGACGTGTCAGGATATAGGGTATGATCAGTCGTCATACTATAATTAATAGGTAACACGAAGAACGAGGTCATCATTACTTCTCCTACTATAAATACCAGGTTCTCTATTTGCATTTAATTGATTCCAAAGTGAATACACTAGCATTCATTACTTATTTCTTGCTCAAACTCTCATTCACACCAATATCATATACCCCTTACTTAGTTACATTGGTCCTTTGTTGAATCATTCATTGACTTAATCATCGGATTGACCACGCCGGACACTCCTCTGGCGCCCATTCATTCGGTTATCTTCTTGAGCGCAGTTCATCATAGCTACCTAGGAAAGAAGTTTCTGGTTCAGAGATTCACACTGCTCTTATTTCCTTCATTATCTTGATAGCAAATCTGGTGGAGCACCCGACTCGGCACCTCCATTTCACCCGGATTTCCATGGAACTATAAGCCACATGAATCGAAATGTCAGCAAATGATGGGTTTTGTGACTCGAAATTTTCAGAAATCATTTAAATCGTAACCCATCAAACTTTTCACATAACGAATGAATTTTCATGGACAATATACATCAAAATACATAATATGACGAGATCGATGCTTAAAAAAAAGTTTATACATGCCTTTGCACTAAAACACACGAATATAAAAAAATACCGACGCGGTGGATTACAGGGGATGACCGGGAGACGCTTGCTGCACGTTTTCTTGCTAGAGAAAGAACGTGGATCTTCATAAATTTGCAAAGAAGAGACTGAGATGGCGGCTGCTAAAAGAAGAGCTTAGAACCCTAGTTTTCTACCTCTAATTGTAACGTGTGTGTATGCGTTAGTTAGAGGATTAATTAAGGTTAAAAAAATGCTTAGTTAAATAATTAGTTGTAAAATATTACTAATCTAATTATTTAATCCCACTCAAAGATTTAATAAAATAATTAAGTATCAAATTTTCAAAATTAAAATTCCCAAATTTCGAAAATAGTTAAAAGGAGTACCTTAAAATTATATTTTAACTTAAATAAATTAATTAAGACATAAAATTTGTTATAAAATATTTTACACACAATTTAAGGATTAAATTCACAAATGTTCAAAATTTACATTTTAAAAGCTTAAAATCATATAAATCGTCTAATAATTTAAATTAAACTTTAAAATGTTAAAATTCATAAACCATTTAAGATAAAAAATTTCTTGGCTTAAATAAAAATAAAATATTTTATTAAATCACCTACACCGTCTCCGGTCTCCTTTCCCCGATCCCGCATCGCATATTCTCCTTAAAAGTTAAAACTCGAGAAAAAAATTTAATTTGCATAAAAATAAACATATAAACATTTAGCATTAATTAAATCATGTAACATGCACCATTTAACTCATTTGAAATTAATTAAATAAGTTAACAAATTAAATCACGCATGGGGTTTACGTGTACTGGTTTTCGGGCACTACAATTCCTCCCCCACATTATAAAATTTCATCCTCGAAATTAAGGCTTAACAAACAACTCTGGATAGTGACTTTTCATATCTGCTTCGTTTTCCCATGTAGCCTCCTCGTCTGAATGATTCAGCCACCGAACTTTGACCAACTTGGTCACCTTGTTCCAAAGTCTCCTCTCCTATCTGTCAAGAATTCGAACTGGCCTTTCCTCATATGATAGGTTCGGTGACAGCTGCTGCAACGGCTCAAAGATCAGTACATGTGAAGGATTCACTAAGTAATTCCTCAGCTTAGAAACATGGAACACATTGTGTACTCCATCCAGATTCGACGATATAGCTACACGATAAGTCAGTGTTCCTACTCTGTCAAAGATTTCAAATGGTCCTACTAATCTCGGACTCAATTTCCCTCTTTTTCCAAATCTCATAACACCCTTCAAAGGTGCTATCTTGACAAACACGTGATACCCTACAACAAATTCGAGGTCCCTTCTTCTCTTATAACATAACTCTTCTGACGGCTCTGAGCAGTCTTCATCCTGTCTCGGATTTTGACCACTAAATTTGCGGTCTGCTGAAAAATCTCTGGACCAAGTTCTGATCTCTCGCGGAACTCATCACAATGAATCGGCGACCTAGGTCATCTTCCATACAACGCCTCATAGGGAGCAATACCTATAGATGACTGAAAACTGTTGTTATAGGTGAAATCCACTAGAGGTAGCTTCGATTCCCAATTTCAATTGAAATCGATTACACATGCTCGCAATAAATATTCCAAAATCTGAATCACTCTCTTAGACTGGTCATCTGTCTGAGGGTGAAATGTTGTACTGAAAAGCAACTTCGTCCCCATAGCTGAATGTAAACTCTTCCAGAAGGACGATGTGAACCTCGGATCCCTGTAAGACACAATCGAAATTGTGATTCCTTGCAATATGGTATCTCCTAAATATAGAGCTCTGCATACTGAGTCATGGAGAAAATCGTCTTTATCGGCAAAAAGTGAGCCGATTTAGTAAGTCGGTCAACTATAACCCAAATAGCGTTATATCCTCTAACTGATCTTGGCAACCCAACTACAAAATCTATAGTGATATTCTCTCACTTCCACCCAGGAATAGGAAGTGGCTTGGGTATCCCTGCTGGCCTCTAATGCTATGCTTTCACCTGCTGGCAAGTGAGACACTCAGATACAAAGCATCGAATGTCTCGCTTCATTCCTTGACACCAATAAAGCATCTGCAAATCCTTATACATCTTGGTACTCCCTGGATGGACGGAATACGGAGATGTATGTGCCTCTGACAAGATATCCTCTCTAATTGAATCAACACCAGACACCCAAATTCTTCCTCAGTATCTAACAATATCATCGACTACTGAATAGAGTACACTGCCCTTAGCTTCATCTCTCTGTTTTTATTTCTGCAACTGCTTATCTGAAGACTGAGCTTTACGGATGCGGTCTAGCAATGAAGACTGAACTTTCAAAGTAGATAACTTAGGAGCTCTGGCCTTAGAATAAATCTCTAGACCAAACCTTTGAATTTCTGGCTGAAGAGGTCTCTGCATTGATAGTTGTGCTACGACTGCTACTTTTCTGCTCAATGCATCTGCTACAACATTATCTTTCCCTAGATGATAGCTAATGTCACAATCGTAGTCTTTTACCAGCTCCAACCATCGTCTTTGTCGCATGTTCAGATCTTTCTGAGTGAAGAAATATTTGAGACTCTTGTTATTGGTAAATATCTTGTTAGAGTAGGTGCCCGTCGAACCAAGTGTTGGCCGAGTGTTCACAATGAAACTCTATGCATAAACAATCTTTATTTTAATAATATTTGAAATTATTATTGGCACATCTTTATCTGAATACCCATGCTAGTTTCATAGATAAAGTCCTTGAATATACACATAGTAGAAAGAATATGAGATGCTCATATGATGAGTATCATGAAACTCATATTTGGAATACTGTATATTCTAAACAGTTTCTAGTCGATTCAGCCGCCGCTAAGAAGGATATAAGCCGCTCGAGTTTGAGACTAGTATCTGTGATGTGAGTACCATGTTTCATTGGTAGGGGACATTGTGATGTCCGAGCATGCAGATAGGTGCTCCCGGTAAAGTGCACTGAACAACCTTCCATAAAGGACTTTCCAAGTGGTTCTCACTTATCGAGTGGAAACGTCCTAGTTTATGGTTGTACACCATTAGTCCTTATGACCCGGGACAACATTGAGACTCTATGTGCTAGAATTACACTTTGACTTGTTTACCGACTCTCATGGGGTCATCAGCTGGCAAGGTTGGGTGTTCTGTCGAAACATATAGGAGTCGATGCATTGTAGTCGGGGATTCACCGCTTACCTTCAGGTATGGATATCCTATGTGTTCTCATGTGTATGTAGGTTGAAATCTCTGATCGGAGTATGGTGGTAATTATGAAAGGGGTTTTATAGATTACACCATCGATGCAACTACGACATGACACATAGTATCGATTCATTGACAACTCTCTATAAGCCAATGGTTGTCGAATCGGTCGGGATATATGAGTTGAAGGGACCGTACTGTACGCTAACCATAATTGAATGGTTCTTGCAGGCACTATCATTTGATACCTAGGGAATCATGTAAGCGATGCTGCTAGGCATTTAACATGGTTGGTTGGGTACTATCAGACTTGAGTTCTGACGTTCTTGTTATCAAGGAGTTGATAAGTAAGAATGGAGCAATTGGGGTATGCACGTATAAGGACATGTTTAGTCCGAATCACATGGAGATGTGAACCCACGGCTATTTGTATCAATGAACCATTGAGGGCCACACAAGTACTAGCTTTCTAGATCCCGTTGAGAAGTAAAATAGTTCAATGTGTTGAACGGCTTATAAATGAGTTTATAAACGTAAAGAAAAATAGAAGTATGACTTCTATGAGAGAAATGTGACTTTTAATTTATGAATGTGTTCCTAAAATTAAAAGTTGGCCAAGTAAATAATGTATTTGAAAATTGTGATTTTCATAAACATTATTATGGATTAAATTAAATTAATTCAAGTGTTGAATTAATTTAACACTAGTGGACCTAGTAGAGTCCAAATAATTAAATTAATTCAAGTGTTGAATTAATTAGATAACATTGGGCCTTGTAGAGCCCAATTAGAAATAATTATTGAACTAATGGGCTTGAGTAAAATTAAGTAAAGTTTTAAATGGACTGAAATGTGTTTGAGACATTTAAATAAAGTCCATGGGCTTTGTAAATGTTACAAGCCCACTCAAAAAGCATGCAAGGGAGGTGAAGAGTTGGGAGACAACTTTTTGTATAACCAAGGCATGGCATGCACATGCTTAACTCAACTTTTTACAACACCAAGAAAACTCATTCTCCTTCCTCCCTTGAGCATATGGCCGAAATTTCTCTTGTTTCTCTCTCCCAATTTTTGTTCTTCAATTGTTGAGGAAACAATACACTTCTCACAGAAAAATGCTCTAATTTTTCTAGTGCAAAATTAGAGTGGTTCTAGCTAGTTGGTGGTGGGCTTAATATTTGAGCAAGGTGGGCTCAAAGGGAAGCTTGAAGATTTGTCATCCTTTCAAGAGCTTAGATGTTTACAACTTAGTTGGAGCCATCATCAACCTCAAGAGATTGATAGGTATGATTTCTAAACACCCTGTGTATGACATCTTGGTGTTTTTGTATATGCTACATCCTAGTACATGTGGTGTTCAATTTTTTCTTATAAAAATCTTCCGTTTTCTTTCTTGAAAAATTTTTGTTACTTTCGTTGCGCATTTGAACACCCTAAAATCGATCCCTTTCATATCTGGCATTTCTCATCGTACAATTAGTGTCTCCGTATCTTCAAAGCAAAGAAAACGGCGGCTAAATCGAGATCATGAGTCGGATAGTTCTTCTCATGCACCTTCAACTGTCTCGAGGCATAAGTTATAACTCGACCATGCTGCATCAGAACGACGCCTAAACCAAGCTTAGAAGCATCAATGTACTATATAAAGTTACCTTGCCCTTGGCTAAAACCGGCGCTGAGATAAGAGCTTGTTTCAAGGTATCGAAGCTCTTCTGACAATCTTCACTCTTAGTCAATGAAGTAAGTGGTATTACAATCGAATAGAAACCCTGAATGAATTTCCTGTAATAACCTGCCAGACCTAGAAAACTGCGAATCTCATATGCGTTCCTCGGTTCGATCCATTCATCCACTGCTGACACTTTAGACGGATCATATTCAATGTCACTTCTAGAAATAATATGACCAAGAATGCTACCTTCTCCAACCAAAATTCACACTTACTGAACTTCACAAACAACTTATGGTTCTACAAGACTTGCAAAACTCTAAGAAAATGCTGACTATGCTCTTGTTGATTCTTTGAGTAGATAAGAATACCGTCAATGAATACTAGGACGAAATGATTCAAGTATGCATGAAACACGTGATTCATGATATCCATGAAGATCGCTGGATCATTTGTCAACCCAAACTGCATTACTAAGAACTCGTAATGCCATAGTGAGTCCTGAATGCTATCTTATGTACATCTGCGTCTTTTACCCTCAGTTGATGTTACCCAAAACATAGATCTATCTTGGAGAACACGGTAGCTCCCTGCAATTGATCGAATAAACCATCGATCCTTGGTAATGGGTACTTGTTCTTAATTGTTAATTTATTCAACTCTCGGTAGTCGATACATAGCCTCATGTTTTTTCTTCAAAAAAACAATGGTGCACCAAGGTGAGAAACTAGGACGAATAAATTCCTTGTCAAGAAGCTCCCGAATCTGTTGTTTGAGCTCTAACATCTCTGCTGGAGTTAAAAGATACGGTACCTTGGAGATTGGCACAGTACCTGACATGAGATCAATAGTGAACTCCACCTCTCTCTCTCGTGGAATACCAGTTACGTCATCAGGGAATACATCAAGAAAGTCCCTGACAACTGGCACATCTGATATCAATGAACTGGATGCATCAGGAGCTGAAATAATAATTTCTAAGAATGCAAGACACCCCTTATGCATATGCTTCCCTGCCTGAATGCAAGATATCATACGAGGTAAGCTTCTCCATCTATCTGGCTCGAATAGGAACTGCTCCATGCCCAACGGCCTAATCAAAATCAAACTCCGCTGAAAATCGATCAAAACTATGTTCTTCATCAACCAGTCCTTGCCCAGAATAATATCAAACTCTGGCATCTGCAGTACAATAAGATCAGCGTAGACTAGATGGCCCTGTAGTTCAAGATCTATGTTTCTGACCACGCTAGAAGCTGATAATTTTTCCCCAGATGGAACAATCACAGAGTAACTTACGTTGAGTCCAATGAACTTGACACCCAAATTATACGCAAAGGTTTCAGATATAAAAGAGTGAGTTGCCCCAGAATCTAACAAGGCCTTCGTGGAAACTCTTGATATGAAAATATTTCCTGTCAACAATGTAGTGTCTGTGTTTGCCTCTTTGGCATGCATGGCAAAGACTATGCCCTGCGCCGGCTGCTTCCATTGTGGACAATCTTTAAGAATGTGGTCACTAGCTCCACATTTGAAGCATTTGCTCGTTTTCCATAAACATTGTCCCGCATGTCTACGGCTGCAATTCAGGCACACTAGATAATCAGCAGGTTTCTGAGAGACCTTCTTCTGAGGAAATGGACCCTTGCCTTTTGGTTGTCCCTGAAACGGTCTCTTACCCTACTGCTTCCAAAATGGTTTCTTGCATTGCTGGTGGGAATGGTTGTAATGCCCGAGATTTTGATTACTGTAATCTGATATGATTTGTTGAGAATTGTGATTTGATTATAAATGGAACGGATCATACCAAGAGAGCCAAAAAGAAGACCGAATTATGTGCGAGGACTGAACACCTCGCGCATATGCGCGACCGGACAGGGTGCATATACGCGAGGCAGGCAGAGAACCTCGCGCATATGCGCGACATGGATTCGCGCATGTGCGCGAGGGTACCCGAGAGTTGTGAAGGACCTCGCGCATATGCGCCGAGTAAGTGCGCGCATATGCGCGAGCTGCCGAGAAGATCATTGCCGAGACCAGTACGTCTCGCGCATATGCGTCGGTTGAGGTCGCGCATATGCGCGAGACGTGTTGCACCAAGAGGAAGCCACCTAGCCTTGGCAATCACATATAATATGTTAATCATTTCATTTCTCCAGCTTTGGCAAGGAAAAGATCGAGAGAAGCTCCCGGGAAAGAATTAAGTTCTTGATACTAGATTTTGATTTACAAACGATCCGCTCGTCCGAATTTCAATCCGACTGCAGTACAGTGATCCTCTCGTTACAGGCTTCGACAGGACGTAAGTTTTGTTACGTTTTGTTATGATTTGAAATTATGATACTGCCAGAATATGATATGATTCATATATGGTGTTTCTGATATGGTAAACATCGTATAATTGGAACCGGATTGAAGAACAGTTATCGTATGAAATTGTTATGATTTTCAGATTAGATATGATTGAGATTGATATCAGATTTGTGTTGTTATCGATTGTGAATTGCAGTAATTGATATCGGTTGATATTGTATTGATGAGGATATCGGGATTGTTCCGTTATGCCGTTGATCTTGAGTTAGATTCAGATTGATCAGATTTGGTATTAATTTGAGCAGTATATTGATTTTGTACTTCTTGATATTGTCATTTTCAGATTGAATATTGACAGACTTCGAATTCCAGACTTGAACGTTGTCAGAATTGCAACTAAAGAAAGGTATAAGTCAATGTCGAACCGGGAGAATGACTCGAGTGTGATATACTTGAGTTTTCATAAACCACATACTTATTGTTATTGTGTGCATTGATTTGATTTGATATGCTTGTTCTATTGATTTATAGAAAGCATGTATTAGAGGATTGATCATCAGACAGAGGTGACAGAGGGTGATAGAATCGTCACTGGCACATTGAACATTGTCACAGAGTAGTTATTGGTGGAGGTGCCAAAGTCTTTGACGGATAGGTCAAGACACTGGATGTTTGGTTTATATCGATGTTTGATTAGAAGTGGAATTACTTCTATTACTGAGATTCGATATAGTATGCCAACGTCTGGAATCCAGGATTCCTAGACTAGGAATGAGTCTAGTCTGAGATATAGAGTCATGTGTTTATTAACAGATTTATATTGAATTATGTTTTCAGATTTTGATATATAATACTGATATATGTTTCATGCTTTATATTGATTATATGATTGCATGTATCGTTGATTTATACTTGGATGTATTTCTCATCGGAGTTATCCGGCTGTTGTCGTGTTTGTATGTGTGCATGACAACAGGTGGGACAGGATCAGGGTCGAGGAGATGAAGAGAGATCGTGATTAGAGTGGAGACTACGACTTGGATTTTAGATAGGGTTTGAACACTTGATATGCAGTCGCTAAACCTTAGTTTAAATGACTGTATATGGTACAAGACTAGTACTTTGTTTTCGATGTATATATTCGAATGAATTCCAGTACGTTCCGCATTCGACACTTGTATTTTAAACAAAAAATTTAGAACCTGTGTATTATAATTGATTTAATTATTCCCACAGACGATTAAGAAATGAATTAGCGTCCGGGTCCCCACAATGGTGCTGCTGGGACGCCTGATAGGGCCTCTTGCCTTGCCTGTCATTATAAATATCTTTTTGGTCTTGTTCAACCGCCAAGACTCCAGATACAAAAACATCATAGGTAGTAGGATCAGCCACTTGAACATCTCGACGTAAGATCGGCCGTAAACCATCAAGGAAGTACTTCAACTTTTCTCTGGCATCGTTAGATATCAAGGGCATATAGTGACACCCCTGCTCGAACTTCCTCACAAACTCTGCAACGCTGCGGTCTCCCTGTCTCAAAGTCATGAACTCCATAGTCAAATAGGAGAGAATCTCCTCAGTGAAGTACTTGGAGTAAAACACCTCCTTGAAACCCTCCCAAGTAAGGGTCTGCAAATTCACTGCCACATATGCACTCTCCCACCACAGTCTGGCATCTATTGATAACAAGTAAGTATCACACCTGACCCTATCTGCATCCTCTACTTCCATGAAGGTAAATATCACCTCAATGGACTTAATTCATCCCTTAGCTACCAACGGGTCAGTCGTCCCTGAAAAGTCCTTGGGGTCCATCCTCCGGAAGCGCTCATACACTGCTTCTGGCATAGTCCTCATACTCGTGTCTATACCAGCATTATTCCTCGCAACTGTGTGAAAAATTGAGTCATTCCAGCAAGCATCTGCGCCTGTAAATCCGGTGGTGGATGTGGAGGAGTAACCCTCTCCTCGCCACGAGCCTCGCGGCCTTCCTCTCAAATCTCACGAGCAACTAAACGTCTAGGAGGCATAATGTTCCAAAATTAAACCCAACACGTAACCAACATGCATGAAAATAATATTTATTTTGTAGACTAAACGTGAATCAAAACTTAAAGATGCATATAATGAAATCATATTTTTGATGCTACCAACGTAAGAAAATTTTAAAACTTACAAACTTGAGCCGTGACTTCATGAGCTTCTCGGAACCGGCAGTAGGCACAACCCTCTGATATCAATTGTAACATCCCATAATAAAATAAATAATACTAATTTAAAATTTGCGGAAAATAAAATTTTTTATTATTTAATTATTAAACCCTAGTCTTATGAATTTAAATAAAACGATCGACTATATTCTTGAAAATAATCCAATTACAAAATATTTCCATGGCATAAAAAAATATCATTCATCACTATTATAAAAGCGTTATCCAAAACGAGAATTTGAAAATACTTATTTGCCAACAAAATTTTGATTATATAAAAATTAGAGTAAAAAGTTTAACGTCCATAAAATCTTTTCATAACAATAGCGGTCCTCGGGTTTTCACTGCACGCAGTCTGAGCAAGCTCACTGGTCAACAGCTCCTGTCTCCACAAAAGCATCAACAGCATCGATCAAGTCTAATGAGCCTAAAAACTCAACAAGCATAAACCATGAATAGAAAATAATACTTAATAAAATCACATGCATTTGAAAGTAACGAGTACGAAATAACAGCTGAACATACATAAACATAGACGTGGCATAACTGCATAAACAATTTCATAAAAGTGCCTTAATCATAACATACATAATCATACTTAATTTTTCGTAGAAATATGTTCAAAGCAAGTGGGCTAGCAGGGATCACCACAGCCTTTCGATCGGACGTCCATTCCCACATAAATAAATCCACGGTCATACATTACCTGGTGAAGAGGTCCCTGGTCATGTTTTACCGCTTTCCAATCCCAAAATCATTAATCCCCAGTCATGGTTTACCGGGTGGCAACAAGACAAATCACATACCTTCAAAATAAAATATTTTTGCACGTCGATCATACTTAAAAATGTCGAGGGTTTCGTTGGAACGCTCTGGACGTACAGCCCCAACCACAACAACAAAGATCCAAGAGATCCCAACGAAGCTTGCAACCCAAAACTTGAGAAAACGTGAAGAACATGCACAAAGTTTCACAGTTTCAGTGGTTTTACGATAAAAATCATATCTCTCGCATTTCTTATCATAAATTTACGAATTTTGCTATCAAATCAAAGATAACACAAAGTATTATAAATCATATGTTGAAAACATTTCCAGAAAACCAACCTATAAGTCACGGAATTCGAAATATAGTGGGTGATGGGTTTTGTGACATATAAATTTCACAGCTTGTGCGGTTGTACGATAAAAATCATATCTCCCTTGTTTTGTATTAGAAAAGTACGTATTTACTATAAAATCGAAGATAACACGAAGTTCTACAAATCATATGTTGAAACAATTTCCATAAAACCAACCTATAATTCGCATAATTCGAAAACACAGAGGGTGATGGGTTTTGTGACACGGAAATTTCACAGCCTGTGCAGTTTTACGATAAAAATCATATCTCCCTCGTTGCGTATCAGAAAATTACGAATTTTCTATCAAATCAAAAGTATTACAGAGTACTACAAATCATAGTTTGAAGTCGTTTCCAAAAAACGGACCTTTAAACCATAGGAATCGAAATAACATCAAATGGCGGGTTTTGTGACTCAATATTTTTAGAAATCATTTAAATCATAGCCCATCAAACTTTTCACATAAAGAATGAATTTTCATGCACAATATACATCTAAATATATACTATGACGAGATCGATGCATAAAAGAAAATTTTATGCATGCCTTTGCGTTAAAACACACGAAGAAACGAATACCGACGCGGTGGTTTATGGGGGATGACCGGAAGATGCTTGCTGCACGTTTTCTTGCTAGAGAAAGAACGGGAATCTTCAGAAATTTGCAAGAAAGTGGCTGAGATGGTGGATGGTGAAAGAATTGCTTAGAACCCTAGTTTTCTACCTCCAATTTTAATGTTTGTGTGCGTGAGTTAGAGGGTCAATTAAGGTTAAACAAATTCTTAGTTAAATATTTGGAGGTAAAATATTACTAATCTAAATATTTAATCTAACTCAAAGATTTATTAAAATAATTTAGTACAAAAGTTTCAAGATTAAAATTTTCAAATTTTGAAAATAGTTAAAAGCAGTGCTTAAAAATTCATTTTTAACTTAAATACTAAATAAATACATTAATTAAGGCATTAAATTCATTATAAAATATTTTACACACAATTTAAAGATTAAATCCACAAATTTTCAAAATTTACATTTTATAATCTTCTAAATCGTCTAATAATTTAAAGTAAACTTTAAAATGTTAAAATTCATAAATCATTTAAAATAAATAAAAAGATAACATTTTATTAAATCACCTACATCGTTTTCGGTCTCCTTTACCCGATCCCGCATCGTATATTCTCTTGAAAATTTAAAACTCGAGAAAACATTTTAATTTGCATAAAAATAAATATTTAAACGTTTAGCATCAATTAAATCATGTAACATGCACCATTTAAATCATTTTAAATTAATTAAATAAGTTAACAAATTAAATCATGCATGGGGTTTACGTGTTCTGGTTTTCGGGAACTACAATTTTTGTAACAGTCATGGACCATTAAGTTGAACCAACATAGGTCTCGGCCCATACCCATGCACCACTACTGGTCATGGGTCTTTAGGATGGTTCAGAATGAGCCCTAGTTCATGCCCATGCACCACCACTCGTAGAATATCCCACCCTTGGAATTCCGACACTTAAACCTAGGACCTCCAGACATAAGTATCTAGATTCTTAAATTGTTGGTACCAGACGAAAGAAACCACTTTTCAGGGGTGGGATACTCTATGAGTGGCGGTACATGGGCGTGGGCTACGGCTCATACTGGACCATCCTAACTATAGAGCCCAAAAATCAGTACACGTAAAATCTATGCATTTATTTAATTATTAAAGCATTTATTTAATTTTAAAATGATTTTTAGTGGTGCACGATTTATTCTTTGCATTTTTTAAATTGTTTATGTTTATGTGATGCACGTTAAAATGATCTTTTTTTTCGAGTTTCATGTTTCAGGCGATTACTCGATGCGGGACCGAGGAATAGAAGTCGGTGACGATTTTGACAATTTTAAAATGTGGTATTTAACTTTAAGTTGAGTTTGGAGTATTTTAAATAATCTATTAATTTCTAGCATTTTAAAAGTCCAATTTATTGATTTTCGTGATTTTAGAATTTTAAAACTTTTAAAATCTAGCACTTGTGCACTTTATTTTAATTAAGGGATTTTAGTAAAGTTAGTGTTTGATTAACATTTTTATTAGCATTTTTATTTGTATTTTGATTAGCCTTATTAACTTCTAATTAAGCAATCTTTTCCCTTAAGTATATTAAAACACACGCGCACACACACACTCTATTACACACACATATACACGACACACAAACAAACAAACTATTTCAGATTTTTTTTTGAGAGACAAAACCTAGGGTTCCTCCACCTTAGAGCAGCCGCCCCTCCCTTTTGAATTTCCAGCAAGTTTTCGGTGAATTTTATTGCAAGAAAATAGTGCCACGTTCGTCCCGGATCAAGCTTCGCTCCGTCTCCGCTTCGATATCGCCGTATCGTGAGTTTTAAATATGAAAATGCATGTATATTCTGTTTTTCCTGCATCGATCTAGTCATATTATGTGTTGCGATGTTTTTATGTGAGAAAATACATGTGTGATGTGTAGAAGTTTGAGCAATCATGTTTGGATCACTTTTAAAACCATTTTTGGGATCTCAAATCTCGTATTTACTGATCTTTTAAAAACTGCGATTTTTCTGTCGAGATTTTTGGAAAACTTTCAACGTGAGAAATGTAAAACTTTTTGATACATTCGATTTGATATAAAATTTGAAATATTTAGATAAAAATTGTGTGAGATATGATCAATATCGTGGGACTGCTCAAACTGCGTTTTCTGAAAAATTATGTATTGATGCGTTCATGAAGTTTTATTGTTGCAGGCTTCGTTGGGGATCGACGGGAGATCGTTGCTGCATTTAGGTATGTTTAGTATGATGTTGGGTTGGTATTTGGTATGTCGGTTAGTGTCGATAGGCACTTGAATTCATTAGAAGTCGTAGGAAACGATTTGGTGTCAAACTCCGTGTTTTTAAGTTGTATTGTGTCGTAAGGCTGGATGTCGTTGTTATGAGAAATTTGCACAGGTTGTGTCAATGTAGTAGCATCTTAGGATGGGTCTCGTGATGTTGGTTCATAGTCCGTACAATCGAGTTTAGAATGTTAAGCAGCACATGTACAGAAATTTTGTTGGTTTTCCCCTCTCGCAGGTACACGGACCCCCACACGGTCCCTTACACGGAGTCCGTGCCCTTGTTACTTTCAACTTGTCAAAAATTTTGAGCCTAAACGGACCCCTCGATGGACCCTAGCACGGGGTCCGTGTCCTTATCTCTCTTTGAGTAATTCTTTTGCGTGTCTACACGGACCCCTACACGGACCTAGGCACGGGGTCCGTGCCCTCACTTTTCTTCACGACACCTTTAGTACCTACACGGACCTGTAGCCGGACCTGGGCACGAGGTCCGTGTACTTTACTTTTTGGGAAAAAATTTTATTGAATGCTTTGAGGTACGATGTCTTAGTTTAGTGCAATGATTAACGAGGTTGAGTCGCGGGAACTTTAGAATGTCCTCAGGAAATGAATGAGATTGGGTGTAAACATGATTATTACGTCTAAGTTACACCGGTTAAGTTATTCGAATTCATGTTAGTAGGTGCAGCAGCAGCCCCAAGCGAGATCCAACAAATCCCTCAACGCCAAGTAAGTTTGTCCGACGTGAAAATGAGAAAATGTTCTATTTTTGAGGTATGCTAAATGTCATGTGACCAATTTATGAATGGGATTGGAAGTCGGTGAACGTGGCCGAGGAACCTCTCCACCCCGTTAAAGCAAGAACGGATTTAGATCAGGATTGGAAAGCGGTAAAGCATGATCGGGGACCAATCCACCCGTTAAATCATAAACGGGGATCTCATGTATGTGGCAGTGGATTTTCCATGTCAGTCCAGTACTGTGGTTTTGTCTGATCAGGCAAATTTATGTATGGTTCACTTGCTTTGAAACATATCTCTACGTAAAAAGATGAAGTTTATGAATGTTCAAGTATGTACAAGTATGCAAGCATGTTTAAGAAAAGTCTTATGATGATGGCACGTCTATACTTAAGTATGTATGTACAAGTTTCAAGTATGTTACGTTCAAGCTTTTAAGTATGCAAGTTCAAGTATCAAGTACTTACGCTCTATTTTAAAGTTACATGTGATTTTATTACGTATTACTCGTTACTTCCAGTTTATACATGTTGAGTCTTCAGACTCACTAGGCTTGATCGATGCAGGTGAGGATACATTTGAGGAGACGAAGGGTGAGGACGAGTGAGCTGGCTTGGACTGAGCGGGAGGCTAAACCCGAGGACCGCCATGTTTTTGAGAATTTATAAAAGTTTCAAATACTCTGATTTATGTTACTGATTATGAGATTTTACACAAGTACTTTTGGCAAACTTTATTTTTGAGATCTTTGGTTGCAACTATGTTGAGATGAACAGTTTATTTTATCAAAATTTGAAGGTTCGCCTTTTATTAAAGAAAATTTTTAATTTTTTCCGCAAATTTTAAGTAGTAAAAAGTACGGTACGTTACACTAACGACCCATGACCAGTAGTGGTGCATGGGTATTGACCGAGGCCCATGTTGGTTCAGCCTCATGGCCCATGATCGTTCAAAACATATGTTGATTACAGTACTTTTCACTGCTGCATGTTATGTATATGTACTTGTTATAATGATTATGGTGTGTTGATTCTTTATACTCACTAGGTGTGAATGATGCAGGTGAGCATCTTGTTGAGAAAACTAAAGGCGCCGAAGACTGAGTAGGCGGAGTTGGATGTGCGCATGCTAACACAAGAACCATACTTTTTCCGCACATTAGGTTTATGACTTAGGAGTAATATTGGAAATTTTCACACACTTTCTTTTATATGTTGATGATTGTCAGAATTTTTGTAGGTTTTATTTGTAAATTATTTTAAATGACTGGTTAGTGTTTGATGGTTGTCTCATTTTTTTTAACTTCAGTGTTTTTACTGTTAATGAATACTTTTATTTGAAAAGGTATAATTTTCAGTTGTTATTGCATGCATGCATAAAAATGTAATTTTCAAAAATTAGCTTGCAAAAAAAAATCTTGTAGTATTTTAAATCGTAGACGTTTCAGTTGGTATCAGAGCAAGGGTCCTGTATAGGGTTGTGCTACCACCAGCTTCAGCAGCTCAATCTTCAAGTATCAAGTCTGTAAGTTTGAATTTTTTAAATGTTTTTAATGATATAACCTTCTTGTTTACATGATACATGTTTTTCAGCGATTTACAGTACATATTTAGCTGTTTACACGATTAAAGGATTAAATGTTTTGAAAATTAGATTAAATTGCATGATGAATTACTTTTAGAATCTGGACCATATTAATATATCATGCTTCCCAGACACGCCCCTAGTACTGACTGACATGATGATACTTCTGGAGGTGGTAGAGGTCCTCCACCACCACCACCGCTAGGAGATGCAGCTAGCCGAGTCCTTGAGGGCATTGCTAGATTGTTGGAGCAGGCACAGCAGGATTTGGGTCCCCAGACAAACATCTATGAGCAGTTCAGACAGCTCAACCCGAAGGAGTTCTGGGTACTACTGATCCGTTGCGGAGGTTTGGATCTGTTCTCTAGAGCTGCACTTTCAGTATCTAGACATGAGAGACAGAGATCGGGTCAGATGCGCCGCGCATATGTTGAGGGACGATGCATCCCTTCGGTGGAAGGGAGCAGTGCACGGGGGTGAACTAGGCTACTCTCACATGGGATCAATTCAAGGAGGTATTCTACAGCAAATACTTTCCAGCGGAGGTCATGGGATGCCAAATGAGGGAGTTTATGAGTCTCCCAAAGGGGTCTTGTCTGCGGCAGAGTTTATCCGGAAGTTTGAAAGGGGCTGTCACTTTGTGCCCCTTATTGCGAGAGATGCCGCTCAGAAGCTAAGGCACTTCATGGAAGCCCTCAGACCCAATTTGCGCTGGGATGTGATTCTGATGAGGCCGGCGACTTATGATGAGTCCATTGCTTGCGATTTTCAGACGGAATAGTCTCTCCGGTATATCGACGCCGAGATGCAGCGGAAGAGGCATCAGGCTCAGTCTAGCTCACAGCCACAGAAGAGGCAGTTCACCGGGTCATCGAGGTTTCAGGGGCAGCTAGAAGCCCCAGGGTCAGTTTCAAAGACACGGATGGCAGAGGACACCACAGGCACCAGGGGCTCCTAAACTTGAGGAGAGGCAACCATGCAAGCAGTGCAACCGGTGCCACTTCGGCAAGTGTATGTGGGGGACCTTCAAATGCTTTATATTCAAATGAGAGGACCACAAGACAGCTAATTCCCCAAGGAAGCAAGGGCCCCGCTACTGGCAGAGCCTATGTGATGCACGCAGAGGAGGCGGAGGCGGAACCAGACTCTACACAGATAACCGGTAAGCTTTATGCTTAAAGATTTTTCTTTACCGCCTCGATTGCATGGATTATTGTGTTGGTTGTGAAAATTACATTTGGTATAGAAAACCTAGAATAAATTAGGTTGCATGTTCTAATAGGTGGACTTAAGGGTTAAATTGTGGTAATTAAGAGCTTTAAGGACCATAAATGCAATAACTGAAATCCTCAGGGACCTTATTGTAAAAATCAAAATTTAGGGACTGTTTTCGCTTTTTCAAAAATTATGGAACAAAATTCGTGATTTTCGAGAATTTTAAGGTTTGAATTGGCTAAATTAAAAATTCTATGGGGACTGAGATGCAATTTTCGAAAATTAGGTCTAATGGTAAGAAATTCGAAACTTTAGGGCAAATTTGCAATTTCCAAAAATTTTTGAGGGAACACTAGAAGTAAATCAGTGATTGTTCGAGGATTTTGGGTTAATTACTAATAGAAAATCTCTTAAGTTTCAACACGATCAGATTTGATGGTAAGTTTTGTCGCAATAAGGATAGCGGCTCCGTTCGAAGAAAGCTAGTCCATACCCAAAATAATGTCGAACTCCAGTAACGGTAACACAATCAGGTCTGCCTGCACCGTATTTTTTGTAGATTTTCGATGGAAGCCAATATCTGTCCAGCCGTTCGGTGGTCAGCCATTTATTTTTGAGGCAGCCAGACACCAGCAGATGCGGCACATCATTTCTTGCATATGTTCAAGGTAGTTCATGAGGAGAGGCTGTCAGGCATTTTTTGCGAGTATTTTGACAGCGATTGAGCCAGTCAGTCAGAGGCTAGAGGACGTCAAGGTGGTCAGGAATTTCCCCAGTTTTTTCCTGGACGATGTTCAGGTATTCTACCAGACAGAGAGGTGTACTTTTCTATCGACCTGATGCCAGGTACAGTACCGATATCTAAGGCACTCTATCATCTAGCACCTACAGAGATGAAAGAGCTGAAGGATCTGATACATGATTTTCTAGATAAGGGTTTCATTCGCCCGAGCATTTCTCCATAGGGCGCACCGGTACTGTTTGTTAAAAAGAAGGACGGTCCATACAGCTTTGCAATGATTACAGGGACCTGAACCGGGTCACAGTTAAGAAAAATATCCACTGCGCAGGATTGATGATCTATTTGATCAGTTTCAAGGGAGTATCAGTATTCTCGAAGATAGATCTCCAGTCAGGTTACTACCAGCTGAAGGTGAGAGAGTCTGATGTGCATAAGACAGCCTTCAGGGCGCGTTATGGGCACTATGAGTTTATGGTGATGCCCTACGGATTGACGAACGCGCCAGCGATCTTCATGGATCTAATAAATCTCGTGTTTCAGTCGTATTTGGATTATTTCGTCATAGTTTTCATAGACGACATCCTGATCTATTCGAAGAGCAGAGACAAGTACAATCAGCATCTGAGGACGGTGCTACAGGTTTTGCAGGGGCGTCGACTATATGCCAAGTTCAGTAAGTGTGAGTTTTGGCTTGACAGAGTGGCATTATTGGATCACATCATATCCCGATATGGAGTGGAGGTCGATCCCAACAAAGTGGAGGCAGCCAGAGATTGGCTAGTGCCGAAGAGCATGATAGAGATCCGCAGTTTCTTGGGTCTAGATGGGTACTACGGGAAGTTCATGTATGGTTTTTCTTCCATCGTGGTGACATTAACCGCCATGACGAAGAATAATTCCAAATTCATTTGGGGATCAGAGTGCCAAGAGAGTTTTGACAGGCTGAAGCAGGAATTGACTTCAGCGCCAGTTCTAACTATGATATCAGGGCAAGGAGAGTTTGTGCTTTACACGGATGCTTCAATGCTCGGTTTGGGTGCGGTTCTGATGCAGCATGATAGAGTTATAGCCTACACATCCATACAGTTGAAGGTCCATGAGAAAAATTATCTGACTCATGACCTCAAGCTAGCAGCAGTGGTATTCGCCATGAGGATATGTAGGCACTATTTGTATGGGGAGAAGTGCAAGATTTTTACTGATCACAAGAGCCTGAAGTAATTCTTCACATAGAAAGAGCAGAATATTAGACAGCGGAGATGGCTGGAACTAGTGAAGGATTATAACTATGACATTAGCTACCATCTGGGTAAGGCTAATGTGGTTGTGGATGCCCTGAACAGGAAGAATGCAGTGATCACTCAGTTGTCAGTACATAGACCGCATCAGGGAGGGATTCAGAGGTTTGAGCTTGCAGTCTATTCCAGGGACGAAGCCCCTAGCGTTTCTACCCTAACAGTATAGTCGACACTGAGGGACAAGATTCGAGCAGGGCATACTTTTGACGAGAAGTTACAGAAGTGAGGACATAGGGATGAGTTTATGGGCCTGAGGTTGTATACAGTTGAGGATGGCGTAGTCAGATATCGTGGCTGACTGTGGGTTCCTAGTTGTGATTCCCTGAGAGCAGATATCACGAGTGAGGCCCACAACACCCCGTACTCCATTCATCTAGGGAGTACAAAGATGTATAAGGATCTACAGACTCTTTATTGGTGGTCGGGCATGAAGCGAGATATTCTGTATTTTGTCTCTGAGTGTTTGACATGTCAAGGAAGAGCATCAGAGACCTGCAGGGAAGTTTAGATCACTCCCTATTCCCTAGTGAAAATTGGAGAACATTACCATGGATTTCGTGACAGGGCTTCCGAGGATAACTGGAGGATATAATGTCATTTGAGTCATAGTTGATCGGCTCACTAAGTCAGCACATTTTCGCCCGATCAGGAAGACTTTCATCATGACTCAGTACGCAGAGCTGTATATCAAAGAGATAGTCAGACTGCATGGGATTCCATTGTCCATCGTGTCAGACAGGGATTCGAGTTTCAGGACTACATTCTAGAAGAGTCTGCATCAGGCCTTGGGTAATAAGCTGCTATTCAGTACTGCCTTATATCCTCAGACCGACGGTTAGTTATAGTGGGTGATTCAAATTTTGGTAGACCTACTCAGAGCTTGCATGATTGACTTCCAGGACAGCTGGGAGCCAAAGTTACCTCTCGTGGTGTTCACATACAACAACAGCTATCAGGCATCTATCGGTATGGCTCCATATGAGGCACTGTACATGAGGAAGTGTAGGTCACCAGTTTATTAGGACGAGGTAGGAGAGAGGGCAGAGTTGGGGCCAGATATTGTAAGTCAAACTACAGAGTTAGTGGCCAAGATCGCATGAATCTTGAATTCGCAGTAGGGGATCATGTATTTGTGAAAGTCACACCGATGAAGGGTGTGATGAGATTTGGAAGAAGGCCATGCTCTGTCCTAGATTCATAGGACTGTTCCAGATCCTAGAGAGAGTGGGGACACTCGCATACAGAGTTGCATTACCACCGAATCTGGCGGGAGTTCATAATGTGTTCCATACTGAATTATGAGCCACTGCTGCAACGCCCCAGATTCAACGAGTGTCCTCACTATATCAAAATGAGTATTTCGAACGTGCTTATGTCCTCACTCGCATACACCCTGGAAACTTCTCCAGGGGGTCACCCATCCAAAAATTGCATCAAATCAAGTACGCTTAACTTTGGAGTTCTTATTTGATGAGCTACCAAAAAGAAGATGCACCTTCTTGATATGAGTAGCACATATCAAATCTTTTAAGCTCTCTTCAACTTCACAGTCTTATACCTGAACAGTTTTGGAATCCCTCTCCTTTTGGTGTAAGATCGGTTCATCCGTGTTCCCCCCGTCTAAAAGCCTGCCAGGAGCCGCTCATTGTCCGTGCAACGCCATGGCACCGGCGATCTCCGCCGCCCTCTTCGTCCCAGGCCTCACAACAGCAGTTGACACCGAACCTATCTTCTAGCAAAGACCCACTCAGATATTGGATAGGCAGGAGAGAAGGCTCCGGAACAAGGTGATCCACATGGTCAAAGTCAAGTGGCTGAATCATTCCGAGGAGGAGGCTACTTGGAGACTGAGACCGAGACAAAGAGTCACTACTCGGGGTTATTCAGTACGTCTTAAATTTTGAGGATGAAATTATGGTTAAAGGGGTGAGAATTGTAAGGTATTGGAAATTCGTACTACGTAACCTGACTGAATGCAATCTAGGGTTTTACTAAAATATGTGTTTAATTATTTTATTTCATGATTATTGCATAATATGTGGCTTGGTTCATGATTTATTTAAAGTTTCATGTATTATGGCTTTAAGTTGTATTTCGCGCTCGAACGAGGAACTGGAGACCGTGAATAATCATGAAAAAAATTTTTATTAAGTAATTATTTTTAATTATTTAATATATGGTGTAATTAAGTGTGATTTTTGAAAATGGGCCTTGGTTGGGTATTTTTACTCGCGGGTCATATTTTTAACCGGTACGCAAATTTTAACGCATCGGGGGACTTTTTGAGAGTTCAGACAATATTTTCAAAAACATACCTGAACGAAATATTTTTCGGTATTGTTCTTAGGCTTGACGGGTTTATTTTATTGCTTAATGGGCATAAAAATCTTTTTCACTTCTTTAATTATATTGAGGGCCCATTAGTGTAATATATTATTGACTTAAACTCAAAAACTAAACCCTAACCCTACTCCCAAGCTCTTGGCCGCCCCTTCCCTTGCTGCAGCACCATTTCGAAAGTTTCATTAGCAACCACTTCAATTCTCTCAAGGTTTTCAAGAAAACCCCTTCCTCGTCTCTCCGGTGCTCGTTCTACGCGTTGATATCCAAGGTTTCGAGCGTTTATTCGCAAAACCACGACATAAATCCTTTTTTGTTATCATTCACGCTAATTGATGCTGATATGTGTTGTTTGCATGAGGAGTGTTTAAATATATTTTTTTGTATCGTTTATGTATGGGTTGTCATGAAATATGCACATTCTTGCTTGTAACTCACTATTTTGTTGCTACTTGCGTAAGGGGCTGTGGAAATGTGGTGTTAGGGACTGCTTAGGTTGAGAGTAAAGGGGACACGGTGCTAGAGTCGAGTCTTGGTCGGTTTGGTTGAGGGCTGATCGGTTTTGGTTTTTGCGATGTATAGGTTTTCCATGGCTAGACCAAGGGAAAGATTTGGTGTTGGAAACTAAATTTCGGATGTTTCACAAACTGAATGCTTAAATAATTGAACTAACTAATCTAAATTATGCAAATTGACAGTCGCCTATAACTGAAGATTAAAGCACAGAATATCAAAAGCAACTGAACCAACAAAACTAAACTTACGCAAACAACTCACTGATCAGTTGAAAAGTGATCAGTTGCTATAATCAGTTGTGAGCTTATCAGCTATTGCTTAACAGCTGATCATTCAGCTGTAAACGTCAAGAACAAGACGTTCAACCGACAACAGTACAAAGCAAACTGCAACTAATAGTAGGAACGCCGCATTTCAAAAATGCTACAGTGTTCGACTGTCAGAAGGATGTTGACATGGCAAACAATGGATAGAAATATTCAAATCACATTGAATGTTGCCGTTGGAAGCGAAGCCTATAAGAAGCGGGGAAGAGCAGCTAATAATGACACTATTCCATTAACTAAGTTGTTACTCTGCTGAGATCTTTACAAAGCGTTCTGTTATTCAAATCTCACGCTCATTATATACACTTGTAGCATTCAAATCTATATCTCGAGCTTATCAGCACAGACTGTTGTTATTGCCAGTTGTTTTGAGTGATTTCAATTTAGTTTGAACACTGTAAATTGTGTTGTAACTAAGAGTTTCAGTTTGGCATTGTTAAGTCCAAACTGAAGTGGGTCTGTACAAGTGTTTGTATCGATCAAAGTATTTTAGTGAATATCCTATCCTTGTGATAGAAGGGGTGACGTAGGAGTGATTGAAATCTTCGAACTTCCATAAAATCTTGTGTGTTCTTATCACAGTTTTCATTCTATCTATCAGTCGGTTTATTTCCGCACTATATTGTTAACTGATTAATATCGACCGACAAGATTTCGAGTTTCAGTTTGTTACTAAACTGGCTCGATATTCAAAAATACTGTGAAAATCGTTAGTGTTTATTCAACCCCCTTCTAAACACTCTTTCACGTGTTAACCGACCCTATCAAGTTATATCAGAACAGTTGAATCTTGTCCCAGAATATTTTTATCCACAAAACTGATTACCATGTCTCCATTCAATAAAATTCCAATGTTTTCCAGAGAAAATTTTGATGACTGGTAAATCAGAATGCAGGCTCATTTAGCTGCACAAAACGATGACATGTGGTACGTTATTACTGACGGACCCATGAAAATCTTAAAATCAAATACAGCAGTTGCCATAACTGATGGGGCACCTCATCGCATTGAGAAGCCTAGAGAGGAATAGACAACTGAAGACAATAGGAAAGCCAACCTGGACAATGTGGCTAAGGACATCTTATATAAAACGATGGATAAAGTCACTTTCAGCAAAATCAAAATGTGCAAAACTGCTAAAGAGATATGGGAGAAACTGATCCATCTTTGTGAAGGAAACGAGCAAACCAAGGAGAATAAGCTATCAGTTTCTGTTCAGAAATTCGACAATATCAAGTTGAAGGTTGGAGATTCCATGCATGAATATGATGAGAGGATCAGTGGTATTATAAACGAGTTGAATGCACTTGAAAAAGTATATTCTAACAAAGAAGTAGCACTGAAGGTGGTCAGAGGTCTTCCCAAAGAATGGGACGTCAAGACCATGACAATGCGTGAATCAAAGGACCTGAATAAGGTCGAACTTCATGATTTTTTTGTTGATCTAAAGGCCTACGAGTTTGAACTACAAACCAGAGAAGGGGAACCTTCTACACCAGCTGCCACAACTATCTTAACTACTGTTAAAACGGAACCAACTGGTTCAGTTGAAAAATATGTTGATCAGCTGAGCAATGATGCAATGTCATTGTTTGTCAAAAAAGTTGGAAGATTTATGAGGAGAAATCAAGGAAACTTCCAGAAACAATATCAGAAAAATCACACCAAAGAAGAACCTTATACTTGCTACAACTGTGGCAAAACTTGTTATTTCATTGCTGACTGTCCCAATCCAAAGAAGGAAAGTCGAGGCTCAACGGAAAAGGGAAAGAAGCCCTATGAGCACAGAAAAAGAACCAAAGATGACAAGAAATCACTCAGAAAGAAACATGAAGTGCTTCTAGCTGAGGAGAGTAAGTAAAAGTGGGCAGAAACTTAAAGTGAGGAGTCAGAACCTGAAGGCCCAAGAAGTTCAAGTGATGATGAAGAAGAAGTCAAGTGCTTAATGGCAGATGATGCTGGACTGGAGTCAACAAGTGAAAAGGTATTTTACTTCAGCTCTACTGATTTCACTCATGAGGAACTCATTACCACATTGCATGACATGGTAAATGAGTATCACAAACTTGCTCGATCATTTGAGAAGGTAAGAGCTGAGCAAACTGATCCAAATGATAACAAAACTGAAACTGATGAGTCAGTTGAATTGTTGAGTCTAAAAAGGGATATTGCAAAGCAAAAAACTGAAATTATTGAGAACCAAGCTTTGATATATCATTTAAAAACTGAAATTTCAAAACATACTGAACTGATTCAAGCTTGGAACAAGTCTTCGGTTGCATTGACTGAAATACATAAATCAAAAAAATTGGTTGATGATAAAACTGGTTTAGGCTTTAACAGTCATGTTGAAAATTCTGCAAGTGATACACAGCCAAGGTTGAATGAAAACGAAAGAAAGTACATTACCTTTGTAAAATCAACTATGGTAAATGAATTCTCAGAACCAAGTAAACCAACTGTTCAATTGACTGAAAGTAAGAACAGAGTCATACGGTATGGAATTGGATATAGCTCTGATAGTTCAACTGATTCAAGAAAATGGTCACCTAAACGATTCAATTACAAAAATCAATACTCAAGGAATGACTATTACAATTACTACAATTGTAAGCCAGTTCATAAACAATATCAAAATAACAGTCAATGGAAAAAGGGTACAAATCATACTGTTTCTTCCTCACATCACACATCTAATACCCAAAAGTCGAGAAAAACTATTTGGAACACAACAACTGGAAAGTCAGTTAAACTGGTCCAAGTCGGGGTTCCTAAACGACTAATCAGTTTAGGACCCAAGGTGAATATGGGTACCAAGATCATATATTGTGTGTGATTGCAGGTGACAGGTACAAAGATCATATACCTGGTATCTAGACAGTGGATGCTCACGGCATATGACAGGGGATGCAAATTCGCTATCCCAGTTGATCAAATACACTGGACCAAACATCAATTTTCGAGACAACTCCAAAGGTAAAACTGTGGATAAGGGTAAATTTATCCATGAAAACTTTACAATCAAAGACGTTTTACTAGTTGAGAATTTGAAGTATAACATGATTACCATCAGTCAGTTATACGACAATAATTTCTCAGTTCAGTTCGACAAACACACTTGTTCAGTTAGAGACTCAACTGATGAAGTCATCCTAACTGGCAATCATTGTGGAAATACTTACAAAGTCAGTTGGACTGATCAACCTTATGCACCAGTTTCTTTCATTGCTTCCATATATTTTAAAAACTAGTTGAAGCGTAAGAGGTTGAACCTCTTAAACTTTAAATATGTTGCTTATCTGAGTAACCACGATCTAGTAACTGGTTTGCCCAAAATAGATTTTTCAAAAGAGAAATTTTGTTCAGCATGTCAGTCTGGTAAACAAGTAAGATCTTCATTTAAAAACAGGGGTTGTAAATCATCTTTCTGATGCTTAGAACTGCTACATATGGATCTCTTTGGTCCAATACAGTCATGAGTTTAGGAGGAATTAAATACTCCTTGGTGGTTGTTGATGATTTTTCAAGATTTACTTGGGTTATTTTTCTCAAATCCAAAGACCAAACTGCTGTACAACTGATTCAAGCTTTTTTAAACGACTTGTAAATGAAAAATCAGTTGGGATTGATAGAATAATGCTGGAATCAAGCATGAGCTCTCAGCACCAAGAACTCCTCAGCAAAATGGTGTAGCTGAGAGAAGAAATCGGACCCTTAAAAAGATGCTAGAACAATGCCTGCTGATTCTGGTATTTCTCAAAGGTTTTGGACAGAAGCAGTAAACACTGCATGTTACACTCAGAACAGATCAATTATTAATAAAAATCATTTGAAAACACCATATGAGATCTGGAATGGACGAAAAAGTGTGGTTTCTTATTTCAAGATATTCGGCTGCAAATGTTTTATTCTCGATAATGATAAAAATCATTTAAAAGCTTTTGATGCTAAATCTACAGATGGAATATTTCTTGGATATTCATCAGTTAGTAAAGCGTATAGAGTTTTTAATAAAAGCACTTTAAATGTTGAAGAATCAATTCATGTTGTAGTTGATGAATTTGTGCTAAAAATAAGCCAACTGATCCGATTGAGCTAGTTGATCGCCTTATAGATATAAGTTAAGAGGATGATAATGAAGATGATATCATATTAATCGAAAAATCCTTAAAAAACCAGAACCAGAAGTACTGGATCAATCAGTTGAACAAGAAATTGTTACTGATAACCAGTTGGTGGAGCATAATGAGAATATTCAGTTACCAAGTGATACAGCTCCAACATAAACTGAAGAAAACGCTCAGTTGCCAACTGAACAGTTGTTGATATAAATGCAACAATTACTGATTACAAATGAAAGAAATCACATCTTCCAGAATTGGTGATAGGTAATCCATCTGATCCGATAAGAACTCGAAATCAAATGTTTAATTTATTTATTCACTCAGCTTTCGTTTCCTAATTAGAACCGAAGAAAACTGATGAAGCTCTTGCTGATCCTAACTAGATAAATGCAATGCAAGAAGAGCTAAATTAGTTTACCCATAACAATGTCTGGAACTTAGTTCGAAGACCAGTTTCTAAAACTGTTATAGATACAAAGTGGGTATACAGAAACAAACTGGACGAATATGGTTTAGTTGTGCGCAACAAAGCAAGACTTGTAGCACAAGGGTACAGGCAAGAAAAAGGAATAGATTACGATGAAACTTATGCATCAGTTGCAAGACTGAAGGAAATCAGAATGTTCCTTGCCTATTCATCTTTCAAGAATTTCAAAGTCTACCAGATGGACGTAAAGAGTGCATTCCTGAATTTTCGGTTACAGGAAGAAGTATATGTTAAACAACCACCAGGTTTCTCAATCATTGTCTACCTGATCATGTTTATCATTTGAACAAAGCCTAATATGGTCTTAAACAAGATCCAAGAGCTTGGTACGAAACTCTTTTAAAATTTCTAACTGATCATAATTTTATTGTTGGATCATTTTATATGACATTGTTCAAATTTTCAAAAAATTATCATATTTTACTTGCGCAAATATATGTTAATGATATTATTTTTGGGTCAACTAACCTCAAATTATGTGAGAAATTTGCCAAGTTAATGCAAGAAAAATTCGAGATGAGTATGATAGGTGAACTGACATTTTTCCTCGGTCTGCAAGTGAAGCAACTGGAAACTGGTATTTTTATTAGTCAAACTAAATACACAAAGGAATTGCTCAAGAAATTTGGCATGGAAACGCGTTCACCTGCAAGTACTCCCATGAGTCCATCGATTAAATTAGATGGTGATCAAGGGGGAATATCAGTTGCGACGACACTCGACAGAGGATTAATAGGTTCATTATTGTACCTAACTGCTAGTTGCCCTGATATAGTATTTGATGTTTGCATGTGTGGTATATTTCAAGCAGATCCTAAGCAATCGCATTTTTCAGCTGCCAAACAAATTTTAAAATATCTTAAAGGCACACAAAATATGGGTATATGGTATGCTAAAGATTCTTCTTTCAATTTAGTTGGATATTCAAATGCAGAATACGCAGGATGTAAGCTAGATCGTAAAAGCACCAGTGGATCTTGTCAGTTTCTAGGAGACAGGCTGATCACATGTTCAACAAAATGCAAACATCCATAGCTACTTCCACAAATTAAGAAGAATATCTTGCTGTTGGAAGCTGCTGTGCTGTGCTCAACTGCTATGGATTCAGCAACAAATGAAAGACTATGGGGGCATTGCAAAAGAATCACCAATCTTTTGTGATAACACCAGCACGATTGCAATCACATACAACCCGGTTCTTCACTCAAGGACTAAGCATATTGATGTCAGGCATCACTTCATTATAGATCATGCTCTGAAGAAAGCAATCAGACTGAATACATACCAACTGAACAACAAGTAGCGGATCTCTTCAAAAAGCCATTATCCGAGACTAAGTTTTCTCACTTTCGCAATATTCTTGGCTTAATATATTTGTCTTAATTCGCTTTATGTTAATATGTTTGATCAGTTGTCACCAGTCAGCTCGCAGAAAATAAAAACAAAGTGAGAGTAAGACAACATTTAACTAATATAAAATTTTATTTAACAAAAAACCAGCGTACATGGATTATTTCTTTTTTAACTGCAGACCTCCAGGAGGACAACCACGAGGCTAATCCTCCAATAGAGGTCCTTAGGAAGTCCTCTAAGATAGCAATCCTTCTCAGAGACCTTCGCTCCTTGAGGAGGAGCAGAAGGTAGACACCTTCATCAATAAAGATGTCCACATTATCAGCGACGCAAAGGCGCCGCCGATACTTCCTCAGTGTTGCCACCCTTTTTGGGGTAGCAACCTCTCCTACCTCAAAAGAGCTTTGTAACTCCTGGATTTTTATCCAGAGCTTCAGTATCTTCTCAAAGATACTATCTTCCATCGTAGGCTTCCTAGCAGCAACAATGGATGTCATAAATTCCTCCGCAAAGTCTCGCTGTGGGAAACTCCCTACTTTGTCCATAGCTATTTAACTATCCAACTTTACCTGCCGAAACTTGTTACTTAACTCTTCCACTCTTATTTATAGCTGAGAATCGAAGTAGTTGAAGAGACATAATCATTATTCCGGACATTCATCTTCTGAGAATAAGATTTCTTTTATTTTTCGCATAATTATTTTAACCGTCATTTTAATTTCAAGATTAAAACATGCCTTAATTGAGGGTGAATGACGATTTAAACAGTTAACTGATAAGACAATAGTCAGTTGATCTACGACTGAACTGGTTTAGTTTCCAACTGATCAATCAATCACTGATCGAACTGATCTTATCCAATAAGTTAACTGCTTATTTGAATAATATTCCAATTTAAGTTATGTGATTGATGTTTACGCATTTAATTACTGTATTTAAATAAATAGTGTTTTGAAATGTGGACCCACGTAGTCCACTTAAAATTCTATACACAATTTCATCACACATACACACGTACACACATTTCTCTTACTCAAATTATCTTGGACTGACACGTGTCCAAAAATTTTGAACAGTCACATACAAAAGTACATTAACCCGCTTCATTGCAATTATTCTTTAGGAGCATTTCAATTTACAGAGAAAACCCACAAACGAAGATTTCATTCTCGCATATAATCAATTCTTCAGAAATGACAAACCAAATTCCAGCATATATGTTGAACGTCATTGCTATTGATTTTGATCCAGTCCTGTCTATTCAGGACAAAGCCATCAAAAGTGTGTTTATCAAAATAGAAGCTGTTGGACTAAAGACATTTCTGGGACTTTCTTCCCAAGAAATCTATCCTAAAGTGATTCATGATATCTATACCAATGGTTTTGTCTCTGCTGATGGCAACATCACAACTACTATCAATGGTCAACTGCTGATCATTGACGAAGACTCCTTCAGCAATCTATTTCAGTTGCCTACTGATGGGCCAGCTAACATCTCTGAAATTAAAATTGCTGATGTTGAGGAGATTCAAACTACCCTTTTTGTTGATGGACGGAAAATCAAATTTTCTGATCCAAAGAAAGAATTGAAGCCGGAAATACAGTTGCAAGCTGATATTGTGGCCAAAGGACTACTGGCCGAGGCAGGATCATTTTTCACCCTTACATTGGAGAAATTTCAAGCCATGACTGCTATCATGGCTGACAAAAGATTAAACTGGAAGAGTCTCATATTCAAAATTCTGAGGAACATGTTTCAATCTTCAAAACAATCAAAAAGATATGTCGTTCAGCTCAGCTATCTGCTGAAACCGAGGGCATGGTGAATGACGTTTCTGATAAATCATCCAAGTTTAAAATCTTTAATGCCAAGAGTGTCCAGATGTCAAAGCTCAAACTGGACATCTCTCCTGAGCAATTTTCGAAATTCAAGAAAGAGATTGGGACGCAGGAAGCTCCCAAATCAGCGCAGAAAACCAAGAAGACACTTCAGAAGAAGACGATCAAGCAAAAACTGATTGTCAGCGAGTCTAATTCTGAAAAGACTCCTTCTCCCAAACTCAGAAAGAAGCCCAGGACACTGAAGAACAAACCTGCTGCTATAGTTGGCACCATTCCAACTGAACGATTAATGCAGTCAGAAGCTCAACAGCCTATTCAGGCTACTCCTCTAAGAGTCGTACTAAATGAACCATCAACCGAGGTTCAGTTACCTCTTTTTGCTGATCAGCCAAAGAATAAGAAGAAGATGATCACCAAATCTGGGTGATAAGAAGAAATTGACTGGAGTCAAGGCTCGATTGATCACTATTTCTGGCTTCACCACTCTACCTATTGCCAGACTCAAAGGGATAGTGATCACAGAAATAATTGATGCAACCACATCAGGACTGAGTATCCATCATGTCTTGACTGATCCCAAAGGCAAGGGCAAGATACAAGAAGAGCCCTGGCCAACAAACACAGTACAGACTCACATTGATCTTATCTGGAAAGAGATCAATGAATTCTCTACGACTAAGCTAAAAGTTGACAAGGAATGGGTCAGATTCAGAACTGAATTTTTTTCCAAGCAACTTCAGAAGAAATCATTTCTGAAGAAATTTGTTGACCTGGAGAATGTTGTTCTGAAATTGGTCAAAGCTGATTCGGTTGTACAAGCTTTTTAGCGCGAGAAGTATTTTTTTTATAAACTACGAGCCAAGAAGTTATCAAAAATGCTTGATCAATTACGCTTGAATTATGATCCTATCAGCCCAACTGCCTACAATGATAGAGGTGTTTATACCCAGATGGAAATGGATCTTATCTCGTTGCAGAGGGTGATTAAACAATGGGAAATGGATCAAGAACTGATCACTCAAGCAGGTTCCCTAGATCTTTCATCAGATGAGCCAACTGACAAATCAGATCAACAAAAACCATCCAAGGACCCAGTTGCTGAATCTTCTCAGCAAGCAACTGTTCCTTCTTCAACGAATGTGCAACCATCATCTTCTGCTCCTCCATCCTCAACTGCCGAACTTACGCTTTATTCTGATGTTGAACTATCACTGAAAAATATTGATGAGGTTATTAAATCAGTAGCCACTAATATCCAGCTAGAAACTACAAGAGCAGTTGAAGAAACTCTTGCTACAGAAGAACCAGCCAAACAGGTTATTTTTGAAACTGAAGAGCCAGTTCAGTCACCTGCCATGACTGAACAGGCAGTTTTTGAATAAATCAAAGATGCTCAGTCGCACTCAGTACAAATTGAAGAAGTGCCAGCTGAAGAAACAGTCGGAGTCTCAGCTGGTCAACCTACCTAAAACTTAGTTTCTGAATCAGCTGCACTACAAACTGAACAACCATCTATTGTTTCAGCTAATCCGCAAACTGAAGAGCCAAATAGTATGACTGATGACCTGAATCTTTTCTCTCCTCCACGGCTTCAACAAGAAGCCATACCAGAAGATGTCTCAGAAATGGTGACCTTTGAAATTGAAACATTTGACAGGGCTCTGGTCTTATTCAATCAAGGAAACAGAGAGGAGATATCAGAAACTTCTGGAGCCAAGTCTCCTAGTATATCTATGGATACTGAACCCTTGTTCAAAGAAATCCAATCAATTCAGACCCACCTTACCAATATGATGAATGCCATTTCTAACATCTATTCATCCCAATTTGCGCTTAATTTGAAACTCAACTCTTCAAATAAGTTTACCACGAAAAAACTACAGAAAATTTAGAAAGAAGTGACATCTCTATTTCTTCATATGGATGCAATTGAAAAGGACAGAATGTTGGCTGAAGCTCATTTTCAGACTCAAGCCTTATTCGGAAGACGCCTTGACTTTCTGGAAAACACTCTCTCCAAAAGAATGTATTTATTGCAGGAAATTTTGCTAAATGCTGTCTCAAACGTCGCCTCGGATGTTCGCATATTATCCAAAAAGGTAGATTCGTTTGACAAAAAGGGGGAAGATGGAAAAGATAAAGATAAATAGTAGTAACCAACTATGTGATCAGTTAGTGGTTGAAGCATATGGCATAATTTTGAAGATTATTAGAAGTTTTTTTTTTACGAATCTGTACATTGGAATAATCATTTTATCTACAAAAAGTTCAGCTGATCAGTTCTTATACTCCAAGTTTGTCAAACACCAAAAAGGAGGAAATTGTTGGAAACTAAATTTCGTATGTTTGACAAACTGAATGCTTAAAGATTGAACAAATTGATCTAAATTATGCAAACTGACAGTCGCCTATAACTGAAGATTAAAGCGGAGATTATCAAAGGAAACTGAACCAACTAAACTGAACTTACGCAGACAACTGACTGATCAGTTGGAAATTGATCAGTTGCTATAATCAGTTGTGAGCTTATCAGCTATTGCTTAACAGCTGATCTTTCAGCTGTAAACGTCAAGAAAAGGACGTTCGACCGACAACAGTACAAAGCAGACTGCAACTAACTGCAGTAACGCCGTATTTCAAAAATGCTACAGTGTACGACTATCAAAAGAATGTTGACATGGCAAACAACGGATAGAAATATTCAAATCACATTGAATGTTACCGTTGAAAGCGAAGCCTATAAGAAGCGGAGAAGAGCAGCTAAGAATGACACAATTCCATTAACTAAGTTGTTACTCAGCTGAGATCTTTACAAAGCGTTCTATTATTCAAAGCTCATGCTCATTATATACACTTATAGCATTCAAGGCTATATCTCGAGCTTATCAGCACAGACTGTTGTTATTGTCAATTGTGTTGAGTGATTTCAGTTCAGATTGAACACTGTAAATCATGTTACAACTAAGAGTTTCAGTTTGGCATTGTTAAGTCCAAGCTGAAGTGGGTATGTACAAGTGTTTGTATCGATCAAAATCTTTTATTGAATATCATATCCTTGTGATAGAAGGGGTGACGTAGGAGTGATTGAAATCTCCAAACATCCATATAATCTTGTGTGTTCTTATCTCAGTTTTCATTATATGTGTAGAACCCGTAAATCAGTCTACGTTTAAGCCATGCATAATTCTAGATTTTTAAATTTAATTGACTTCATTGCATGATTATTTTAAATGCATTTATTTGAAGTTAATTATTTATTATTTCAGTTCAGTAGTTTGATTTTTAGCATTTCAGTTATTTCAGTGAGGCCGGACTGGAGTTGGAGTTTTGAGATAGAATTTAAGATCCAGAAAATATTTTCAGAAGTTAATTTAGCTAGCAAGTAAGTTCATTTAAGTTAGAAAGGGAGGTTTGAGGATTTAATTTAATTATTTGAGGTGATTAGAAATGAGCTCATTTAAGTTACTTAATTAAGGGGTTAGCTCACTAAATTAATTAAAGGATTAGTAAGTCTTTTAAGGGTTATTAAATTACTAGATAATCAATTTCCCCCTACCATTTATCATGCATGTTTCGGCCACCCCTTGCCTAGACCACACATTTCCAACTCATCAACTTTGATCAATTCTTTGCATGTAATTAGTAGGATAATTCTAGGATTTTTGGGAGCACAATTTAATTAATTAATGGGCACATCCTAGTCTAGATATCAAGGGAGAAAATCGGCCACTACCTCCTAGAAGCATCCACCAACTCATTTGATATCAAACCATAATTCAAAATTCAAAATGAGAAGACTTAGTCTTGATATGATCCTATTATTGTGCACCCTTCTCCTCACCTTCATAACCATCACTCCCCCTCCATCACCACCGAAAATCAGACCTCTTTTCAGTGTAAAATACAGTGAGACATAGCTAGAAATAATAGAGAGAAAAATCGAGAGCTTAGGAAGGAAGAAAAGCAAGCAACTCTGTCTCCTCCGCGCCGTCTCGTCTCTTCTTTTCGTTTTCATTTCAAACGATAACCAGGCATGTCTAGATTCTTTCAAAACCTCAATCAAGTCATATTATCATTTATTTTTCAGTACATGATCAAGATTTATCATTTCAAAAACCGAAATTTTCAGTAGACAAGAAACGAAAATTCTGCACAGGTTTTTTTTATCGACTTCCATGCTTCACGATTGGTATGTTTTGTTTCGATTTCAGGAATGGATCGTTCCAGGGGCTCGAGGCTGCATATGGACATGTACTAGGACATGTTACGGCCATGTTAGAACATTTATTTCAGTCCCATGCTTGCTGGAAAAACCGAAATGACAGCAAGCCCCATAGGTGCAGAAAATGGTGTTCGAAAATTTCAGTTTCCTGTCATGAGGGTTTGATCTGATCTTGGCTGCCCTAAGGGCTCTTAGCCATGGTTAGATCACTCCCCTAGCATGTCTAAGACGTGACTAAGTCGCCCTTTTGGTGGCTTGGTCCATGGTGCATCGGTTTTAATCAAATCAACAAGAACAGCCCCTTTCCCCATTCGGCTTCTTCATTGGTTCAGCATATGGTTTCGGTTTTTGGTTGCTTGGTATGGATCTTGGTTGGCCTATGGCCCATAGCCACGGTTCATACCATGCCCCTATATTTCTAGATCATGACATGGTCAATCAAATGGCCACTAGAACGACGCAAGACATCGATCTAAGCAAAACACTACACACGCATGCACGTTGGTTCTCGGTTGGAGTTTCGGTTAAGTTTTGGTGTGACGCGGATTGTGGCTGGCCTAGGGCCCTTAGACATGGTTCAAATCACTCCTTGGGACGTTGTGGAGAGGATTTGGTCGGTGGTTCAAGCCCCAATGGCCAAAAGTCTCGCAAACGACGCGATGCAAGCAAGGTTGCAGCTGCTGGAAAATTACAGCAAGTTGTTGTGTCGGTTCGGTGGCTCGTTCGAGTTCTTGGTTGGCTTTTAGCCCATGGCCTTGGACTGGACAGTGCCTCATTGAGTTAGGAAGGTCATGTTTTCGACCTTTTGTCATTTGGATCATTTTTGAGGTCGTACGAGAATTTACGGTGCGATGTGCCAAATTGACTCTCGAAAGAGCGTTTCGTGTTTTGGCCTCCATTCCACCTAGATTTCGACCCTATCATTTTAGGAGCATTATTTTATGATTTTTCAGCGTATTTTAATCATGACTATACGTCGGTTTGGTGTCGGTTCAGGTTGGCTCGGAGTCATGATTAAATGCGAAGTCATTAGGCATCATAGTCGCATCTTTTGAACGTAAATTACGTAGTTGGTCATGTTTAAGCTATTCCATATTTTTCATAGCACAGTTAGGTTGCAGGGAGCCTGGGGACGATCCAATCCAATCCAGTTGGTAAAATTACGGTACATTTTCATTATGCCAGTTAATTATTTTACGTGCATTAAATAGAAAATGATTATTTTTGAGATTTATGCGATATGGCTTGTGGTTCATTCACTATGTGGGAGTGTTATTTTATACGGTCGCCAGTGACCGATCAGTTCAGTATGGTACCACCCGGTCGCCAGTGACCGGCCAGCTCAGTTCAGTTTCAGCCTCCCCGGTAGCCAGTTACCGATCAGTTCAGCTTAGTGCAGTGGCCACAGGCGTAAAACATAATCTCAACAGAAAATTTTATCAGTTATTTCAGTACAGGCTCCAAGGAGCAAACATTTTTTTCTGTGATTATCAGTTCAGTTATGCACGTATTATAATTGCTCAGTACAGATTATTGTCAGCATGCCTCAGGACAGGATATGTTAACTCATGCATATTTTAATTCAGATTTTTACTCGTTACCTGCGATATATGCATGTTGAGTCTTTAGGCTCACTAGACTTGATTGTTGTAGGTACTGATGAGGCCAGGGCCGAGGGCGGGGACCAGTGAGCCAGCTTGGGTCGGCAGTAGTGGCACCCGAGGACCTCAGAGCAGCAGTTGTTATTTTATTCCGCAAACATTTTATCAGTCGTTGGATATTTTTAAATTGTGATTTTTGGCAAACTTTATTTTCTTCCGCTGCAATATTTTGAAATATTGAACTTGTTTCACCAGTGATTTTATGAATGAGGCCACTTAAGTTCTTTTAAAAAGAAAATTTTTAATTTTCCGCAAATTTTCAAACAAGAAGTTCTAGGGCATTTACACTATGTATCAGTCAGTTTATTTCCGCACTTTATTGTTAACTGATTGATATCGACTGACAAGATTCTGAGTTTCAGTTTGTTACTACACTGGCTCAATATTCGAAAGGACTGTGAAAATCGTTAGTGTTTATTCAACCCCACTTCTAAACACTCTTTCACCAGTTAACTGATCCTATCATTTGGGGAAGCCATGCATGGCATTATTCCAGCCGTGGATAGACCCTATTGAGTACATGACAGGGCTGGGAAAGGGCCATGAGCAGCTGGAGGTGAGGATAGAAAGGACAGTGAAGGTTTAAGGGCTATGCGTTGCACTCCTTGTCAAGACCGAGCCTTGTGCAAGCTTGGCGCTGTAAGCGTGGCTAGGGCTGGCCCATTAGGGTGTCCATAGTCTGATATTGGTACTATTTGGTTTTGGTTCAAGTCTGGTTTCGAGTTGGTTAGGCCTAGGATCGAAAAATGGAAACCTAATGTGAATTAGGGTTCGGCTCTCCTTGTGTAGAAATTGTCCAGCAGCTGTCTGGTCATTTTGGAGGGTCTTAGGTGGTCCTATTTAGGGTTTTTAGGTGCTGGTAGGGTGTGTATAAGTGGTGGTTAAAATTTGGGAAAGTTTGGTTAATTTTCGGGTTGATTCGGGTTAAAACCGGGACCCATGTCCAAGTTTTAAAAAGAATCATAAATGTTTCTGTATGGGCTCGATTTTATGTCTAGGAAATGATTATAAATAGGTTTTGAGGTGTTTTTATGAGTTTGGTTGGCTTCGGGTTGAAATTTTGAGGTTCAGGAGTAAAATGGTCAATTAGGGTTTCCAGGGGCAAAATGGTCATTTTGCACCGAGTCGAGTTAGCATTCCTGGTAGTGCCCTGATAAAAAAATTTACATGTTTTTATTCCATATTCCATCAATAAGATTGCATTTTATTGAATTATGAAAAATACGTTGCATGCTTGATTTTAAGAAAATTTATTTATATGCATGATTTTATAAGTGATGAATATGATGACAAGTTTTGAAGGATTGGAGTTGGTTGTGAATAATACAAATACGATAATACGATGACATGTAAGGCGAAGCCTCAGTGGATGGGTATTACTGTCGCTTATGTCCCCGTCGTCGGGTACCACGTTTATACGTAGATGGATCCATCGAATGGAGTTGACACGAAAGTCACAAATAATTAATGGAATTCAACTAAAGAAAATGAATACGCATATGTTTATATGTTAAATCATGTTTTGGACACGTTACGCTTTGACACGATATATTTAAGCTATGCTTTTAATATCATGAAACATATGTTTATCACAGTACTTTTCACTATTGCATGTTATGTACATGTACTTGTTATAACGATTATGGTGTGTTGAGTCTATAGACTCACTAGATGTGAATGATGCAGGTAAGCATATTGTTGAGGAAACTGGAGGCGTCGAAGATTGAGTAGGCGGAGTTGAATGTGCGCACGCTAACCCGAGGACCATACTTTTTCCGCACATTACGTTTATGAGTTAGTATTGATATTGGACATTTTCATACTCTTTCTTTTATATGTTGATGGTTGTTAGGATTTGCGCAGGTTTCATTTGTGAATTATTTTCAAACGACAGGTTAAGGTTTTGACGGCTGTCTCATTTTTTTAACTACAGTGTTTTTACTGTTAGTGAATACTTTTATTTTAAAAAGTAAAATTTTCAGCTGTTATTACATGCATGCATAAAAATGTAATTTTCGAAAATTAGCTTACAAAAAAATAGTAGTATTTTAAGTTATAGACGCTTCATTAGAAATCATAGTTATCGCATTATCAACCCAAAATGAAATTATTTCTTTAAACTTGATTCCCAAAATTTTACAATACCTCGTATAGTCCCCAAATAATATTTCTCAAATCATATAAACTGAAGCTTACAAAAATTACACAAATTCATTTACTGATTTTCTTCTTCGGTCCTTTGTCCCCTCAATTATCTTACTTAAATTCTGGAATCTACAGTACAAAATTCCCAAACTTCCTGATACAATAACTGTAGAGCCCAAAATCAGTACGCATAAACCCTTGTATTTATTAAATGGTTAATTATTTATTTAATTTTGAAAATGATTTTTAAACCATGCATGATTTACGATTCGCTTTATTTTAAATTTTTATATGTTTATTGTGACGCACGTTAAAAAAATGTTTTATGAGTTTTGTGTTTCAGGTGAATATTCGATGCGGGATCGGAAAAAGAGACCGGTGACGATTTAGGCGATTTATGAAAATGTGGTATTTTATTTCAAGTTAAGAAATTTTTTTTTTAAATGATGTTTGGAATTTAAGCATTTTAAAACCTAATTTAATTTATTAGATATTTTTAGATTTTTAAGTTTTTCCAAAAAAATTGCTAAGTTGAGTAATGGAGATTTTAAACCTTGTTAATTATTTTATTAAATATTTTAGTGGGGTTAAGTAATTAGATTAGTATAATGAAACGCCCTGCCCTTTTTATTTGTTTAAAAGTACTAAAAAAAAATTTTTTTAACACTCAATTTTTGGCTATGTACATTTTTCACATGAAAATTTTTTTATAAAATATTTTACCCTTTTAAAATAAAATACCAACCATCTAGCATTTTAAAAATAAGTGCAATAGTCATAAAAAGAAATCGTCAACCGTTTTACCAACCCTAAAAAGCAATAAGTTTGAAAAGTATAGCTCATATTAAATCTCTCAAAAATCTATTGAAACATAAATAAATAGTCTTAAAATCTCTAACATAAATCATGAGTCATAATCGTAAATGCGGAAAGATAGAAGCGCTGGTCCTCGGGTTGTGTGCGCCATCAGTCCAGTCAATCACCCATCAAGACCTCCCTCAACCTCACCTGCATCCATCACACCTAGTGAGTATAAAGACTCAACACATCATAATCTTTATAACAAATAATACGTATAAAATCGCAAGCAACAGTGAAAATATTTTTAGGTAAAAATAACATTTCATGACATGCATAAATAACCCTTAATATTTTTTCTTTATTTTCTCCTTATCATGACATAAAAACATTTTAACATGATCATAAACATTTTCCTTTTCCTTTTCCTTTTCCTTTTCCTTTTTTCTTTGTTGAATTCAGATCGTTAATTGTAACTTTCCTGATCATGAGATAACCTCAAGAGTCGATGGATCCATCTACATGTAACCACAGTACTGGGCGGCGGGGGACACCAGCAACACTCTCACCGGTCAACTGGGCACTGGCCTATCATTTTTCGAATAGAAATACGATCGTCGGGGTTCCCTCTGGGGCATTTTCCCATAAATGTGCTCCTTTTGGGGCCTTTTCCCCTCACGATATTCTCATTCTTACCGTTACCACAAAACCGTTACCACATATTCGCAATGATGGAAACACGAACGTCGGGCTTCCACTGGGACCATCACTGAAACGTCTACTCGTTTTAAAATGCGGAACTATTTTTTTTTTTTTTTGAGCTCTCATTTTAAAAATTAACATTTAAAATGATCATATTTATTTATCAATGAAAATAGCACAGTTAAAAATAACCAACATCGACGTAAACGTAAATGAGTAAAAATCATGAAAATCCTCTACGTAAATAAAATGTTTAACTCCTCTCCAAACACCATCACTCAAAATGCGGAAAAACGCGCGGTCCTCGGGTTATGTCACCTCACCAAGACTGCCTACTCAGAGTTCAGCACCTCCTGTCTCCTGCTCAAAATGCTCACCTGCATCACACCGCCTAGTGACTCTAAAGACTCAACACACCTGTACCAGTAATAACAAGTACATATACGTAGCACACAGCAGTGAAAAATAGTATAATCAACATACATTTCATGAGCTTAAAAACATGAACATAAGCGTGTCGTGTAAAATGATAACGTGTCAAAACATGTCTCATCATGTTATCATCTCATATGCGTAACTGTAACCTGTCCAAAACATGGATAATAGCATGTATCATCGTATCAGCATATACATGTTAAAATCTTAATTTGAATTCCGTTCATTAGCTGTGAATTTCGTATCATCATGTCATCATGTGCAGTCGATGGATCCATCTACGTGTAACCACGGTACCCGGCGGCGAGGGTCATCAGCGACGGCATTACCCCCCCACTGAGCACGGGCCTTACATGTCATCGTGTCATCGTGTTAGTCACAACTAAATCACTTCCTTCAAAACGTGTCATCATATTCATCACTTAAATAAAAGCATGCATATACATAATTTTTCATTTAAACCAAGCATGCACCGTATTTATCATAATTGCGTAAAAATTTTAAACATGATGCATAAACATTTAAAATAACATGAATTTGTGCTCAGGGCGCTGCCAGGACCAAAATCTCACCCCGGGTGCAAAATGACCATTTTGCCCCTGAAAACCCGAAAATTATCATTTCACCACTGGACATCTAAAATTGACCCGAAGCTTACCAAACTCCCTAAAATGTCCCAAAACATTTTTAAAAGTGCTCCTAGACATAAACTCGAGCCAAAATCATAACTTAACTGATTCGTTTTAAAACTTGGACCGAAGTCCCGGTTTTAAGTTGAATCGACTCGAAACTCAACCAAAATTTTCCCAACTTATGGTCATATCTTAAAACACTATAAAGCTCCTAAATCAATGCCTTTAGTCCCCTGACCCACGGCTGGAAAATTTCAGATCCTAACAAAATATTTTGCCCCTTCTCATTTGCACTCCATTTCCTTATTTTCTCAAAGAAACTCGCGTCTCTACCTACCTTGACTGCACCAGCCCTGAACCAGCCTATCATGGACCTAGACCAGACCCTAAGGTACCTACCAGACTCACAAATCCGCCTCCATGCACGCTGGAGAAGGCAATCGACCGCTCGCCCTTCAGACTCCAAACGCGACTATCCTCCTAGGCCCGCTCGATCGAGTGCAGAGATGGTTCCAGCAGGATCGAGTCACCCTCGGCTTTTACACAGACCCCTCACGGCCTGGCTCAAGCCTCGGTTCGCCCTTGCACCGCTTATCCCAACCCCAACCACAGGATCTCCTTCAACCCACTCACCCGACGTAGCAGCTTCTCACGGCTTATCCACCCACAGCCCAAGCCACTGACCTACCCCTCAAGACAGCCTCTGTCCACCACGTTCAGTCCCTAAACCAACATAACCGCAGCCCCTTGCACAAACCGAAGGAAAACGTGAGATGCTAGGAAGTTATACATGCAAAAACCAAACAAAAAAACTCCGGTAGGCTAGATCCAGTATTACCGAACAAAAATATGCATGTACAGCACACATATCAGCATAAAGACACGTGAATGATGCAGAAATGAGGGTGCAATGCGTGCCTTGAATGATTTGGGAGTGATACAACGAGACAATGGACCCGGGAGAATTCCTTCTTTGCAAGTCAAGAGAAACCGATGGGGCCTATAGTGGTAACCTGCTGAAAACGAGAGGGAGATGGTGGGTGTCGGCTGGTACAAGAGTTTAGGTTTAGGTTAAAATATGTTTAAGGGTTAATTATATAGATAAATTATTAGTTAATGGGCCGGCCTAAATTGTTTAATTTAAAAGTTAAAAAGATAATTAAGCCCTATAAACTCAAAAGTAGGCCCTATTAAGCCCAAACTCACTCACGAAAAATATTTCGAGTTGGAAAGATTTTGAAAATAATAGCCGAACCATTAAAAAGTCACCCGATTCGATAAAATTTGCGTACCGATAAAAATAAAAATCATGCGGGTAGAAATACCCAAAAATTCCCATTTTTGAAAAATACTCTTAAAATATCTTTAACTTAATTTATAAAAATAAATCGTGTAATAAAATAATTTTCTTGAAAATTCTTCGGTCTCCGGTGTGAGCTTTAAAAAATTTCATGAATTAAATTCTATCATGCATGAATTATGCATAAAATGCATAAAAATAATTAAGCACATAATAAAAATAAAAATCCTAGATTGCATGCACTTAGGTTACGCGAATTAAATTTCTGGACCTTACAACTCTCCCCCTTTAAACGAAATTTCATCCTCAAAATTAGAACGTACCGAATAACTCCGGGTAGCGACTACTCATCTCGGTCTCTGTCTCCCACGTGGCCTCCTCCTCGGAATGATTCAGCCACTTGACTTTGACCATCTGGATCACTTTATTCCGGAGTCTCTTCTCCTGCCTGTCCAAGATCTGGGTCGGCCTCTCCTCGAAAGATAAGTGCGGTGTCAGCTTAAGTGGCTCATAATTAAGCACATGTGAAGGATTCGACATGTACTTCCGCAGCATGGAGACGTGAAACACGTTATGAACTCCCGCCAGATTCGGCGGTAAAGCAACTCTGTAAGCGAGTGTCTCCCACCCTTTCTAGGATCTCAAATGGTCCGATGAATCTAGGGCTGAGCTTCCCCTTCTTCCCGAACCTCATCACACCCTTCATAGGTGCGACCTTCAAAAAACATGATCCCCTACTGCGAACTCCAGGTCTCGCCGTCTCTGATCAGCATAACTCTTCTGACGGCTCTGCGCAGTCCTCATCCTGTCTATAATCTTGGCCACTAGATCTGTCGTCTGTCTGACAATATCTGGGCCCAACTCTGCTCGCTCGCCTACTTTATCCCAATATACTGGCAACCTACACTTCCTCCCGTACAGTGCCTCGTATGGAGCCATACCTATCGATGCCTGATAACTGTTGTTGTACGTGAACTCCACAAGTGGTAACTTCGGTTCCCAGCTGCCCTGGAAGTCGATCATGCAAGCTCGGAGTAGATCCTCAAGAATCTGTATCACCCTCTCTGACTGACCGTCTGTCTGAGGATGAAAAGCGGTACTGAACAGTAGCTTCGTACCCAATGCCTGGTGAAGACTCTTCCAGAATGCAGACATAAATCTCGGATCCCTGTCTGACACAATAGACACCGGGATCCCATGCAGCTTGACTATCTCTCTGATGTACAGCTCTGCGTACTGAGTCATGGTGAATGTCTTCCTGATCGGTAAGAAATGAGCAGACTTGGTGAGCCGATCAACAATCACCCAGATGACATTGTATCCTCCAGTAGTCCTCGGAAGGCCTGTCACGAAATCCATAGTAATATTCTCCCATTTCCACTCGAAAATAGGGAGTGGTCTCAGCTTCCCTGCAGGTCTCTGATGCTCTGCCTTGACCTGCTGACATGTCAAACACTCGGAGACAAACCGCAGGATATCTCTCTTCATACCCGGCCACCAGTATAGTGACTGCAGATCCTTATTACATCTTCGTACTCCTTCGATGGATGGAATACGGAGTGCTGTGGGCCTCACTCAGGATATCTGCTCGAAGAGAATCACTGTCAGGAACCCATAGGCGGTCCCTATATCTGACTATGCCATTCACAACTGCGTACAGTCTCTGGCCTTTAGTCTCGTCTCTCTGTCTCCACTTCTGTAGCTGCTCATCAGAAGTCTGCCCTGCTTGGATTCTGTCCCTCAGAGTCGGCTGTACTGTCAGAGTAGCAAGATTCGGGGCCTCGCCCCTGGCATAAACTGCAAGCTCAAACCTCTGATTCTCAGCCTGAAGCGGTCTCTACACTGACAGATGGGCAATCACTGCGTGCTTCCTGCTCAGAGCATCTGCGACCACATTAGCCTTACCTGGATGGTAGCTAATGTCATAATCATAATCCTTAACCAGCTCAAGCCACCTCCTCTGTCGCATATTCAGTTCCTTCTGAGTGAAGAAGTACTTCAGGCTTTTATGATCTGTGAAAATCCTGCACTTCTCCCCATACAGATAGTGTCTCCAGATCTTCAGGGCAAATACCACTGCTGCTAGCTCGAGGTCATGAGTCGGATAATTCTTCTCATGAACCTTCAGCTTTCTGGACGCATAGGCTATCACTCTGTCCTGCTGCATCAGAACTGCGCCCAAACCAAGCTTCGATGCACCTATATATACTACAAACTCTCCCTGCCCTGATGGCATAGCTAGCACTGGCGCTGTGGTCAAGGCCTGCTTCAGTCTGTCAAAGCTCTCCTTGCACTCTGGTTTCCAAACAAACTTGGCGTTCTTCTTCGTCAAAGCGGTCATAGGCACCGCAATAGAAGAGAAGCCCTGGAGGAACTTCCTGTAATAACCTGCCAATCCCAAGAAACTGCGGATCTCTGTTACGCTCTTCGGAACTGGCCAATCTCTGACTGCCTCTACTTTGCTGGGGTCGACCTCTATGCCATCCTGAGATACGATGTAGCCCAAAAATGCCACTCTATCGAGCCTAGAACTCACACTTGCTGAACTTGGCATACAGTCGTCTATCCTGTAGAGTCTGCAATACTGTCCTCAGATGATGACTGTGCTCCTCCCTGCTCTTCGAATAGATCAGGATATCATCAATGAACACTATGAAAAACTGATCCAAGAATGGCTGGAATACGCGATTCATGAGATCCATGAAGATCGCTGGCGCGTTCGTCAAACCGAAGGGCATCACCAAGAACTCATAGTGCCCATAACGCGTCCGGAAAGCTGTCTTATGCACATCTGACTCTCTCACCTTCAGCTGGTGGTATCCGGATCGAAGGTCTATCTTGGAGAACACTGAGGCTCCCTGAAGCTAATCAAATAACTCTTCGATCCTAGGTAATGGATATTTATTCTTCACTGTAACTCTGTTCAGCTCTCGGTAGTCAATGCACAGACGCATGCTGCCATCCTTCTTCTTAACAAATAGCACTGGTGCGCCCCATGGAGAAAAACTAGGGCGAACAAAACCCTTATCCAGAAGATCCTGAATCTGATCCTTGAGCTCTTTCATCTCTGCAGGTGCTAATCGGTAGGGCGCCTTAGATATCGGCACTGTCCCTGGCATAAGCTCAATAGAGAATTCCACCTCTCGGTCTGGTGGAATGCCAGAAACGTCGTCAGGGAACACGCTGGAGAACTCGCTGACCACATCTACATCCTCCAGCCTCTGACTGACTGGATCCGGCACTGATAATATGCTGGCTAAGAATGCCTGGCATCCTCTCTTAATAAGCTTCCTCGCACACATGCAGGAAATGACGTGCGGGAACTGCTGATGCCTAGCTGCCTCAAATACAAACGGCATCCCACTTGGAGGTCTAACAGACACTGACCTCTGGCGGAAATCTATGACTGCTCCATGAGAAGAGAGCCAGTCCATGCCCAGTATGATATCAAACTCTGGCAGCGGTAGTACTATCAGATCTGCCCGTACTGCTTTCTGCTGTAATCTGAGCTCCAATCCTCGCACTATTCGGGATGTGAACATCTGATCCCCGGATGGAATCGATACCCTGAATCCTGAATCCATCGCTACTGGCATGATCCCTAGTCGCTTCACGAAAGATTCAGATATAAACGAATGCGTAGCCTCTGAGTCTAGCAATGCATGCGTGGCTACACCTGCAATATATATCCTCCCTGCGACAAATCATACCATCAAGTCTAATATTGTTGAACAATAAGGATTCCTTATCGGCAGTTAACCCAAAATTCTCAAAAATTCGAAATTCACCCTCAGAAAAGTCAAAAATTGCAAATTAACCCCCTTAAAGTTCGAAAATTGTACCATGCCCCTTCAAATTTTCGAAAACTGCAACAAGACCCTAATCTCTTATTCGAATTTAACCCCAAAATCAACGAAATCTCGAAAATTAACATCAAATTACTCCTCAAAATTGCATAAGTTCGAAAATGATCTCAAACTAGGTAGAACATGCATCCTAATTCTTTCTATGTTAACGATCCCAATAGTCAAATCGCATAATGATCAAACAATTACAGGCAATCAAAATTATAAACAATTAGACTTAATCGTAAAAGTTACCAGTGATCAGCGTAGAGTCGGGCTCCGCCTCAGCCTCCTCAGCGTGCATCACAAATGCCCTGCCGATGGTGGGACCCTTGTTCCGAGGGCAATCTGCAGCCTTATGCCCCTCTTGTTTGCATATGAAGCACCTGTAGGTGCCTCGCATGCATTTGCCGTAATGATATTTGCCGCACTGTGGGCATGGTGGTCCCCCCTCCTGTCTTGGAACCCCTGGTGCCTGGGGTGGTCTCTGCTGTCCCTGGGGCTTCTGCTGCCCCTGCTGTCTAGATGGCCCTGAAAACTGCTTCTTATGTGGCTGTGTACTGGACTGAGTCTGATGCCGCTTCCGCTGCATCTCCAAATCTATGTCTCGCAATGCCTGCTCTGCCTAAAAAGCGCAAGCAGTGGCCTCATCATAACTCGCCGGCCTCATCAGCATGACGTCACGGTGGAGTGTGGGTCTCAGTCCATCCAGGAAATGCCTCAGCTTCTGGGCGGCATCCCCACCTTTCCTCTCTTATGCATATGACCCCGGCTCCAATCAACGTCCTAGTACGTCACTCTTATCTGCATCACATGAAATAACTGAAATGAGTATAAAACTCAGCAAGTGGAACTCTTACATAGCAATGGATACATATATCATACTCTGTAAAACATGGCTTTGAAATCATTAAATACCATCAACTCTTGAAACATGAATAACATAGCATAATATAACAATAAGATGGTATTTCTCTTTTCTCTGTTGGATTGATATCTATATAGTATCTCTGTCTCTGTACCTATATCCAATCGACATATATCGATAACTCTGAGGGATATGAGCCTATGGTCGTTGATCAACTAATTGCATGCAATCTCTGACTATGTATCTATCAATCCATAAAACATTTGAACTCTCTCTTGGGCATTTTAACAAACACTTTGCATACTCTATCTCTTGTATTCCCTTTTACACAATTGAGACATTCAATTGCCTCTAATATACAACAAGGTATATCTATACATAATATGAATCAAATGGAAGGGAATAACATGTTAAAACATTGTAACACAATACATATATTATCATGTGAGCACAAGGAAATGAATTCCACTAACAACCACTTGGAACCTAGAATATATCTCTTGGTACACAACCCACAACAATAAATCATGAAATACACCATCAACATCTCAATAATCATAAACCCATAACAATTAATCCATAAAACCAACACAATCACCAAACCCATGATTTCTCCCAACACCAAAACCAAGAATAAACTAAACCAAAAGCTTTCCTTAGCTCCTTGAACCCAAAATAATCTTGCTCTCAACCCAAATAACCAACAACAATCTTGAATCAAAGAAAGGGAAGAAAGAAATGAAGAAACCCTAGTCTCCCCAAGAGCATAAATCGAGAATGAAGGGAAAAGAATGAGAAAAAGTGAACCAACTCATGCCTTATATCATTAAAATCTTGAAAACACGCTTTCACTATTCATCGACCGCAGGTGCGCTCCAACATGCACCGCGGGTGCGATGTGCCTACGGCAATACAACCAAAATTATGAAACTGACGACCGCGGGTGCGGTGTCTGTTCGGCAATCCACCAAAAATGCTGCAATAAAGACCGCGGGGGCGCTGCTCAAATTACCGCGGGTGCGGTCTGGTCTCGGCCAAAACAAACTCTTATGCAACTAAAATTGAATCGCAACGCTGATACAATACAACTACCATCAACTAATATCAACAATGCCACAAAACAATAATAACCAACAATACTATGACCCATAATCACAACTCTTAACATCTAAACCAAATAATCCATAAACATACGAAAACTTAAACCATACCATTCACCAGGCTTGGCTATTACAATCTCCCCTCCTTAAGGGAATTTCGTCCTCGAAATTGACGTCACTGCGCAAACAACTTAGGATACTTCTCTATCATCTCATCCTCTGGTTCCCACGTGGCTTCTTCAATCAAATGATTCCTCCAAAGGACTTTAACAATGCCGATCTCTTTGTTTCTCAAAACTCTAACTCTGCGATCCAGAATCTGAACTGGAATCTCTTGGTACGTTAAATTCGGCGTCAAATCCAATGGCTCGTGGTGAAGAACATGGGAAGGATTCGCAATATACTTCTTGAGCATGGATACATGAAAAACATTATGAACTCTATCAAGATCTGGCGGCAAGGCTAACCTGTAAGCTCGATCACCAACTCTGTCCAATATCTCAAATAGGACCAATAAATCTAGGAGTCAACTTTCCCTTTTAGCCAAACCGCATTACACCTTTAAGAGGTGCTATCTTCAAGAACACATGGTCGCCAACCTCAAACTGCAACGGCCTGCGACGCACATCAACATAACTCTTCTGTCTCGACTGTGCCGTCTTCATCCTCTCTCGAATAACAGCAACAACATCAGCTGTCTGTTGGAACAACTCTGGATCCAACATCTTTCTCTCACCAATCTCATCCCTATACAAGGGAGATCTACACTTTCGGCCATAAAGCGCTTCGTATGGTGCAATGTCGATCGTTGCTTGGTAACTGTTATTGTACGTGAACTCAACTAAAGGCAATTTGGAATCCCAACTACCTGGATAATCTATAGTACATGCTCTGAGCATATCCTCTAAAATCTGAATAACTCTCTCTGATTGACCGTCGCTCTGGGGATGATATGCTGTACTAAATGCTAACCGTGTACCCATAGCTCTGTGTAAACTCTTCCAAAACTCTGAAGTAAATCTAGGGTCACGATCAGACACAATTGACGAGAAGCATAAGCTATAACCTTTCCATGTTGCATCAGCACTGCACCAAGACCCTTCTTCGACGCATCAGTATAAACAACAAAATCCTCTGTACCACTGGGCAATGCAAGTACCGGAGCTGACGTCAACTTATCTTTCAACTCTTGAAATCCACTTTGGCAATCATTGGACCACTCAAACTTCACAGTCTTCCTCGTCAGATTGATTAACGGCAGGGCAATCTTGGAGAAATCTGAAATAAAACGACGATAATAACCCGCCAAACCAAGAAAACTGCGTACCTCTGATACAGTGGTAGGGATAGGCCATTTCTGAATCGCCTCGATTTTCACTGGATCAACCGCTATACCATCCTTCGAGACAACATGGCCTAAGAAAGAAATCTGCTCCAACCAGAACTCACATTTCTTCAACTTAGCATACAACCTCTTCTCTCTCAACAATTGAAGAACAACTCTGAGGTGTTCTGAATGAAGCTCTCTGGTCTTGGACTAAATCAATATGTCATCAATGAAAACAATGACAAAGCTATCCAAATACGGCTTGAACACCCGGTTCATAAGATCCATGAAGACTGAAGGAGCATTAGTCAGACCAAAAGACATCACAAGGAATTCATAATGACCATACCTGGTTCGAAACGCCGTCTTAGGGATATCAGACTCCCTAACCTTCAACTGATAATAGCCAGATCGCAGATCAATCTTCGAAAACACGGTAGCCCCTTGCAGTTGGTCAAAAAGATCATCTATCCGTGGCAACGGATATTTATTCTTGATAGTCACTTTGTTGATATCTCTGTAATCAATGCAAATCCGCAAAGACCCATCTTTCTTTTTAACAAAAAGAACCGGAGCTCCCCAAGGCGAAAAACTCGGCCGAATAAAACCTTTATCCAATAGATCCTGTAAGTGCGTCTTCAACTCTTTCATTTCTGTTGGAGCCATTCTATACGGAGCCTTAGAAATAGGAACCGTACCTGGAACTAGATCAATCACAAACTCCACATCTCTGTCCGGCGGCAAACCCGGCACATCATCCTCAAAAACATCAGGGAACTCTCTCACCACATCAATATCATCAATATTCAATTTCACAATTCTATCCACATCCACAATCAAAGCCAAAAACCCATCACAACCTCTAAACAACAACTTCTTAGCCTCAAGACATGAAATAAAAGGAAGGACCAGCGAAGTACCTGCACTGGCAAGCATACCTTCCTTATTTGCATCATCTGCAAATTTTACCGTCTTGGCAACGCAATCAATCACTGCACGGTAAGTTGATAGCCAATCCATGCCAAGTACAATATCAAACGCAACCATCGGAATAACAATCAAATCAGCATAAACCACCCGCTCATCGATTTGAACAGAACATGAATACACAATAGACGTCGGGCACAACACATCTCCCGAAGGCAATACAACATTAAATTGGAGGGGAATAACAGAAGGAACTATACCCAAAGATCTCAAAAATAGTTCAGACATAAAAGAATGAGTAGCACCTGTATCAATCAATGTCGTAGCTACTCTGCCTGAAATTAAAATAGTGCTAAAGATCACAGAAGAATCATGGTTTATACCTTCCTTTTTCATGGTGAAGATGCGACCCTGCACCTTCTCTTTACTCGCTCCTCTTGGACAGTCCTTGGCAATATGGCCTGTAGTGCCACATCTGTAGCAAGTATGAGTACCAAATCTGCACTCTCCCCGATGATGCCTACCGCACTTGGGACACAATGGCTTCTCGGGATCAAATGGAACTGCCGGTGGTTTAGGACTCGGCTCTAACTTGCCTTTCCCTTTGAAACGATCATTTCCTCTTTGATTCAAACCCTGGCCTCTCTGAGCAATGGCATGCTGCCTCGCTTGTCTCTCTCTTGCAATGTCCTTCTCATCTTGTTCGGCCAACAGAGCCTTAGCCACAATCTCTTTGAATGTCACAGCCTTCGACATATTAATGTCCCTTCTGATTTCTGCTCTAAGGCCTCTAATGAAATGAGCACCTTTGTCTTTGCCATTGGAAGCAATATACGGGGCAAACAGACAGCCCTCCTCGAATTTCGGAATGTACTCATCAACATTTCTACCTCCCTGTCGAAGCTCCAAGAACTCAGTCACCTTCCTAGCTCGAAGTGCGTCTGGGAAGTACTTGTCATAGAAAAGATCAGTGAACTCTGACCACTTCAATGCCGGAACATCCACACTAACCTTGGTAGCATTCCACCAAATGCGTGCAGCTTTGACTAACATGAACACTGCACATCCAATTCTGTCCTTGTCTTCATACTTGAGATGATCAAAAATAGCTTCAAGTGCCTTGATCCACTCTACGGCCACTAACGGATCAGTGCTTCCTGCAAATTCAGGCGGATCCATCCTCTTGAAAGCAGTAAAGATCCCATCAGTACCAACTGATTGTGGCACTTGGCCTCTCACTTGACCTCTACCTTGACCTGTACCTTGCAAACGTAGTAACTGTTGGATCTGCTCACTATGGACCTTGGCTTGCTCTTTCAATAACTTGCCAAACTAATCGACAACTCTAGAGGAAGAACTATCCTCACCCTCTGCAGCTTTCCTCTTAGGAGGCATCTACTCCTACAATGTGCTCACACAATACATATCAATAGATAACAATGAATAGATGTAGAAGAAGACATACCCGGACTGTTGAAAATAGACGAAGTCATATGCATTGGTCCGAAGAACGGTGCTCTGATACCACTAAATGTGACACCCTCGACCGGTTTTAATAAAATAACAGCGGAATTTAAAATTTTCTAAAAAGAAAGAAGGATTTAAAATACATGTCAATGTATAATCAAAAGTATATACATGATCAATCAAATGATACAACAAAAATACAAAATATCATTTTTGTGATCATGTCAAAAATGCTATCAAAATAGTTTTCTTCCTTCCTTCTCTATATGCATATGACCCCGGCCCACAATCAACGTCCCGGCCCGTCGCTCTTATCTACATCACATGAAATAACTAAAATGAGTATAAAACTCAGCAAGTGGAACTCTTACATAGCAATGGATACATATATCATACTCTATAAAACATGGCTTTGAAATCATTAAATACCATCAACTCTTGAAACATGAATAACATAGCATAATATAACAATAAGATGGTATTTCTCTTTTCTCTGTTGGATTGATATCTATATAGTATCTCTGTCTCTGTACCTATATCCCATCGACATAAATCGATAACTCTGAGGGATATGAGCCTATGGTCGTTGATCAACTAATTGCATGCAATCTCTGACTATGTATCAATCAATCTATAAAACATTTGAACTCTCTCTTAGGACATTTTAACAAACACTTTGCATACTCTATCTCTTGTATTCCTTTTTACACAATTGAGACATTCAATTGCCTCTAATATACAACAAGGTATATCTATACATAATATGAATCAAATGTAAGGGAATAACATGTTAAAACATTGTAACACAATACATATATTATCATGTGAGCACAAGGAAATGAATTCCACTTACAACCACTTGGAACCTAGAATATATCTCTTGGTACACAACCTACAACAATAAATCATGAAATACACCATCAACATCTCAATAATCATAAATCCATAACAATTAATCCATAAAACCAACACAATCACCAAACCCATGATTTCTCCCAACACCAAAACCAAGAATAAACTAAACCAAAAGCTTACCTTAGCTCCTTGAACCCAAAATAATCTTGCTCTCAACACAAATAACCAACAACAAGCTTGAATCAAAGAAAGGGAAGTAAGAAATGAAGAAACCCTAGTCTCCCCAAGAGCATAAATCGAGAATGAAGGGAAAACAATGAGAAAAAATGAACCAAATCATGCCTTATATCATTAAAATCTCGAAAACACGCTTTCACTATTCATCGACCGCAGGTGCGCTCCAACATGCACCGCGGGTGCGGTGTGCCTACGGCAATACAGCCAAAATTCTGAAACTGACGATCGTGGGTGCGGTACAAAACTTACCGCGGGTACGGTGCCTCCACCGCGGGTGCGGTAACTATCACACCGCGGGTGCGGTGTCTGTTCGGCAATCCACCAAAAATGCTGCAATAAAGACAGCGGGGGCGCTGCTCAAATTACCGCGTGTGCGGTCTGGTCTCGGCCAAAACAAACTCTTATGCAACTAAAATCGAATCGCAACGTTGATACAATACAACTACCATCAACTAATATCAACAATGCCACAAAACAATAATAACCAACAATACTATGACCCATAATCACAACTCTTAACATCTAAACCAAATAATCCATAAACATACGAAAACTTAAACCATACCGTTCACCAGGCTTGGCTATTACATGATCCATCCCTCTGCAACAAACGGATCAGTAGTACCCCCGAACTCCTTCGGGTTGAGCCTACGGAACTGCTCAAAGATGTTAGTCTGCTGTCTAGGAGCCTGTTGCAGCTGCTCCAAAAGTCTAGCCATACCCTCTAAGACTCGGGTAGCTGGGTCCCCTGGCGGTGGTGGTGGAGGACCCCTGCCACCCTCTGGAATATCGTCCACCCTCACCATCCTAGGCTCACGTCTGGGAGGCATATCTGAATACAGTCCAATCAACACGTAACCCATCATGCAAATAATCTAGTTTATAAATTAAAGAACTTTAAATCGTAAAACAGTTAAACATAAGCAGTAACTCATCATAATGCATAAATCATGAAATCATGCAGGTGATAACAATAAATCATTTCAAACAGTAAAATCGTAAAGCTCACAGACTTGAGGCTTTGAAGACTGAGCGGCAGAAGCTGGCGGTGGCATAACCCTATACAGGAACCTTTTGCTCTGATACCAACTGAAACGTCTACTCGTTTTAAAATGCAGAACTATTTTTTTTTTTTTTTGAGCTCTCATTTTAAAAATTAACATTTAAAATGATCATATTTATTTATCAATGAAAATATCACAGTTAAAAATAACCAACATCGACGTAAATGTAAATGAGTAAAAATCATGAAAATCCTTACGTAAATAAAATGTTTAACTCCTCTCCAAAAACCATCACTCAAAATGCGGAAAAACGCGCGGTACTCGGGTTATGTCACCTCACCAAGACTGCCTACTCAGAGTTTAGCACCTCCTGTCTCCTGCTCAAAATGCTCACCTACATCACACACGCCTAGTGAGTCTAAAGATTCAACACACCTGTACCAGTAATAACAAGTACATATACGTAGCACACAGCAGTGAAAAATAGCATAATCAACATACATTTCATGAGCTTAAAAACATGAACATAAGCGTGTCGTGTAAAATGGTAACGTGTCAAAACATGTCTCATCATGTTATCATATCATATGCGTAACTGTAACCTGTCCAAAACATGGTAATAGCATGTATCATCGTATCAGCATATACATGTTAAAATCTTAATTTGAATTCCGTTCATTAGCTGTAACTTTCGTATCATCATGTCATCATGTCAGTCGATGGATCCATCTACGTGTAACTGCGGTACCCGGCGGCGAGGGTCATCAGCGACGGCATTACCCGCCCACTGAGCCCGGGCCTTACATGTCATCGTGTCATCGTGTTAGTCACAACTAAATCACTTCCTTCAAAACGTGTCATCATATTCATCACTTAAATAAAAGCATGCATATACATAATTTTTCATTTAAACCAAGCATGCACCGTATTTATCATAATTGCGTAAAAATTTTAAACATGATGCATAAAAATTTAAAATAACATGAATTTGTGCTCAGGGCGCTGCCAGGACCAAAATCTCACCCCGGGTGCAAAATGACCATTTTGCCCCTGAAAACCCGAAAATTATCATTTCACCCCTGGACATCTAAAATTGACCCGAAGCTTACCAAACTGCCTAAAATGTCCCAAAACATTTTTAAAAGTGCTCCTAGACGTAAACTCGAGCCAAAATCATAACTTAACTGATTCGTTTTAAAACTTGGATCGGGGTCCCGGTTTTAATCCGAATCGACTCGAAACTCAACCAAAATTTTCCCAACTTATGGTCATATCTTAACACTATAAAGCTCCTAAATCAATGCCTTTAGTCCCCTGACCCACGGCTAGAAAATTTCAGATCCTAACAAAATATTTTGCCCCTTCTCATTTGCACTCCATTTCCTTATCTTCTCAAAGAAACTCGCGTCTCTACCTACCTTGACTGCACCAGCCCTGAACCAGCCTATCATGGACCTAGACCAGACCCTAAGGTACCTACCAGACTCACAAATCCGCCTCCATGCACGCTGGAGAAGGCAATCGACCGCTCGCCCTTCAGACTCCAAACGCGACTATCCTCCTAGGCCCGCTCGATCGAGTGCAGAGATGGTTCCAGCAGGATCGAGTCACCCTCGGCTTTTACACAGACCCCTCACAGGCCTGGCTCAAGCCTTGGTTCGCCCTTGCACCGCTGATCCCAACCCCAACCACAGGATCTCCTTCAACCCACTCACCCGACGTAGCAGCTTCTCACGGCTTATCCACCTACAGCCCAAGCCACTGACCTACCCCTCAAGACAGCCTCTGTCCACCACGTTCAGTCCCTAAACCAACATAACCGCAGCCCCTTGCACAAACCGAAGGAAAACGTGAGATGCTAGGAAGTTATACATGCAAAAACCAAACAAAAAGACTCCGGTAGGCTAGATCCAGTATTACCGAACAAAAATATGCATGTACAGCACACATATCAGCATAAAGACACGTGAATGATGCAGAAATGAGGGTGCAATGCGTGCCTTGAATGATTTGGGAGCGCTACAACGAGACAATGGACCCGGGAGAATTCCTTCTTTACAAGTCAAGAGAAACCGATGGGGCCTATAGTGGTAACTGCTGAAAACGAGAGGGAGATGGTGGGTGTCGGCTGGTACAAGAGTTTAGGTTTAGGTTAAAATATGTTTAAGGGTTAATTATATAGATAAATTATTAGTTAATGGGCCTAAATTGTTTAATTTAAAAGTTAAAAAAATAATTAAGCCCTATAAACTCAAAAGTAGGCCCATTAAGCCCAAACTCACTCACGAAAAATATTTCGAGTTGAAAGATTTTGAAAATAATAGCCGAACCATTAAAAAGTCACCCGATTCGATAAAATTTGCGTACCGATAAAAATAAAAATCATGCGGGTAGAAATACCCAAAAATTCTCATTTTTGAAAAATACTCTTAAAATTGCTTTAACTTAATTTATAAAAATAAATCGTGTAATAAAATAATTTTCTTGAAAATTCTTCGGTCTCCGGTCTTCGTTCGAACGTGAAATGCACCTAGAAACCCTAATGCATGAGCTTCAAAAAATTTCATGAATTAAATTCTATCATGCATGAATTATGCATAAAATGCATAAAAATAATTAAGCACATAATAAAAATAAAAATCCTAGATTGCATGCACTTAGGTTACGCGAATTAAATTTCTGGACCTTACAATCACCCTCACGATATCTCCAATATTATCAATTAGTCACAATTACTTCACTTCCTTCGACGTTTACATTCTCATCACTTTATAAAATCATGCACAACATAACATTTTTTTTTAAACCAAGCCATGCAACATGTCTTTTAAATGTCTTCCTTAATTCATAAAAATCTCATGGACATTTAAAAATCATAATTTAATCATGAACATCTCATAAACATTAAAAATAGTCATAATATCACAAAATAGCATTTAGGACACTGCCATGACGTTTACTAATTTTTAGTGTAAAAATACCGTTTTACCCATGGACGTAAAATTTCCCTTTTTTTGACTTTTTCTTAATTTCATTGAATCTAAAATGTCTCAAATAATTATTTAAGCTTACATAAATTTTCTCATATTTTAATTTAGGTTAAATCGAGGAACTTTTAAATTAATCTTTAAATAAGACGTATTATTGCGTTTTGATCCCGAATGAAACCAAACTTCAATATAAAATTCCCAAATTAAAAACTTAGACTTATAATAATTATTTAAGCTTAAATATAATTTTTCATAATTTTATGAAACTTAAAACTAGGCTTTTCAATTAACTCGCTAATGAGCGTTTCGTGCGGCGATTAAATCACGAATAAATACAAAACTCAATATTTTGATCCCAAATTTTAAACATAGCATTTTTAATATTTATTCTACCCTTCCAAGTCATGAGCCACACCCATGGACCCATGGATTCAATTTTTGTTCTTTAATTTTCGAAATTGACACCCTAACGAACCACCCGAGCCAACTCCCAATTTACTCGAGCCATGCCCGAGCCACCTCGAGCCAAACCCTAGCCAACCCGCCTAGGGACTCTATTGACCAAGCCCAAGCCCCTAAACCTAGCCCAGGCTCGCCCAAACCCTGCTGGAAACCGACCCCAAATCTGTGAGTGTGTGTGGGTGAGATTCCTTGCACTTCTAGGACTCCTAACCCAACTAGGACACTTCCAGCTGAGCCACCACCCAGCCCACCTGACCCTAACCCCCAGTGCACCTTCCTAGGACCCTAATGAGTCACCCTAGCCTAACCCACGAGCCCTGGAACCTGCCTTCCCTCCCCTGCAAGCCGCGCACCCTGCACGTCCTGCTGGTGCTCCTCGGGTAGAGTCCTAGCATGGCTAAGACTCTTCCCCAGCCTTTACCGTGAGTCCTAGCTTGGCTAGGACTCTCCCCCTGACCCATGACAGACTCTAGCCGAGCCCTGGCCCAAGCCAAGACCAAGCCAACCCCTGGAATAAGGAACCCGATCCCCTATACCCTTGACAGCAAGGTTACGGTTCTGGTTGTTCTTGTTTCCTTCTTTCTTTGATTCAGCCGAGTATTGTGTGGTGTGTGGGACTTCAAATCATACAAAAGCTTTACTTAACCATAACTAGACGTCATGGCAGCCCCTTCAGAAAAAAACATGAAACATGGCCTCAACAATTTGCGTAAAAATCGAATGCATGACAGAAAACAAAAACAGCAAGTTCTAGGCTTCATGTTTTCATACAAACTATTTTTAAAACTATAATATGATTTCTCGATCGCGTGCCTTTGCATATTTACTAATTAGGCTTAAGCCCACCAAGTAGGTAAATTAGGCCCATTAGTGCTTAATTAACTTAATAAAATAATTTTGTTTAAATGCGTTTCTGAATTTATTAGCCGGGTTGCCAAAAAGCTCGCATTTTTAATAAAATACCAACACCGATAAAATTTACGTCCCGGCGTATAAAATCACTTTAAAACCCCTTATTTTCAAAAATATAAAAAAGCATCACCCTTATTTTATATAATTAAAAATAATTATTTAATAAAAACATTTTCTATTTTTCAGCCATCGGTCTCCGTTCCTCGATCGCGACTCGAATAACCTTTAAAAATATATTTTAATGCAATCATGTAGAAAAATATATTTTAAACATGCAATTATGCACAACATAATTAATTAATGTAATTAAAACATTTAATTAAAACACAAGAGAATTTAATAATTCAAATACATATGGTTCGTGTGGCCCTTTAAATTTTCGGGGCGTTACAATTATTTTTATTACAGCTAGTTATTTACCTAAGTATGTTTATCCCCTAATTATTTCCACACACACTCGCGCACACACACATATACACACGCAAACGTTTCAGCACACACTACACACACGCTCACGTTTCAAAATTTTGGAGTTGAGCTAGGGTTCTAAATTCTCAGCAGCAGCCACACCTCTCCCTTTGCAAAATTTTTGAAGATTTCATTGGTTTTCGAGCAAAAATCGTGCCACAAGTCATCCCAGATCAAGCCTCGCATTCCTTCGCGTCGTTATCCGTCGTTTCGTGAGTTTAATCATCAAAGGCGTGTATATTCTTTTATTTTTACATCGATCTTGTCGTAGTAAGTATTTTGATGCGTATTTTATGAAAAATCCATGTTTATTGTGCAAAAGTTTGAGCAAAAATGTTTTGAAACGATTTTGGATCAAAATTTTAGGTCTCAAAAATGAGTCTGATGTCTCTTCGAGTACTCTGAATTTTCGGTCGACTTTCTGGAAAAACTTTCAACATATAAAACATAGTAATTTTTGATACATTTGATTTGATAATAAATTCGTAATTTTTGGACAAGAAACGAGTGAGTTATGATCATTATCGTGTGACTGCTCAAACTGTGACGTTCTAAAAATATGTTCTTCATGTTCCTTGAGTTTGTCTAGTTGCATGCTTTGTTGGAATCGTCGAGTGGTCATTGTTGCATAGGTTGTGTCATGTGCTGGAATGAGTCATCTTTCGATGTTTTGTTTCAAGTCGGGATGGGTTTGGTTGCATTAGAAGGCATAGGGAAGTGAATGGGTAGAAGATGACATTTTGAGGTTGGTTCGCGCAGGGTTAGCGCCGCAGTGCAGCACTACGAGCGCTGAAGCGCTGCAGCTTCGCATTGTGCAGCGGCGTGCCTAGGTGCTTGATAGACACTGCAGCGCTACTCCTCAGCGCCTAAGCACTGGTTCAGGGGCCTTCGAGCTTCAAGTGCTATTGATTCATTTGGGTATTAATATGTCGTTATGTCCAAGCTTGATGAGGGTTAGCCTAAGTGTTATGAATCTTGAATGAGAATCTTTGAGTCGCAGTTTAAACGGGGTTTGGGTTTTCCATTGCTTGGGAAATGTTCATACTTCACATCAGGATTTGGTTCAGGGTTCGATGTCATGGTTTAGTATGATGTTTAACATGGTCAAGTCCCGAGTGGTCCAGAAATTCATAAGTTATTTATTAACTTCGGTGGTGAGTTGATGGATATGATTAAGTTCTGAAATTTGAGTTGCTTGAAATACATGTTAGCATGTGCAACAGTAGGCCAAACGAGATCCAACAAATCCCTCAACGCTATGTAAGTATGTTCAACGTGCAAAAGAAAATATTTTTATGTTTTTAAGGTATGCTAATTGTCTTGTGACCAAATATGAATAGGTTTGGAAGCCGGAGAACGTGTCCGGGGACCTCTCACCTCGATAAAGTCTGATCGCAGTTTTGATCAGGATTGGAAAGCGGTAAAGTATTACCAGTGAACCAATCCACTGGGTAAAGTATGACTGAGGATCTTATGTATGTGGTAGTGGACATCCCTGTCAGCCCAGTACTGTGGTTTAGTATGATCAGGCGCACTGTTATGAGTCACTTGCTTTGAAACATATCTCTACGTTAAATGATGATGATATGAATGTTTAAATATGTATGATGCAAGTAAGTTTATGAAATGAGGGAACATCTATGTTATGCAAGTATGTTCAAAGTTAAGTTTCGTATGTGCTACTTTAAAATGCATGTGATTTTATTATATGTTACTTGCTATTCTCAGTTTATACATGTTGAGTCTTTAGACTCACTAGACTTGATCGATGCAGGTGAGAACGAGTATGAGGAGACGAGAGGTGGGAATCAGTGAGCTGGCTCGGACTGTGTGGTGGACTAACCCGAGGACCGCCTTAGTTTTCAAGGATTTTATTTTTATGCATGATAAAATTGTTTACTCTGATTTTTTTTAACGAATTACTTTATGATGTTTTAAACAAGTACTTATTGCAAGTTGTCTACAATTTCAAATATTTTTTCAAGCATTTTAATTATTTGGCATTTTGAATCAAAATTTCTTATTTAAGCAAAATTTTTTATTTTCCGCAAATTTTAAGCATTTTAAAAGTACGGTATGTTGCAGTTCGTATAAGAGCGGTATTCTTTTAAAGGGTTATGCCTACTGCCGGTTGCGAGAAGATCACGAACTCGCGCCTCAAGTCTGTAAGTTTTAAAGTTTTAAAATTCTTTCATGTAGTAAGCATCAAAGTCATGATTTCAGTATGTACATGTGTAAATTTGATTTATGTGCATCTTATGATATAGATACTATGTTCATGCATGTTGGTTTACGTGTTGGGTAAATTTTGGAACAGTATGCCACCTAGACGTATGATTGCTCGAGGAAAAGGTGAAGAGAATAGAGAGGCTCAGGATGAGGAGAGGGTCACTCCTCCTCGTCCACCGCCAGATATGCAGGCACAGATTCTTGTAGGGATGACTCAGTTCTTCGCACAATTTTCGGGGAACAATGCTGGAGCAGATACAGGGATGAGGCTCAGGCCAGAGGCAGTGTATGAGAGGTTCAGGAGGATGGACCCAAAAGAGTTCTGGGGGACTACTAACCCGATGATAGCTGAGAGATAGATTAAGTAAATCGATGTAATTTTCGCTTTTATAGAGCTGCATGATGTAGACAGAGTTAGATGTGTCACCTTTCTGTTGACAGGGGATGCTAGATTATGGTGGGAGAGCAAGTCTGTGTCAGTGAACTTGCAGACTCTGTCTCGGGATGGTTTTAAGGAGGTCTTTTACTCCAAGTACTTCATTGAGGAATTACGCTCCCGTTTGACCAGGGAATTTATGACGTTGCGATTGGGAGATAGCAGCGTAGCGGAGTTTGTAAGGGAGTTTGAGAGGGGTGTTACTTCGTGCCCCTAATTGCGAATGATGCCCAGGAGAAGCTGAGGCATTTCATTGATGGTTTACGGCCAATCTTACACCGTGACGTTAGAGTTGCTGGTCCTACCACTTATGATGTTGCCGTGTCAAGAGCCTTGGCAGCAGAGGAGGACCAGATGGATATTGAGAATGACACGCAGGGCAAGAGGCCCTATCAGGCGCCCCAGCAGCAACCCTCACAACAGCAACAGTTTAAGAGGCCTTTCCAGGGGCCGTTTCAAGGACCGGCAAAAGGCAAAGGTCCTATTCCTCAAAAGAAAGCTCTTTAGAATCCGGAGTACCCAGTGTGCCCGAAGTGCGACTGTCAGCACATGGGCCAGTGTTTATGGGGTTCTGGAAAATGCTTCAAGTGCGGAGCCAGTGATCATATGTTGAGGGACTGCCCGCAGTGGAGGCAGCCAACCCAGGGAAGAGTGTTCGCCATGCATGCCGAGAAGGCAAATTTTTGCCTGGGATATTAGTATTTTTTTTTTGTATTTTGGAAACTTTGGATAGAAATTTTCAACTATGCATGAGGTTAAGATAGTATTTTGAGGTATAAGTTATGTGTTGGGCTAACGTCCTTCAGGAAACATTTTCATAAAGAAAGTGGCCACAAAGACTTTGTTAGATTTCAGGGCCACTCACTCTTTTATCTTGGAGACGTTCGCTAATTTATTGAGTGTCAAATCCATTGAACTCGACGTAAACTACTCCGTAACAGTCCCTTCAGGGGAAGAGTTACCAGCTACTAGCGTGGTCAGAGATATCGATCTTGAACTACAGGCCCACCTAGTATATTCTGACCTGATTGTGTTGCTCATGCCAGAATTTGATGTCATTTTGGGTATGGATTGGCTGAGAAGAATAGAGTCCTAATTGATTTTCAGAAAATATCAGTGTTGGTAAGACCGTTGGGCATTGAGAATTTTCTTTTCGAGGCAAAGAGGTGGAGAAGTTTCCCTCGCATGGTCTCTTGCACGCAGGCACGAAAACTTATACATAAGGGGTGTCAGACATTCTTGTCCAGTATTATTTGAACACCTGACACACCCACCCCATCGATATCTGAGGTACCAATTGTCAGAGATTTTCTTGATGTTTTCCCAGACGATGTCACAGGCCTTCCACCAGAGAGAGAAGTGGAGTTCGCCATTGAATTTGTGCCAGGAACTATGCCAATCTATAATGCACCGTACCATTTGGATCTAGCATAGATGTTAGAGCTCAAGCAGCAAATTTAGGAGCTCCTAGACAAAGAATTCATCCGCCCTAGTTTCTCACCATGGGGCGCACCAGTTCTCTTCGTAAAGAATAAAGATGGGAGCATGATGTTGTATATTTATTACTGAGAATTGAACAAAATAACGATCAAAAACAAATACCCTTTACCAAGGATCGAGGACTTATTTGATCAGTTGCAGGGAGCTACAGTGTTCTTTAAGATAGATCTGCGTTATGGGTATCATCAACTGAAGCTAAAGGATGCAGATGTTCATAAAACAGCCTTCAGAATTAGATATAGGCATTATGAGTTCTTAGTGATGCCTTTTGGACTAACGAATGCTCCAGTAATTTTTATGGACCTAATGAATAGAGTATTTCAGCCCTACCTAGATCATTTCGTCGTAGTATTCATTGAAGACATTCTTATATACCCAAAGAGCCATGAAGAGTACAGTCAGCATTTGGGTACAGTTTTGCAAGTCTTGCAGAGCCGCAAGTTGTATGCAAAATTCAGTAAGTGTGAATTCTGGTTGGAGAAGGTAGCATTTTTGGGCCATATCATTTCAAGCAGTGGCATTGAGGTGGATCCAGCTAAAGTGGCAGCAGTAAAAGAATGGGTTGAGCCGAAGAACGCATCAGAGATCCGTAGTTTCCTAGACTTGGCAGGCTACTACAGGAAATTTATTCAGGGGTTTTCCTCGATTGCAGTGGAGTGACGAATAAAAATGCTAAATTTTAAGGAGTTAAGATTGTCAAAAGAGTTTCGATACTTTGAAACAAGATCTAGTTATAGCACCAGTTTTGGCCATCCCATCAGGGCAAGGCAATTTTTGTTATACACCGATGATTTTAAGCTCGGTTTATGCGCAATATTGATGCAGCATGGTCGGGTTATAGCATATGCCTCCAGACACTTGAAGGTGCATGAGAAGAACTACCCGACTCATGATCACGAGTTAGCTACCGTTATCGCGTTGAAGATATGGAGACGCTATTTATACGGCGAAAAATGCCAAATATTAACTAATCACAAGAGTCTCAAGTATTTCATCACGTAGAAAGAACTGAATATGAGACAAAGACGGTGGTTGGAGTTAGTAAAAGACTATGATAGTGAAATTAGCTACCATCCGGGGAAAGCTAATGTTGTGGCAGATGCTTTGAGTAGGAAAGTAGAAGTCGTAGCACAGCTGTCAGCACACATATCTCTTCGGTAAGAGATTCAGGGGTTTGGCTTAGAATTTTATCCTAAGGGCAGAGCTCCCAAGTTTTCTAATTTGACAGTCCAGTCTTCATTGCTAGATCGAATCAGTGAGGTCAACCTTCAGATGAAGAGTTACAGAAATGGAGACTAAATGATGAAGCCAAGGGCAATGTACTCTACACAGCGTCTGATGGCATTGTGAAGTACAGAGGAATGATGTGGGTGCCTAGTGTTGATTCGATCAGAGAGGATATTTTGATAGAGGCACATACATCTCCGTATTTCATCCATCTAGGAGGTACCAAGATGTACAAGGATTTACAGGTGCTGTATTGGTGGCCAGGGATGAAGCGGGACATTCGTCGATTCGTATCTGAGTCTTTCACTTGTCAGCAAGTGAAAGCAGAGAATCAGAGGCCAGAAAGAATTCTTAAGCCGCTCTCTATTCCCGATTGGAAATGGGAGAATATCGCCATGGATTTCGTTGTGGGTTTTGCCGAGATCAGTCAAGGGATCTAATGCTATTTGGGTATAGTTGATCGACTTACTAAATCGGCACACTTCTTACCGATGAAGACGACTTTCTCTATGACTTAGTATGCAGAGCTCTATATCCGGGAGATACTCCGATTGCACAGGATCCCAATTTCTATTGTGTCCGACAGAGACCCAAGGTTCACATCGTCCTTTTGGAAGAGTTTGCATTTAGCTATGGGGACGAAGTTGCTATTCAGTACGGCATTTCATCCTCAGACAGATGGCCAGTCTAAGAGGGTTATTAAGCTATTGGAAGATTTGTTGCGAGCTTTTGTGATCGATTTCCATGGGAATCGGGAATCGAAACTACCTCTAGTGGATTTTATCTACAACAACTGTTTTCAAATATTCATAGGTATGGCTCCCTACGAAGCACTGTATGGAAGGAAGTGCTGATCGCCGATTCATTGGGATGAAGTCGGTGAGAGATCAGAACTTGGCCCAGAGATTGTTCAGCAGACTGCAGACGTGGTGATCAAGATCCGAGACAGGATGAAGATCGTTCAAAGTCGCCAAAAAATTTATGCTGACAAAAGGAGAAGGGATCTCGAATTCGCTGTAGGAGATCATGTTTTCGTGAAGATATAACCTATGAAGGGTGTTATGAGGTTTGGGAAGAGAGGCAAGCTGAGTTCGAGATTTATCGGACCATTCAAAATTCTTGACAAGGTTGGGACACTTGCTTATCGTGTAGCTCTACCGCCGAATCTTACCGGAGTGCACAATGTGTTCCACGTTTCGATGCTGAGGAAGATATGACAAATCTTTCGTACGTTCTGAGATTTGAGCCATTGCAACTTGCTCCAGATCTGGCATATGAAGAAAGACCTGTCTGAGTTCTAGACAGACAGGAGCGAGACTTGGGAACAAAGTGACCAAGTGGTCAAAGTTCAGTGGCTGAATCAATCAGTGGAGGAGGCCACTTGGGAGGCTGAAGTCGCTACTCGGATTTTTTTGGTAAGATTTAATTTCGAGGACGAAATTTATTTTAGTGGAGAGGAATTGTAGAGCCCAAAATCAGTAAATGTAAACCCTTGCATTTATTAAATGGTTAAAATTATTTATTTAATTTTTTAAATTACTTTTTAACCATGCATGATTTAAGATTCGCATTATTTTAAATCGTTACATGTTTATTGTGATGCACGTTAAAATTTTTTTATGAGTTTTGTGTTTCAGATGAATATTCGATGCGAGATCGGGAAAAGAGACCGGTGACGATTTAAGCGATTTATGAAAATGTGGTATTTTATTTCAAGTCAAGAAAATTGTTATTTTTAAATGATTTTTGGAATATAAGCATTTTAAAACCTACTTTAATTTATTAGGTGATTTTGAGATTTTTAAGCTTTTCCAAAAAAATTGCTAAGTTGAGTAATGGAGGTTTTAAACCTTGTAACTTAGTTTATTAAATCTTTTAGTGGGGTTAAGTACTTAGATTAGTATTATTTTTATTACTAATTATTTACCTAAGTATGCTTAGCCCTGATTATTTCTCCACACACACACTCACGCGCACACACACACACGTTTCAGCACACACTACACACACACTCACGTTTCAAAATTTTGGAGGAGAGCTAGGTTCTAAATTCTCAGCACTTGCCACCCCTTTCCCCTTGCAAAATATCTGAAGATTTCGTTGTTTTTTCGAGCAAAAATCAGGCCACAAGTCGTCCCGATCAATTCCTTGGCCCTTCTTTGAATGCTATATTCCACGACTTTAATCTCCGAATTGGACTTTGCTCAAAACAACAAACATGTGGGGAATTGTCTGTAGATGAATTTGGCCTTTTGGTTCACCTCATTTGGTTATATATTGGAATAATTATGATTTTTTTACTATACCTGGTCATAGTAAACTAAATATGTCTTTCTTTTGATATTGCACAATTTGATCATCTTAATGAACTTTTTAGGCATTCATGTCTTGTGCAAAGTTGTAGATAATTTCTCAAAGATTCCAAACATGTTTGAATCACCTCCATTTGAATTTTATAGCTTGAGTTATCATTATTTTATCAACACATAGAAAATCTGAAAATAAAACATATTTAATAAGACAATTAAATATAAACAAACAATACTAACATAACATAATTTTATAATTTTTATGAAGTTTAAATTTTAAAATATAGGTTTTAACATATAATAAATTATTAATTTTAAGTTTCATCGTTAGACTAGGTGTTACAAGTCATGAATGGGAATCTTTGAGTCGCGGTTTAAACGGGTTCGGGTTTTTCATTGATTGGGAAATGTTCATACTTCACATCCGGATTTGGTTCGGGGTTCGATGTCATGGTTTAATATGATGTTTAACATGGTCAAGTCCCGAGTGATCTAGAAATTCATAAGTTATTTATTTACTTCGGTGGTGAGTTGATGGGTGTGATTAAGTTATGAAATTTGAGTTGCTTGAAATACGTGTTAGCATGTTCGACAATAGCTCAAGCGAGATCTAACAAATCCCTCAACGCTATGTAAGTGTGTTCGACGTGCAAAAGAAAATATTTTATTTTTTTGAGGTAAGCTAATTGTCTTGTGACCAAATATGAACGGGTTTGAAAGCCAGAGAACATGTCCTGGGACCTCTCCACCTCGGTAAAGTATGATCAGGTTGTGATCAGAATTGGAAAGCGGTAATGTATGACCAGGGACCAATCCACCCGGTAAAGTATGACCGAGGATCTTATGTATGTGGTAGTGGACATCTCTGTCAGCCCAGTACTGTGCTTTAGTCTGATCAGACGCATTATGTTATGGGTCACTTGCGTTGAAACATATATCTACGTAAAATGATGATGATATACATGTTTAAGTATATATGATGCAAGTACGTTTATGAAAATATTTATGAAATGATGGCACGTCTATGTTATGCAAGTATGTTCAAAGTTAAGTTACGTATGTGCTACTTTAAAATGCATGTGGTTTTATCATATGTTACTTGCTATTCCTAGTTTATACATGTTGAGTTTTTAGACTCACTAAACTTGATCGATGTAAGTGAGGACGAGTATGAGGAGACGAGAAGAGGGGATCAGTGAGCTGACTCGGACTGTGCAGTGGACTAACACGAGGACCGCCTTAGTTTTCAAGGATTTTATTTTTATGCATGATAAAATTGTTTACTCTGATTTTTTTAACGAATTACTTTATGATGTTTTAAACAGGTACTTGTTGCAAGTTGTTTACAATTTCAAATATTTGTTCAAGCATTTTAATTATTGGCATTTTGAATGAGAATTTCTTAGTTTAAGAAACAATTTTATTTTCCGCAAATTTGAAGAATTTTAAAAGTGCGGTAGGTTACAATAACCATTGTTGATTAAATCTTATTTTTAATATTTATATCTTTTCTATTTCACGACAAACACTTATAACACATATAATACAGTTGTAATTCTCTGTAATCCACAATGATGCCCAAAAATTATTAATTTGACGAATCTTACTTTCTTATCAAAATTGATAATACCAATATTTTTCATTCCTCCTAGGACATCCTCATATTTACATATATGTCTAATTTCATCAATCGCAATTCCTTATGTAACCTTTAATTGGAAATTTACTTGCTGACTACATTCAAATATACCATTTTTATTTTTCAGAAAGTTGCAACCTAAATCCCAAAGCTCTCGAATTATTTGATTAAGCCTAAATTATCACCTTCTTAGCTCCTCAAACTATCGATTTTAATGAAAAACAACTCCCATAGATTTCAAAAATTACTAAAATAACCCCATAATTCTCCTAAAGTTTGCAATCAAGACCCAAAAATTCTCGAATTCTCCAATTTAGCCCCAAAATTTTCGCATTTTATCCCTCCAAGTTTTCGGATTCATACTCTATGACCTCTAGATTTTTGAATTATAGCAAAATTCGCCATCATCATTTCCGAAAACTTGCAATTAAGTCCCTCGACTTATTCTAATTCAGTCCCCAAGTTCACGATTCCTAAAAATTCAACCCATAACTATCAAGTTCGAAATCCCCTTCCTACACAGTATAAAGTTCGAAACATGGAATTCTAAATCTCCAAGTTCAATTTGTCTCAACTTAATTAAGGAGGAGGAGACGAACCAAAGATAGAATTTATTCCACACTAGGTGTTTTGCAAATGAAAAGGTTTTCAATCTTATCATAGATGGGGGGAGTTGCACTAATGTAGCTAGTAGTAATATGGTAGAAAAATTAGGTTTGCCTCCGTTAAAGCACCCTCAACCATATAGGCTTCAATGGTTGAATGATTGTGCGGAAGTGAAGGTGAACAAACAATTGTTGGTTTCTTTTTCGATTGGGAAGTATATTGATGAGGTCTTCTGTGATGTGGTGCCAATGTATGCTTGTCATATCTTGTTGAGGAGGCCGTCTCAATATGATAGGTGAGTGACGCATGATGGGTTTAAGAATATGTATTTTTTGTTCTCAAGAAAGAATCTGTTGTTTTACTTCCATTGTCCCAAAACAAGTGTTGGAGGACCAATTGAAAAAAAAGGAGAGATGAGGCCGAAAAAAAGTGTGAACAAAAAAGTGAGATCGCTTTCGAGAGCAAAAATGAAATTTCTGAAAAAAAGAGTGATCAAAAGAGTGAGACGGCCATACGAAAGAAAAAGGAGAGGAAAAAAATGAGAGAAAAGATGCCAAAAAGAAAATATATATGACCCAAAAGAGTGAATTGAAGTAATTGTTGCACACACATGATCCACTTGTGTTAATTCTTTACAAGCAGATTCTCCTTAACACAAGTGATATAGCCGAGTCTCTTACGAGTATTGTTGTTTCATTTTTGCGGGAATTTGAAGATATATTTCTGGATGAGTTACCTCATGGATTACCACCATTGACGAGAATCAAGCACCAAATCAATTTCGTGCATGTGAGTGCATTGCCAAATAGTCCGGCTTAAAGGAGCAATCCGGAGGAGACTAAGGAGCTTCAAAGACATGTAAGTGAGTTGTTAGATAGGGGTTTTGAAAGGAGATTGGTTACGGTGCCCGGATGCGCAGCGGAAGTTTTAAAAATCAAATTTTACAAGCGAAAATTCGATCACCTCACTATAATGTGTAGCAAATAACATAAAATACTAAAATGACATTCATAGGGTGTTTTAGAAATTTTTACCTATCAATCAAAAAGGATTGATGATGGCTCCAACTTAGTTGTCAAACAACTAAGCTCTTTAATGATTGACCCAATCTACAAGCTTCCTTGAGCACTCCTTGCTCAAGTTCTTTCTTTCCTTCAAATTAGATCTACCACTAACAAGGTATATCAACTCTAATTTTGCATTAGAAAAATTAGAGCATTTTTCTTTGAGAAGAGTATGCAATCTTCAACAATTGAAGAAGCAAAAAATGGATAGAAAATGAGGACAAGAATTTCGGCCATTGTATGTGGAGGAGAGAAGGAGAAAAACTTTTCTTGGTTGTGTAAAAAGTTAAAGTGTAAAGTTGCATGTGTATGTCATGTCATTAACTCAAAAGTTGTCTCCAACCATTCACCTTCCAAGCATGCAATTTGTTTGGGCTTGTAGCAATTACAAGATCCATGAACTTTTATTTAAATATCTTAAACACATTTGAGATCATTTAAACTTTACTTGATTTTACTCAAGCCCATTAGTTGAATAATTATTTCTTATTGGGCTCTACAAGACCCAATGTTATTTAATTAATTCAATACTTGAATTAATTTAATTATCTGGACTCTACTAGGCCAACTAGTGTTTAATCAATTCAACACTTGAATTAATTTAATTTAGTCCATAATAATGTTTATGAAAATCACAATTTTCGAATACATCATTTATTTGGTCAACTTTTAATTTAGGAACATTTACACAAATTAAAAGACACGTTCCCCTAATAGAAGTCATACTTATAATTTTTTTTGTGCCTATAAACTCTTTTATAAGCCGTTCAACACATTGAACTAATTTTACTTCTCAACGAGATCTAAAAAGTTAGCACTTGTGTGACTTTCAATGGTTTAATAATACAACTAGCCGTGGGTTCACATCTCAATGTGATTCGAGACTAAACATGTCCTTATATAAGCATACCCCAGTTGCTCCATTCTTACTTATCAACTACTTGATAATAAGAACGTCGGAACTCAAGTCTAATAGTACCCAACCAATCATGTTAAATGCCTAGCAGCATCGCTTACATGATTCCCTAGGTATCAATATGATAGTGCATGAAAGAACCAATCTATTATGGTTAGCGTACAGTACGGTCCTTTCGTCTCATATATCCCGACCGATTCGACAACTATTGGTATATCGAGAGCTGTTAAAGAATCGATACTATGTGTCATGTCGTAGTTGCATCGATGGTGTAATCTATGAAACCCCTTTCATAATTACCATCAACACTCTAATCAGAGATTTCAAACTACATACACATAGGATATCCATACCTGAAGGTAAGCGGTGAATCCCCGACTACAATGCATCAACTCATATATGTTTCGACAGAACACCCAATCTTGCCACCTGATGACCCCATGAGAGTCGGTAAACAAGTCAAAGTGCAATGCTAGCATATAGAGTCTCAATGTTGTCCCGGGTCATAAGGACTAATGGTGTACAACCATAAACTAGGACGTTTCCACTCGATAAGTGAAAACCACATGGAAAGTCCTTTATGGAGGGTTGTTCAGTGCACTCTACAATGAGCACCTATCTGCATGCTCAGACATCATAATGTCTCCTACCAATGAAACATGGTACTCACATCACAGATACTAGTCTCAAACTCGAGCGGCCTATATCCTTCTTAACGGTGGCTGAATCGACTAGGAACTGTTTATAATATACAGTATTGCAAATATGAGTTTCATGATGCTTATCATATGAGCATCTCATATTCTTTCTACTATATGTATATTCAAGGACTTTATCTATGCAACAAACATGGATATACATATAAAGATGTGCCATAACAATAATTTCAAATATTATTAAAATAAAGATTGTTTATACATAGAGTTTCAACTTGAACCCTCGGCCAACACTTGGCTCGACGGGCACCTACTCTAACAGGTTTTTTGTGTGAACCCATGTCTCCTTGTGTTGTACTTGTCTTATTAGTTCCTAAGAAAGTTGGCTCATGGCGCATGTGTGTAGATTTTAAGGGAATCAATAATATAACCATCAAGTATAGGCATCCCATACCTAGGCTAGATGATATGTTAGATGAATTGCATGGTGCTTGTATCTTTAACAAAATTGATTTGAAGAGTGGGTATCACAAAATTAGGATGAGTGAAGGTGATGAGTGGAAAACTCCATTTAAAACCAAATACGAGTTATATGAGTAGATGGTAATGCCTTTTGGCTTAACTAATGCTCCTAACATCTTTATGAGGTTATTGTACCATGTTTGTATGCTAACTTAAAGAAATGTGATTTTTGTACTAGCAAAATTGTTTTCCTTGGTTTTGTTGTAAGTTCACAGGGCATACAAGTGGATGAAGATAAGGTAAGTGTTATTCGAGATTGGCCAACGCCTACTACTGTTGGTCAAGTCCGAAGCTTTCATGGCCTTGCAAGCTTCTATAGGAGGTTTGTAAAGGATTTTAGCATTGGTATTACCGATGACTGCGGTTATAAATAAGAACGTTCCATTTCATTGGGGCGAGGAGCAAGAGAAGTCCTTTAATATTACTAAGCAAATATTAATTAATGCTCCTTTACTTTTTTTGCCTGACTTTGCTAATACGTTTGAAATTGAATGTGATGCTTCAGGTGTCAGTATTGGCGGAGTTTTGATGCAAGGATGACGATCGGTGGCGTACATTAGTGAGAAGCTCAATGGAGCAGCGCTGAACTATCCGACATATGACAAGGAGTTGTACGCACTTGTGAGGACTCTAGAGACATGGCAACACTACTTGAGGCCTAGAGAGTTTGTGATTCATATGGATCATGAATCCCTAAAGCATCTTAAGGGGCAGCAGAAGTTGAACAAGAGACATGCCAAGTGGGTGGCATTTGTGGAGACATTCCCTTACATGATCAAATATAAGCCAGGTAAGGAAAACGTAGTTGCCGACGCACTATCACGAAGGTACACAATATTCTCTACCTTGGAATCTAAAATCTTGGGGTTTGAGTATGTCAAGGAGTTATATGTGTTAGATGAGGATTTTAAGGATGTGTTTTAAACATGTATGCATGGTCCACATGAAAAGTTCTATTTTCATAATGGTTTCTTGTTTAGAGGAGATAGGTTGTGAAGTCTTAAATCATTCATTCGTGAGTTGCTTGTTAGGGAGGCACATGTGGGTGGTTTGATGGGACATTTTGGTGTGGCTAAACCTTTGAATGATTTACATGAAAATTTCTATTGGCCACATATGAAGCCTAATGTTGAACGAGTGTGTGATAAGTGCATAACTTGTAGATAAGTTAAGTCTATATCACAACCACATGGATTGTATACACCACTTCCCATCCCTAGTGAACATTGGGTAGATATTTCTATGGATTTTGTTTTGGGGTTACCTAAAACTAGGAAGGGGGGATTCCATATTTGTTGTTGTGGATAGATTTTCGAAAATTGCGCACTTTATTGCTTGTCACAAAACTGATGATGCATGTAACATTGCAGATTTGTTCTTTAGAGAAGTTGTTAGGTCGCATGGTATGCCTAAGACTATTGTGTCTGATCGTGATGTTAAATTTTTTAGTTACTTTTGAAAAACATTGTGGGCTAAACTTGGCACAAAATTGTTGTTTCTACTACGTTTCATCCTTAAATGGATGGACAAACTAGGTAGTTAACAGAACTCTAGGAACACTATTGCGTGCTATACTTAAAAAAACTTGAGAAATTGGGAAGAATGTTCACTATTTGTTGAGTTTATTTATAATCGTAGCGTGCATTCTACTAAAAGTTATTCGCCATTTGAAATTGTGTATAGTTTAATGTTTTAGCTCCATTGGATTTGATGTATTTACCTGTGAGTGAAAGGTTAAACATGGATGACAAAAAGAAGGCTTAGTTTGTTAGGAGTTTGTTTGCATGAGAAGGACAAAGCTAATATTGAAAAGAAGAATGAACAATACACAAAGCAAGCCAACAAGAGGTAAAAATGTGGTGTTCGAGAAGGGTGATTGGGTGTGGCTACACTTGTGTAAGGAAAGGTTCCCCGAGAAGCGATGTTCAAAGCTATTACCTAGGGGTGATGGACCATTTCAAGTCCTTGAAAGGATCAATGACAACGCCTACAAACTCGATCTGCCATGTGAGTATAACGTCAGTTCTACTTTTAATGTTACTGATCTTTCGTTGTTTGATGTAGGTGACGAACAAGATTTAAGGATAAATCATTTTCAAGAAGGGGAGGATGATGTGACCATGATAGGCCGAGCTCCAAGGAAGGCATGGGATCCTTTAGAGCTGTCGGAGGGACCAATCACGAGGGGACGATTGAAGAGATTCAAGGAAGAACTACATCGATTTATGAGCAATAATGGGCTTACAAGCAAGGTGCAAAGTGACGAAGGGTTCGTGATGTATGGTAGTAAGTTTGGGAGAAATATGAAAGATACACTAGTAGAAAAATCGTTTTTTACTTCGCGTATTCAATGAAGTAATAAGGTAGTTAATTGCCAAAGTACATGGACGTGAAGTAATAGATGTACCTTTTACTTCGCATAATAACCGAAGTTGTATGATTGAAAATACTGAAGTCTTTGGCCGGTTTTCGAAGGAAAACCGGTCCAGAATTGGACCGGTGCCGAAGTAAGAAATGTGTTTTACTTCATCGATTATTGTAAATAATGAAGTAATATATTATATATAACTTCGTCTTAATTATTATTTAGCGAAGTAGTTTATAATATTTTACTTCATTATTTACAATAATCGACGAAGTAATTCATCTGAAAGACCTCGTAGTTATGTATTTTGATGAGGTAATAGACACAAACAACTTCACAATTTATCCTATTTGTGGAAGTAAATATAATCTATAACTTCAGCATTTATCCTATTTGTTGAAGTATTTTATATTATGTTACTTCACAATTTACATTTAGTGACGAAGTAAGTGGTTCGAAAGACTTCAGTAATTTGTATTTTGATGAAGCAATTGCGCAAAACAACTTCGCTTTAACAGAACAATGTTGAAGTAAATTAATTCTATCACTTCGTCTGATTTCTTATTGACGAAGTATTTAATATTATGTAACTTCACAATTTGCAAATAACAACGAAGTAATTTACCTATTACACTTCATTTTTTTTTATTTTGATGAAGTAATTGTTAAAAAAAGACTTCGCAATATATGACTTAATGCACTAATATAATTCAACTCATAAATTATCCTCCCCTTCTTGAAAATGAACTTATTTTTCTTATTTTTTTACTTCGTCAACATTGATATACCTAAGTAAAATATAATAAAAAAAATATAGTGAAGCCCGTGTTTTTAAACATCCGAAGTAAAATATATTATTTTACTTCGCATTGTGTTATTACTGAAGTTATTGGTAATGTATTACTTCGTAATTTATTATTGCCGAAGTAAAGCATGCCGAAGTAAAATCCAATTTTCTACTAGTGATATTCAAGTGTTAAATGATGAGGAGTCCAGAAGCCTCGGCGCCCGAGCGCCACAGCTACAGTCCAAGAAGAAGATTTCCAGAACACCCCGCGCTCGAGCGGCCAAACCTTATTGCCCGAGCACCAAAACTCCAAAACACTCGGAGCTCGAGCGGTAACATCTTACCGCCCCAGCGCGAAGACCTGCGAGAAAAATCCTAGTTTCCTAGTTTAGAGTCCAAGTTGTTTAGGTAACTAGTGTAACGCCCCAGATTTGACGACTGTCCTCACTGTATCAAGACGAGTCTTTCCAGCGTGCTTATGTCCTTCATTCACACGCACCCTAGGAAACTTCCCAGGGGGTCATCCATCCAAAAATTGCCCCAAGTCAAGCACGCTTAACTTTAGAGTTCTTATGTGACGAGCTACCGAAAAGAAGATGCACCTTCATGATATGAGTAGTACATATCAAATATTTTAAGCCCTCTTCAACTGTACAGTCCATTACATTGAACAGTCTCGGAATCCCTCTCATTCCGGTGTGGGATCGGTTCATTCATGTTCCCTCCACCTCGAAGCCTGCCAGGAGCCGCTCATTGTCCGTGCAACCTCATGGCACCGGCGATCACCCCCCGTCCTCTTCGGCCCCGGGCCTCACATGCCCACCAACTTCCGCTTGGTTCGTCCCCGAACCATACCGTACTAAGAGAGGTCGGCTCTGATACCAATTGTAACGCCCCAGATTTGACGACTGTCCTCACTGTATCAAGACGAGTCTTTCCAGCGTGCTTATGTCCTCACTCACACGCACCCTAGGAAACTTCTCAGGGGGTCACCCATCCCAAAATTGCCCCAAGTCAAGCACGCTTAACTTTAGAGTTCTTATGTGGCGAGCTACCGAAAAGAAGATGCACCTTCATGATATGAGTAGTACATATCAAATCTTTTAAGCCCTCTTCAACTGTACAGTCCATTACATTGAACAGTCTCGGAATCCCTCTCATTCCGGTGTGGGATCGGTTCATTCATGTTCCCTCCACCTAGAAGCCTGCCAGGAGCCGCTCATTGTCCGTGCAACCATGCCTTTAGAAAGCAGTCAAGTTAAAATAGAATAGAGACACGACACTAGAAAAGTTCAAAGAACAAGTCATGGAAATAAAGTTGTCAGATTTTCATTTTGACCCAGACAGAATCCTTGGAATGAGAGGACGATTATGTGTGCCAGACATCAACAATCTTCGATAAGAAGTGATGTAAGAGACTCATAAGTACAAAGATGTATAGGGACTTGAAAGAAAGTTTCTGGCGAAGCAAAAGGAAATAGATGTCGCCGAGTTTATATCTAAATGATAAGTATGCCAACCAGTGAAAGTCGAGCATCAACGACTGGAAGGACTACTGCAACCGTTAAAATCCTAGAATGGAAATGAGAACATATTTCCATGGATTTCGTTGTAGAATTGTCAAAGTTAATACAGAGTCACGACATGGTACGTATAATCGTAGATAGACTCATAAAATTAGCATACTATCTACTCGTCCGAAGGAATTATAATATTGACAAGTTGACTACTCTATACTTGGATAGCATTATGCGGCTACATGGAGTGCCAACAATCATAATGTCGGATAGATATCCAAGATTTGTGTCACGTTTGTGGTAGAGCTTTCAAGAAGCCATGAGAACAAAAGTCACTCTTAATACGGCTTATCGCCCTTAAAATGATGGTCAAACAGAGAGAATGATTCAAATCCTAGAGGGTTTGATAAGGGCATGTGTCATAGACTTCAGTAGTAATTGAAGTGAACATATACCACTGATAGAGTTCGCTTACAATAACAGTTATCACAACAATATTGGAATGACTCCATTTGAAGCCTTTTACGGATGAAAGTATCGATCACCATTGTACTAGGACAAAATAGAGAAGACATTCATAACCGGGCTAGAACTAATCCAAGAGACAATGGAAAAGTGGCCATCATCAGAGACAGACTCAAGGCTGCATAAGACCAACAAAAGAGTTAGTCTGGTCTTAAAAAAAGACCAATGTAATTCACATTGAGTGAAAATGCTTATATAAAGGTCTCATCAATGCAAGGAATCCTTAGATTTAGTAAAGCTGTAAAAGTGAATTCTCGTTACGTAGGACTATTCGAAATTCTGGAGAGATTGGCACATTGGCTTACAGAATAGCATTGCCACCAGATAAGTCTAGAATCCACAATGTATTCCACAAGTCTAAACTAAAGAAATACACCTCAAACCCAGGCCATGTTTTGGAAATTGAACCGTTCATGATCAAATGTAACATGGGGGAAGAGCTGAAATATGAAGATGTCTTTATTCATATTGTAGACACCAAGAACCAAGTATTGAGACGACGTATCATTCCTTACGTCAAGGTGCAATGGTCAAAACAAACAGAACGAGAAAACTACTTGGGAGTTTGAAGATAAAATGCACAAGCAATATCCCTACCTTTTCGAAGGTCAAGCCGACTCAAGTTTCGAGGACGAAACTTCCAATAAGGAGGGAGGGATGTGAGAACCCCAAATTTTGGGAGTGCAATTTTGAAATATAGACATGTATAAGAATTAATTTTTGAGTTATAATAAATTCGAAAATATTAAATAATACATGGTATTGGAAATTCCAAGTCAATAAATACATGAAATTCAATATTCAGTACAAATCGTGTATTAATTTCGAAATAAGGCTGGATATCAATCAATTTGGAAAGAAATATTACACACAAGGTAGATTTTCTCAACAAGGTAGCATTCTAATATTTAAAGAAGGAGTATCTCGATAATTATGGAATAATTATCTCGAAATTATGGAAGAAATATCAATCGAATTATGGTAGGATTTTTACATCACCCTTATAAATAGGAGGACCCTTCTCATTCAGAATTTACATGAAATTTTCGAGTTCCTCCCCAAATTTTCGAAATTTTTCTCCTAAAATTCTGCACGAGTCATCAAAATTCTGTTCAAGTTCAGAAATTCGTTTCCCTCACTCGGGTGCTGGAATCTGATCTCCACCGTTCAGAATATGCTTCGGTATGTTTCGCATAACATATCCAAATTTCAGCAAAATCCAACGGTTAGTTTTTTGTTTATAGCCTTTGCAAGAAAACTGCCCAGATTTTAGGCGAGGATTCAGCATACCTACGGTTTTGTTAATAAGCAGGTCAAAAAGACTTCTAAACCCGATCTTCACCGTTCATAACTTTATATAACGTACTTTTGAACGTACTATAAAAGTTTGAGCCCGATCCAACGGTTCAATAAGGTACAAGGAATTTTACAAGACGGCTGATTTTTCGGTAGATGTGTTGTTGCAGTTTCGAAGCATGATTCTTCTATGATTTCTGAGTTCTTCACGTGTTCTTCAAGTATAACGTGTTCTTCGGTAGATGTGTTGTTGCAGTTTCGAAGCATTACTGTAAGTGGGCTTGTTTTAAAATATGTTGCGTATGAATTATTTCGTTTTCGAAAGTTTCGGTTGAGCACCTTCATTCTGTTTCTACGTCTTTTTGTGAAATTTTGGTACGTTTAGGTGTTGGCACTGTGAGGATTCACTGAAAATGGGTGGGAATCCCAACATATGGCCCTTAACGGTGGGATATAACCTTTTTATGGCCTCGCCCCCTTAGAGGATTAAAAATTAGGGACTGATATCAGTAAACCATAGAAGGTGAAAGAATCGCAGTGCTGTTATGATATGAATATGATGATATGTTATGGAAAAGCATGATATGTTTATGTGTCATTTTCGAAAATTGTGTAAATATTTTATGTTGTGCTCAAACGACCCCCACTTGCTGAGTGACGACCATATCACTCACCCCTTACTCTACTCTCCCCAGATAAATCAGAAAAGAAAATCGAGGAGGATGAGCAAGACCAGTTTTGGGGCTGATAATAAGATGATTCAAGAAGTTTATTTTAGTTTTGGCTTAGTAAGTTGTAAAAGCTTCCGCATAATATTTTTATCATTTTAAGAATCTACGTTGTAAAGACAATCTTTTGATTGATTATGAGTAATAAACTGGTTTTAGGTTTTTACTGTACTACGAGGCTTGTTGTTTTCAATTGTGTGGTTATAAAACAATGCCGGTGTCGACTAACCCCGGTCTCGGGGCGTGACGTTTAAGTGGAATTCACAGTGAGTGAATACTTCACACTTGGCATCGTAGAGATAGTGTCTCCAAATTTTCAAAGCAAAATCACTGCTGCCAACTAGAGATCGTGAGTAGCGTAGGTTTGCTCATGCGGCTTCAGTTGACTCGCCTGTCTCGCATGAGTACGCATCTTATATCTTCCTTTTATGCTTTACTGTAGATGGTAAAATCCTTGTCCTCAGTAGATAATACCAACATTGGTGTAGATGCTAGCTGCTCCTTTAATGTTTTAAAGCTCTTTCACATCTTTCTCTTCAGTTGAACATAGTTCTTTTGTACGAGTCTCGTCAGTGATACGACTATTGAAAAGAAGCCCTCGATGAATTTCCGCTAATAGCCTGGTAATCCAAAGAAGCTTCTAATTTCGGTTGCATTCTTATGTTTCGGCTAATCTAGAATTGCCTCTACTTTCTTAGGTCCACTGATATTCCTGATTTCGATCCTACATGACCTTATTCTGAATGCTGACATTGGGGTGTCTTCTGCTCTGACCTTTAGCTGATGATAGCATGTCCTTAGGTCAAGCTTTGAGAAGATTGTATCTCCTTTAAGTTGATCGAAAATGCTGTGTATTATTGGAAGAAGATACTTATCTTGATTGTGATTTTATTGAGTTCTCTGTTTTCTATACACAATCTCATACTTTCATCTTTCTTCTTTACAAATAAGACTGTAGCTTCCCAAAGGGATGCACTTGACCTAATCTGTTTTTTGTCTAACAACTCTTGAAGTTGTTCTTTTAGCTCCTTGAGTTCATCCGGAGCCATTCGGTACAATGTATTGGAGATTAGTGCATCACCGTTAAATTTATCTCGAACTCTACTTCTTAATCCGAGAACATTCCAAGAAGTCTTTCTGGAAAAATGTCCAAAAGAAATTTCGTATTACTGGAATATTTCTAACTTCAGCTCATCTACTTCTTGCACTTTGTTTACCATTGCTAGGTAAATTTCTTCGCCCAATATTATGGCTTTCCAAGTGTGGGAAAAAAAAATTATATTTATGTTCCTCGGCATTGCCATGGTACCTGATTTTTTTCTTGGTTCGGGGTTCAGAGTTTGACATTTTTATTCTTTCAATCTACTATTGCACGGTTCTTAGATAACCAATTCATCCCTAGATGGCGTCGAAATCCACTGAAGTGAGGTGAATCAAGTCGGCACTAAACATATGCAAATTGATACTGATTTTATTCTATCTTGAAATTATCATGATTATTATCTCAAAAATTAAAACCCATATTGAATATTGAAACTTAACTCAATATCGATCTATAACTTAAATTCCCAAAATTATAACCTAGTCGTTACCTCAAATAAATTTTTTTTTTTTTACTAAATCTTACTTTCATCAAGATCATGAGCCTATCACGGTCTAATACAAAGGAGTTCATTGAATGTCAATCTCTTTGAATCATTCTTAGTACCATAAAAGTCAAAACTTATCGTACAATACTTTCCTTGATACCCATCAATACCTCATAACTTATTTTATTTACGTAAGGTCGTAGCCTACTTGTTTTCCCAAAATATTATAAATTCCTTAACCTGATGATATTGTCTCACAAGATATTCCAAGGTCCTAAATATTTAAAGTTAGCACTTAACATTCTTAATAACTCAAACTTAATGCTCGCACAGTAAACTGTTAACACAAAATCAACTTCTCTATTGGAATGCCCAAAACTTATAATATAATTCTTATATCAACTTTTCTTATATTAGTTTTCGTAAATAACCTATCATCCTCGAGTCAAATTTTTCTTCTTAATTCAAAAGTTTAAGTCAACTTATCTCTGATAGGTATATTCCTAACAATATAGACAAATATTAATTGTCCCCATAATACAATTCCATAAGAATTCTACAAGTAATCCCAAAAACGCGTTGAACGTGAATTTTCCAGAATTTTTCCAAAAATAGAAATTTTGGACATTGATCCATGGATAGAAAGAATACGTCGAGAGGATTCCAGAACAGTCGACGGAATTAAATTATGAATTTCCTACGAAAAGCCATAAGTTCTACGAAACTTTCCTAAAATAGCAAAAACACGATTTCGTAGGTCCAGATGAAGGAATTTCTCGTTTTCGGACCACGTCTCACAACAAAGTTGTGGTATTAATCGTTGGTCATTCCGAAGGGGACTGCATCAGCCCTTCGCCATAATCTGAGCAGAAGACACCCCAATGTCAGCATTCAGAATAAGGTCATGTAGGATCGAAATCAGGAATATCAGTGGACCTAAGAAAGTAGAGGCAATTCTAGATTAGCCGAAACATAATAATGCAACCGAAATTAGAAGCTTCTTTGGATTACCAGGCTATTAGCGGAAATTCATCGAGGGCTTCTTTTCAATTGTCGTATCACTGACGAGACTCGTACAAAAGAACTTTGTTCAACTGAAGAGAAAGATGTGAAAGAGCTTTCAAACATTAAAGGAGCAGCTAGCATCTACACCAATGTTAGTATTATCTACTGAGGACAAGAATTTTACCATCTACAGTAAAGCATCAAAGGAAGATATCATATGCGTACTCATGCGAGACAGGCGAGTCAACTGAAGCCGCATGAGCAAACCTACGCTACTCACGATCTCTAGTTGGCAGCAGTGATTTTGCTTTGAAAATTTGGAGACACTATCTCTACGATGCCAAGTGTGAAGTATTCACTCACTGTGAATTCCACTTAAATGTCACGCCCCGAGACCGGGGTTAGTCGACACCGGCATTGTTTTACAACCACACAATTGAAAACAACAAGGCTCGTAGTACAGTAAAAACCTAAAACCAGTTTATTACTCATAATCAATCAAAAGATTGTCTTTACAACGTAGATTCTTAAAATGATAAAAATATTATGCGGAAGCTTTTACAACTTACTAAGCCAAAACTAAAATAAACTTCTTGAATCATCTTATTATCAGCCCCAAAACTGGTCTTGCTCATCCTCCTCGATTTTCTTTTCTGATTTATCTGGGGAGAGTAGAGTAAGGGATGAGTGATATGGTCGTCACTCAGCAAGTGGGGGCCGTTTGAGCACAACATAAAATATTTACACAATTTTCGAAAATGACACATAAACATATCATGCTTTTCCATAACATATCATCATATTCATATCATAACAGCACTGCGATTCTTTCACATTCTATGGTTTACTGATATCAGTCCCTAATTTTTAATCCTCTAAGGGGGCGAGGCCATAAAACGGTTATATCCCACCGTTAAGGGCCATATGTTGGGATTCCCACCCATTTTCAGTGAATCCTCACAGTGCCAACACGTAAACGTACCAAAATTTCACAAAAAGACGTAGAAACAGAATGAAGGTACTCAACCGAAACTTTCGAAAACGAAATAATTCATACGCAACATATTTTAAAACAAGCCCACTTACCTTATACTGGAAGAACACGTGAAGAACTCAGAAACCATAGAAGAATCATGCTTCGAAACTGTAACTACACATCTACCGAAAAATCAGCCGTCTTGTAAAATTCCTTGTACCTTATTGAACCGTTGGATCAGGCTCAAACTTTTACAGTACATTCAAAAGTACGTTATATAAATTATGAACAGTGAAGATCGGGCTTAGAAGTCTTTTTGACCTGCTTATGAAAAAAACCGTAGGTATGCTGAATTCTCGCCTAAAATCTGGAAAGTTTTCTTGCAAAGGCTATGAACGAAAAACTAACCGTTGGATTTTGCTGAAATTTGGATATGTTATGCGAAACGTACCGAAGCATATTCTGAACGGTGGAGATCAGATTCCGAGCACCGGAGTGAGAGAAACAAATTTCTGAATTTGAACATAATTTTGATGACTCGTGCAGAATATTAGGAGAAAAATTTCGAAAATTTGGGGAGGAACTCGAAAATTTCATGTAAATTCTGAATGAGAGGGTCCTCCTATTTATAAGGGTGATGTAAAAATCCTACCATAATTCGATTGATATTTCTTCCTATAATTTCGAGATAATTATTCCATAATTATCGAGATACTCCTTCTTTAAATATTAGGATGCTACCTTGTTGAGAAAATCTACCTTGTGTGTAATATTTCCTTCCAAATTGATTGATATTCAGCCTTATTTCGAAATTAATACATGTACTGAATATTGAATTTCATGTATTTATTGACTTGGAATTTCCAATATTATGTATTATTTAATATTTTCGAATTTATTATAACTCGAAAATAAATTCTTATACATGTCTATATTTCAAAATTGCACTCCCAAAATTTGGGGTTCTCACAACTAGATTTCAAGTCTTTCATATTTGCTAAAATATATGGACTAAATTTTAAAGATTTTTGGGCATTATTGATTGAATAGAATTTGATTGTTCTTGAGTTTTCTCTCAAACAGCCAAAAACAGCTTCTTGCTTTGTATCAAAAAAAAAAAAATCAAACTTATCAAAGTTTATGCTTTGTGGCGTTTGTCGATCGTTTTTACACGAATTGTCATAAGCTTGTTCTTTGAAGATTCGTCTAGTTTCAGTTGTTTTCCTTGTGATTCTTTATTATTAAACCCGTAGTTTAGGGGTGAAAATCATGCACACACTTGATTCAAAATATCGGGACATCAACATGGATCCTTAAACGTTATTGAATTGAGGGCGTGATTCCAATTAATCGCGTTTGCTTTATTTCGTTCGAGGATTTATACCATAGGGTTTCAGGAGAAAAACGGTCATTTAAAACCTGAAAATGAGACGTCCTGATAGTTCCCTTTATGTTGTAATGAATGTTAAAATGTTTATTTTGAAATTTTATGGGATTTAATTATGAAAAATGATAATACTAAATGATGTGTTCTATGCTTGATTTAAAGGAAAATTGATATAAGTGCATAAATTTTTATAAGTGATGAATATAATGAAATGTTGAAAGATGTGACTTGATTGTGACTAATAGGAAATGATATGATGATAGGTGATATGTAAGGCCAAGGCTCAGTTGACGGGGGAGAGTGTCGCTGATGCCCCCGTCGCCTGGTATCAAGGTTATACGTAGATGGATCCATCGGCCAATCGCTGAAATGAAAGTCATAATTAATTATTTGAATTCAATAAAAAGAAAACATATAGCCTGGTCAGTACCTAGCCGAGCCATTTTTGTATATGATAAAAGGAAAAATGATATGATGATAGAGAAAATGTTAAAAGTTTATTCATGTTCATGAAAAGCTATTTTATTAAACGTATTTTTCACTGTTGCTTGCGAATGTATATGTATTACTCGTTATCATAGTTAAGGTTTGCTGAGTCAATAGATTCACTAAGTGTGAATGATGCAGGTGAGAATAATATTGATGATGATGGAGGACTTGATGGTTGAAATAGCTGGACTGATGATGCACATAACCCGATGACCTTTGCTAGTTTTTTCGCATTATTATGATTTAAGTTTATTTTAAAGATTTTATGACTTTTATTCTTTCAAGAGGTTTTGAGAGGATTTAAGGATTTTTGCTATTTTCAAAAATGTTAGTTTTAGGTTTTGTTTGACGATTTACGATTTTACACAGCTCTTTTAGATTTTCAAATAATAGGTTGGTTGGTGTTTTAAATGATGCAAATATATATATTTATGTAGTTGTGTATATTTGGCCGAAAGAAAGTTTGCAAAAAAAATCTAGTATATTTCAAAGAAAAATTAGTAATAGATGTTTAACCGGGTCCATAAGTTCATGTTTTCTTTTACGTTGAGTACCCAATATAGCTGCCGCAAAATAAAGGCTGACTAGTTTCAATTTCTCAACATTCACTTCTTCACCTCCTGCATTTATGAATTCATCAATCTTAGCCTTCAAATCACCCAAACATAGTCTCGATCTCCCATTAAATGTGTAAGCATAAGTCCAAAATTAATCATTCCCACTATCATAGGCCTATGTACTCGTAAAGAACCACAAAATCTAATTCGAATTTATATAATCTTTCACAAATCTAATTAGATTATCGAATTGGGTTTGTAGGACCAACTGCTCCAACTCATTTTCATTAATAAATGAATGTATTTTATCATACACCTCAGTGTAACGTGACCTTAATGTCAGCTTACAAATATAAAAATGATTTCTTTCAAGTTTGGTGGGGAAATAAAACTGCACAAAACAATACAAAATTATTATTTCGCATGGAAAAATAATTTTGGGTCGAGTTTTTTAATCTAGGTCGTCTGAATCAAGCTCTACCCAAACACATAAACTCGACCCAACTATATTAAAAACTGGGTTGTCTCGATCGTGCTCGACCCAGAACGAACACACGACCCAGTTTTTAATATCAGTTTTAGTTAGATCAACCCAACTATATTAAAAACTGGGTTGTCTCGGTCGTGCTCGACCCAGAACGAACACACGACCCAGTTTTTAATATCAGTTTTAGTTAGATCGAGTTTATGTGTTTGGGTCAAGGCTGACCCATATTCATCAAAACACTATCCAAAATCCCAAAATGCTAAGGCTTGCTTAATTTTTGATAATTTGGGAGTCGAGTTTTAGAACACGATCCAATTTCAAAATACAAATTTACTGTAATAAGATCAACAAATTGGAATGTTTGAAGTTGTACAAATACATGATCTCTCACTGTCTTCTCTTCCAATCCAATCTCGAAAAATTTTCTTGCTGTAAATAGTTGAAATCGAGTGATTCAGAAATGGAACTTCGTGGTAGTAATAACAACCTTAAATGGTGATTTTTTCTCAAATATGATGGATTTCAAGTGAAAAGTCTGTCCTTTTTATTGCTTTAAAAATACTAGAAATTTTTTTTAAAACACTCAATTTTCGGCCATGTACACTTACCACATGAAAATATTTTTGTAATATATTTTACCCTTTTAATATAAAACATCATCCATCTAACACTTTTAAAAACCAAGTGCAACAATCATAAAATGAAATCGTCAACTGTTTTACCAAGCCTAAAAAGCAATAAGTTTGAAAAGTATAGCCCATACTAAACCTTTCAAAAATATATCAAAAGCATAAATAAATAGTCTTAAAATCTTTAGCATAAATCATGATTCATAAATCGTAAATGTGGAAAAAGTAGAAGCGCTGGTCCTCGGGTTGTGTGCGTCTTCAGTCCAGTCAAATCATCCGTCAAGCCCACCCTCAACCTCACCTGCATCCATCACACCTAGTGAGTCTAAAGACTCAACACACCATAATACTGCTAATAAGTAATATGTAATACAGTCAACATACAACAGTGAAAAATACTTGTACTTAAAATATCGTTTTCATGAAAATGCATAAACTTCAAACATGAACATTTTCGAAAACTTTTTATGATGCATGAACTTTAAATAGAAACATTTTCATAATGATGCATCACCTTTATTCATAACCATTTTCATGAAATGCATCACATAAACCTTAACCTTTTCTTTTTTTTTTCCTTAACATGACATAACATAAATTTTTTTTCATGATCATAAACATTTTTACTTTTCCTTCTCCTTTTGCTTTTCCTTTGTTGAATTCAGATCGTTAATTGTGACTTTCCTTAAACCTCAAAAGTCGATGGATCCATCTACATGAAACCGCAGTACTGGCGGCGGGGGACACCAGCAACACTCTTACCGGTCAACTGGGCCCTGACCTATCCTCTTTCGAATAGAATACGATCGTCGGGCTCCTTCTGGGGCCTTTTCCCATAAATGGGCTCCCTCTGGGGCCTTTTCCCCTCATGATATTCCATTCTTACCGTTACCACATACTGTTACATCATATTCGTAATAATGGAAATACGATCGTCGGGCTCCCACTGGGACCATCACCCTCACGACATCTCCAACATTATCGAATTTGTCACATTACTTCACTTCCTTCAACGTTTACATTCTCATTACTTTAAAAAAATCATGCATAACATATAATTTTGTTTTGAAACCAAGCTGCAACATGTCCTTTAAATGTCTTCCTTAAATCATAAAAATCTCATGGACATTTAAAAATCATAATTTAATCATGAACGTTTCATAAACATTTTAAAATGACATTTTAACATCAAAACATTTAAAATAACATTTTGACATATTAAATCATAAACATATAAAATTCCTTAAAATTTGAAATATCATTTTAACATATAAAATCCCATACACATTTAAAATATGATTTTAACATAAAAATATTCCATAAACATCCATAACTATAGAAAATAATCATATTAGCACATAAAACAACATTCAGAGCACTGCCATGACATTTACATATTTTTAGGTGTAAAAAGACCGTTTTACCCCTGGACGTAAAATTCCTCGTTTTCGACATTTTCTTGAATTCATTGACTATAACATGTCCCAAATAATTATTTAAGCCTACATGAATTTTTCCATATTTTTATTTAACTTAAATCGAGGACTTTTAAATTAATCTTTAAATAAGACGTATTACTGCGTTTTAATCCCGAATTAAACCAAACCTTAATATAAAATTTCCAAATTAAAAACTTAGACTTTTAATAATTATTTAAGTTTAAATATAATTTTTCATAATTTTTTTAAGCATAAAACTAGGCGTTTCAATTAACTCGTTAATTAGCAGTTTCGTGCGGCGATTAAATCCCGAATAAATCCAAAACTCATTATTTTGCTCCCAAATTTTAAACATATCATTTTTATTATTTATTCTACCATTCCAAGTCATGATCTAGACCCATGGACCCATGGATTCAATTTTAGTCTTACTAATTTCGTTTTTTGACCCTCAACCGATCAACCCGAGCCATCTTTTGATTTACTCGAGCCATGCCCGAGCCACCTCGAGCCAAACCCTAGCCAACCCATCTAGGCACCCTCTTGAGCAATCCTGACCCATAAAACCTAACCCTAGCTCATGCCCAAGCCCTGCAACCGAGCTACAAAAATCTGCTTGTGAGCCCTTCCTTGCCCAAGACTCCTAGTGACCCTAGGACTCCTCTAGACATCTAACCACTGATCACCCACGACCCTTACCGACGCTAGACCAGTCCCAAGCCCGAGCCACCCCCAGCCCAAGCCCCTGAGCCGTGCAGCAAGACCCTGCGCAAGCCATCTTCTAGTCGCAGCCCCTCCCTCACGTGAATTAGGAGTTTTTCCATGCTAGGACTCCTCCTCCTCTAGACCCCGACTCCCTCCACCTAGCCGCACCTGTACAACCCTCTAGACCTTCCTGCACCACGCCTGGACCTGCGCACCAGCCTAGGCGCTTGCACCAGCAGCACGCCACTTTCTTCTTCAAGTGGGTCTTGCGCGTCTCCCCTTCTCCCCTACGTGCAGCAGTGCCCAGCCGCCCTAGGGCTCCTCCTAGCCTCTCAACACGACCCTAGCCAAGCCCCTACTAGCCCTGGCCGAGCCCCCTAGCCCCATGCAAACCATCGAGTTCCTTGGCCCCCACATGGACACACAAATTCTTCATATACCTCACGGCTCTCTTCCCTTAACCCACGTTTTTCCAGCTTTATTTTAAGAATTTGTGCAGCATAATCATGTGTTTTAGGACCCTTAGAAACGTGTTTGATCAAAGCCTAATTCATGGCAGACCTTTAAACATCATACAAGCATGGTTTTGAATCAATAAACACAAGTTAAACACATGCCTATGCATAGTTGCAAAAATTGTGAGTGGTGTGACTTGTTTTTATGCAAATTCATAAACAATTACATAATATGGTGTGATGATGAGTAAAAGAAGAATATGGTGTGTCTTTGCGTAATTAACGCACGAAAAAAAAACCGTTGACGATTTGCGAAAACTGGACAAGAACCTTGGCTTGAATTCCCTTGTGCTTTTTCCGAAAATTTCTTCTACTTTGATGTGTTGTGTGCCGTGTGATATGGTGATATTTCAAAAAATTGGGCGTGTGAAGTGTAGGGTTTTGGGGAGGGTTTAACATATTTAAATACTAATTAATCACTAACAAAGCTTTAGGCCTATTAAGCCAACAATTTAGGCTCATTAGTCTTAATTAGATTTAATAAAATATCAACAAAGTTTTTGTTTAAAATAATTTGTGAATTTATTAGCCGGGTTGTCCAAAAAGCTCGCATTTTTATTGAAAAACCAACACCGATAAAATTTACATCCCGGCGTATAAAATCACCTCAAAACCCCATATTTTCAAAAATAAGAAAAAGCAACACTCTTAATTTAAATAATTGAAAACAATTAACCAATAAAAACATTTTCAATTTTTCAGCCATCGGTCTCCGTTCCTCGATCGCAACTCGAATAACCTTTTAAAAATACATTTTTTATGCAACAATGTAGAAAATTATATTTTAAACATGCACAACATAATTAATTAATGCAATTAAAACATTTAATTAAAATACACAAAGAATTTAATAATTGCATGCATGAGGTTCGCGTGGACCTTTAAATTTTCGGGGCGTTACAATCTTCCCCCCTTAGATTGAATTTCGTCCTCGAAATTCGTTTATCCTTAATAACCCAAAGTTTAGACTTACTTCTAGTATCCCAAAAATCCACACTTCCGCTGCGCTACTCTAAAATTAAGTTCTAGAATGTCCTTACGTCTCCTTGATCCCAATTAATTTTACCTTCTAAATCCTTATTTTCCAATCGCAACTTAAAAAGACACAAATAACTTAGTGCTATTACTATTATAACCTCGAATTTCAATTTTTCTTACAATGACCATACTATTGCATATTATTTTGCTTATTTTATACCCAAAATATTTATCAACTTATCATATTTCAACCTTAAAATCCCTAATGCATCTGCTAACGCTTAGATTTTTCAAGCTTAGTAATGATTCATCCTTAAAAACCCATTATCAACATTCCTTATAACACTATAACCAAGATATCCCAAGGTTCCAAATATTCTTACAAATCTAAATCATCAAAAACTCTTATCAATTAACCCATTTAATTTTCACTTATTGCTAAACTAGTCCCCAAATTCCTCAATAATTGCAAAAT